>NC_089252.1:118047521-118347521 GCF_963930625.1 Muntiacus reevesi
TACAGCCACCTGGGAAAGCAGCCTAACCACATCTTACAGTGTTAAACACACACTCAGCAGATGACGCAGCAATCCCCTCCTGCGTATCTGTGCGGAGAAGGTCAGGTGTACACAAAACCCTGAAATTGAAGAAAGTGGAGAAAACCACTAGACCATTCAGGTATGACCTAAATCAAATCCCTTATGACTATACAGTAGAAGTGAGAAATAGATTTAAGGGACTAGATCTGATAGACAGAGTGCCTGATGAACTATGGATGGAGGTACATGACATTGTACAGGAGACAGGAATGAAGACCATCCCCAAGAAAAAGAAATGCAAAAGAGCAAAATGGTTGTCTGAGGAGGCCTTACAAATAGCTGTGAAAAGAAGGGAAACGAAAAGCAAAGGAGAAAACAAAAGATATGCCCATTTGAATGCAGAGTTCCAAAGAATTGCAAGGAGAGATAAGAAAGTCTTCCTCAGCATCAATGCAAAGAAATAGAGGAAAACAATAGAATGAGAAAGACTAGAGATCTCTTCAAGCAAATTAGAGATACCAAGGGAACATTTCAGGCAAAGATGGGATCAACAAAAGACAGAAATGGTAGGGACCTAACAGAAGCAGAAGATATTAAGAAGAGGTGGCAAGAATACACAGAAGAACTGTACAAAAAGATCATCACGACCCAGATAATCACGATGGTATGATCACTCACCTAGAGCCAGACATCCTGGAATGTGAAGTCAGGTGGGCCTTAGAAAGCATCACTAAGAACAAAGCTAGTGGAGGTGATGGGATTCCAGCTGAGCTATTTCAAATCCTGAAAGATGATGCTGTGTAACTGCTGCACCCAATATGCCAGCAAATTTGGAAAACTCAGCAGTGGCCACAGGACTGGAAAAGGTCAGTTTTCATTCCAGTCCCAAAGAAAGGCAATCCCAAAGAATGCTCAAACTACCGCACAATTGCACTCATCTCATACGCTAGTAAAGTGATGCTTAAAATTCTCCAAGCCAGGCTTCAGCAATACGTGAACCAAGAACTTCCAGATGTTCAAGCTGGTTTAAGAAAAGACAGAGGAACCAGAGATCAAATTGCCAACATCCGCTGGATCATCGAAAAAGCAAGAGAGTTCCAGAAAAACACCTATTTCTGCCTTATTGACTATGCCAAAGCCTTCAACTGTGTGGACCACAATAAACTGTGGAAAATTCTGAAAGAGATGGGCATGCCAGACCACCTGACCTACCTCTTGAGAAACCTGTATGCAGATCAGGAAGCAACAGTTAGGACTGGACATGGAACAACAGACTGGTTCCAAATAGGAAAAGGAGTACATCAAGGCTGTATATTGTCACCCTGCTTATTTAATTTACATGCAGAGTACATCATGAGAAATGCTGGGCTGGAGGAAGCACAAGCTGGAATGAAGATTGCCAGGAGACATATCAATAATCTCAGATCTGCAGATGACACCACCCTTATGGCAGAAAGTGAAGAACTAAAGAGTCTCTTGATGAAAGTGAAAGAGGAGAGTGAAAAAGTTGGCTTAAAGGTCAGCATTCAGAAAACTAAGATCACGACATCTGGTCCCATCACCTCATGGGAAATAGATGGGGAGAGAGTGGAAACAGTGTCAGACTTTATTTTTCTGGGCTCCAAAATCACTGCAGATGGTGACTGAAGCCATGAAATTAAAAGACACTTACTCCTTAGAAGGAAAGTTATGACCAACCTAGGTAGCATATTAAAAAGCAGAGACATTACTTTGCCAACAAAGGTCTGTCTAGTCAAGGCTATGGTTTTTCCAGTGGTCATGTATGGATGTGAGAGTTGGACTATAAAGAAAGCTGAGTGTAGAAGAATTGATGTTTTTGAACTGTGGTGTTGGAGAAGACTCTTGAGAGTCCCTTGGACCACAAGGAGATCCAACCAGTCCATCGTAAAGGAGATCAGCCTGGGTGCTCACTGGAAGGACTGATGTTGAAGCTGAAACTCCAATCCTTTGCCCACCTGATGCAAAGAGCTGACTCATTTGAAAAGACCGTGATGCTGGGAAAGACTGATGGCAGGAGGAGAAGGGGATGACAGAGGATGAGATGGCTGGATGGCATCACCGACTCGATGGACATGAGTTTGAGTAGGCTCCAGGAGTTGGTGATGGACAGGGAGGCCTGACGTGCTGCGGTCCATGGGGTCGCAGAGAGTCGGACACACCTGAGCGGCTGGACTGCACTGAACACAGAACCCTGGGCGTGTACACAGACGCTGTGACTCCATCTGCAGAGTCAGACTGAACACGGCTCAGCCGGCTTTCACACGGGCCAACAGGCACACAGTCTGACACATCCACACGATGGAGCACCAGTCGGCAATCATACGGGCCAACGTGCTGGTGCATCCCAGCAACCTGATGGACCTCAGAGGTGTTACACTGAGAGGAATAAACAGCCAGCCTCAACGGTGACACATGTATAATCCCACTCCCACAACAGCCTCAAAACGAGAAAACTATGCTTCACAGACAAGAGACCCAGGGTTCCTACCTCAGGGCTGAAGCAGGGGGTTTACAGGGTTGACGGGACAGCTCTGTGTCCTTGACTGTGGGAGTGGTTATGTGAAAAACTGTGTGTGATAAATACTTCTGATAAAATTTGGCAGACCTGTACACCAGGACCCAGCAGTGACATAAACAAGAAGCGCATGTGAGAGCTGACGGCCCCGAAGGAGGTCAGGGTCGGCTGAGACTTCGAGGCAGTGCCTCTTCCTGGCTGTGGCCTCTGCTGCCCGATGGGCATGATGGGCAGGCCCACCAACCGTGTCCACACCCTGATCCCCAGGCTGGAGGGGTGAGATTACCCTGGACGAACCGGCAGGCCCAGGGCCACCACAGGAGCCCTTAAAAGCATGGAACTTTTACCAGCTGGGGGAGATCCAAGCCCGAGAGGGAGTGGGCGCCTGCTGCCAGCCTGAGAAGGCAGGGCTTGTGGGAAGGCGCTGGACTATGCCAACAGCCAGAGGCGCGTGAGGCCTCCTCTCGCCCAGAGCCCCAGCAAGGACCGAGGCTCCGGCTGGCGCCGGGGTCGCGGCCCAGGGACTCCAAGCCCAGAATCTGGCAGCACGTCAGACTTCTGACCCCACAGCCACAGTGCTGTTTCCAGCCAGGAAGTGAGCAGCAGCTTCTTAGAGCAGTGAAGAAAGCTAACACAGAGCAGTTTTCACCTGGGGTGCTTTGGACACACCTGGTCACACCTGGGGACAATTCTGTTTGTTACCTGGGGTACCAGTGGGATCTAATGGGTGGAGGCCAGCGGTGCTGCTGAGCATCACATCGTGCCAGGACGTTGCCCCCACAAGGGCCTTCCTCCCAAACATCGCTGGGCCGAGGAGAGACCCCAGGCTGCGGAGCATGGACGGTGTCATCACTCGGGAGGAGGGTGGGATCTCTGCACTGCTCCTCCAACTTCTATTTGAGCTAAGATTATTTCAGAATTTAGATTTTTTAAAATAAACACACATAATCACAAGGACAGTAGATGGGGAGGCACAGCATCCACACCACTAGAGGTGGATAGAAAATAAAGTTCTTTGGGAATCTCAGGCAAATATAAGCTAAAGGGAAAGAGTCGACAGAGAAGAAAAAATAAAATATGTAAGACACTAATGAATAAATCTGAAGACAACACAAACAGATGAAGATATATACCATGTTCCAGATTGGAATGTTGTTAAAATGACTATAGCGCCCAAAGCAAGCTACAGACTCGAACAATCCATAGCAACATACTAATGGCATTTTCCACAGAACTAGAACAAATGATTCTAAAATTTGCATAAAAACACAAAAGACCCTGAAAAGCCAGAACAATCTTGAGAGAAAAGAATGGAGCTGGAGAAGTCACACTCCATGACTTTAGACTATATGACAAAGCTACAGTACTGGAAACACTATGGCACTGGCACAAAAACAGACACGCAGGGGCCTCCCTGTTGGTCCAGGGGTGAAGATCCCATTGCAGGGAGGGCGGGTCCTACCCATGGTCAGGGAACTAAGATCCCACGTGCTGCTCAGCCAAGAAACAAAGAAGGCCACTCTAAAAACAGACACATAGATCAGTGTACCAGGACAGAGAGCTCAGAAATAAACCCACTGTCAGTTAATCTACCACAAAGAAGGGACGAATATACAAGGGAGAAAAGAAAGTCTCTTTAGTAAGCGGTGCAGGGGCAACTGGACAGCTCCATGTGAAAGAATGGACTTACAACATTCTCTAACACTGTACACAAAAATAAACTCAAAATGGATTAAAGGCCCAAATGTAAGGCAAGGTACTATAAAGCTCCTAGAGGAGAACAGAGGACTCTGACAGACATTACAGCAGTACTGTTTCAGATCTCTTTCCTAAAGGAAATAAAAGTAAAAATAAACAAATAACAAATGGGACCTAATTAAATTTACAAGTTTTGACACAGCGAAGAAAACCATTGACAAAACGACAAAATAAAGGACAACCTACTACACGGGGGAAGACACCTGCCAGTGGTGTGACCAACATGGATTAATATCCAACATATATAAGCAGCTCATACAACTTAACAGCAAAAACACAGACAACCTGGTTAAAAAATTGGGCAGAAGAACTGAACAGACATTTTTCCAAAGAGGAAATGCAAACAGCCAATAGGCATGTGAAACGATGCTCAACGCTGCTAATCATCAGGGAGCTGCAAATCAAAACCACAGTGAGCCGTCACCTCACCTCTGTCTGGACGGCCATCATCAAAAAGAACCAATAACAAATGCTGGAGAGGGCGTGGAGGGAAGAGAGCCCTTGTACACCGTTGGGCAGGATGTAAACAGGCGCATCCACTGTGGAAAGCAGTATGAGGCTTCCTCAAAAAATGAAAAATTGAACTTCCATCTGATCCAGCAATTCCACTCCTGGGTATATAGAAAAATATATATATACCAAAGACACTAATTTGAAAAGATACACCCACTCCCATGTTCATAGCAGCATTCACAATCCCCAAGGTATGGAAGCAACCTAAGTGTCCATCAACAGAAGAACAGATAAAGAAGATGTGGGATGTATGCTGGAATACAACTCAGTCACACACATGAATGAAATTTCGCCACCTGCAAAATGGATGGACTTAGCTTCGTGCTAAGTGAAACAGAGAAAGACAAAGAATCTAAAAAATACAACAAACTAGTGAATAAAACAAAGAAGGAGATTCACAGATACAGAAAAGGACCCAATGGTAACTGGTGGGGGGAAGGGCCAGTATAGGCTGGAGAGTGGAAGGTGCAAACTACTGGGTGTAAGATGAGCTCAAGGGTGTGTTGTATGACACGGGAATGCAGCCGATTCTGAATAAAGCAGTGAGTGAAAAGTGACTTCAGAAAATAAAGCATCACACACACAGAGAGAGATAAACAAGAGGAAGGAAGGACACTGCTGGGCCAAAGTCACAGCAGAGACCATCCCTAGAATCCCGTCAGGGCACAGGTCCGGGGCGGCCGTGCGTGAAGGCAGAGCCCCAAGTGCGGTGGGGTCCCCGCCTCCACGAACCACAACCCCAGACTCAGCCCCTCAACACTGAGGTCACAGTTGTGACTGATCCCAGCGTGTACCACAGAGGCCCCAGCCTGACCTGGCGGCCTGCACGGCTGCTGGGGCCCCAGCCTGCACCCCGACTCTCAGAAATGACAGCTGCCGACCACGGGTACGTGTGGCTCCCACCGCGGGTCCTCACTGGAAAAGACAAGCTCACAGGATGCAGACTGAGCTGAGGGCAGGGCTGTCGGAGGCACACACCCTGCTGAGAGCTTTCCTGGCACACTCCTGGTCCAGAAGGCGCGGGCCCGCCCGGAGGCCCCCAGAGCCACGCACTGGCAGGCCCCGGAGCCCATGTGAGGCACGCGGCCCCAGGCACGCAGGGTCAGCAAAGCCCCCAGGCCGTGCACAACGGCGTCCCAAGGGGGCCAGGCCCGCCCAGGGCAGACGTCAGGGCCCATCGGGCCTTCCTGCCTGTCTCCTCAGGCATGCTCCTGGGGCAGCAGGGTGCCCGATGGCAGGACGGGTGGTGGGGGCACGGTCAACCACAGGCCGCCCCTGGCTCCGGAAGGGGTGCCACCGGTGTTGGGGGGGCACCTGGCCAGGCCAAGGAAGACCCCCCGCTCGAGTCCCACAGGACCAACCACCCCCCAGGAGCACACTCTTCTTCCAGGCCTCCCCACCCTTCAGTTTTTCCCACTGCCGCGAGCCTCCCGGAACCTTCTAGGATCCTTCCCACACACATGGGCTCGCGTGGGTGTCAGCCAAGGCAGGCTTCTGCTACCGGCAGGACCTGATCAGAAGCACGTCAGGCTGGAGTCAGACATGGATGGGACCCCTGTCTCTAGGGCCGGTGACACCAGCAGGGACAGGTGAGGCTGGCAGCCCACGTGCAGAAAGGCAGAGCTGGCCCCAGGAGCCCCAGGGGACAGCGCCATCCAGAGACCGAGAGAAACAGAAGGGCCCTCACAGCAGAAATGCCAGGGCAGCCAGCACAGCGAGCAGGCGGCCCCTCATTATTCAATTACTCACTCTGTAAATCGAGAATTAACGTTCACGGGGCTGGTGACTGACATAATTACAATTTAAAAAGGGCAATTAATCTTCGGCTTGTTCCTCGCCTCGCCGGGAG
Organism: Muntiacus reevesi; assembly: GCF_963930625.1. Classification (NCBI taxonomy): domain Eukaryota; kingdom Metazoa; phylum Chordata; class Mammalia; order Artiodactyla; family Cervidae; genus Muntiacus; species Muntiacus reevesi. The sequence continues at coordinate 118,054,199 of NC_089252.1, forward strand.
ACGAGGGCTCGTGGGCACCAGCACAGCTACGAGAGGGCCACCACGTGGGAAGCACACCTGGCCTCCCTGCCCCTCCGCCCAGCCCAGGGGCCCCCACACCCGACTCCTGAGTGGCTGCAGGAAGCACTAAGGCCCAGGGAGAGGTGGGCAGAGCCGGGGAGGGTGGGGCGCTCAGGGAAGGCAGGGGGCACACGGGGGCTCCTGCTGTCTGTCGGCGTTGCCGCAGCCGCCTGGGCCCTCCGTGATGCCCAGCCACTCACGCAGGCACACTCCACTGACCCCAGCAAGGTATTTCTGGTTCCTTCTCCCGGTAGACCACCACAGAGTTCTCCCGAAGGACACAGTCCTGGGGGAAGCAGCCTGAAAGCAAAAGCCCCGGGACCCAGCTCTACTGCACAGAGCCTGGGTCTCAGAGCGAGCCCTGGCCGCATCAGCACTCACTGCTTCCCAGCTCTGAGCTCGGAGGCGGCCGCGCCAGCAGAGATGTCCCAGAGCACAATGTCTATTCTGGCCTTGTACCCACATCCCAAAGCTTTACATCAGCTGCAAAGGCCTGCAGCTGATCTCAGGGGACGCAGGCCCTCTGCCGGCCTCAGGGACAGCCATGATGGCTGCAACCAGCCCCGGAGACCCACCATCCACACCAGTAATGGTCTGAGGGCGTGAGGGTCGCAGGTCAGGCCAAAGAGATGGGAGCGTGAGTCCCAGGATAGCAGTGCTGCCAGAACGAAGAGACAGGTCCATCCGTGAGCCCGCCCCGTCCCACCTAAGATGCTGGGGGAGGACCTGGCCTGATGTGACCTGGGGTGGGGGGGGGTGGGCACCAAGGTCTCAGGTGTGGAGAAGCAGCTGTCTTTTGTGGAGGATGACGATGCCCGCTGGGTCGCCCGTGTCCCCGCAGCTGGGAGCTCTGAGCCCTGCGGCCAGAGGCCGTGCTGACCCGGGAGGACAGCAGCACTTCCCCGTGAGCACAGCCTTCCCACACGCCTGATGAACCCCACGGCTGAAACGTCCACAGAGACAGGATGGCCAGGGTCCCGCGTGCAGACTCCGAGGCCCCCGCACATGTGGATAGCCAGCCAGGGTCAAGGGCAACCCTCCAAGGCAAGGAAGAACCAGGCGAAGGGTAAGAGACCACAGAGGTTTTTTCCTGCAAACGCGTCAACTCCCTCTGGACGAGCGACCATGAGACGGGTCTGCTTTGAGGCGGTCAGCTTTACCCCAACACAGGAGGCCAGGCAGCCAGGGGAAGTGCGGAATGGCACTTCCTACGTGCTGGCTTTTGAGCAATGTCGATGCATTCTCTATTCGTAAATAAAATTATAGGTGAAAGAAACTAACAGAAAAAAAATAAAAGCTGCCCTCCTCCCGGCAGGTGCTTCTCTAACCTTCATTACTCCAGTGCCCCCGAGGGTTTCTGCAACATCTGTGCATTTCCACATTTACTGTTGTGCTTAAACTCTACCCTCGCGTCTTCACTCAAGTTGGTTTTTAAACTTTATATAGCTAGCACAAGTGGGAAGCCCTGACCATGTACAGAAGCCATAGCGTGGAGAGATCCAGGAGATGCCCTGAGCTCTGGGGGGCAGACCCGACTCTGACACACAGGCTGCCAGAGGCAAACTGTGTCACCAACACAAACGGCAGACGGTGAAACAAGAGTGAAAAGGAAGAGCCCAGGCCTGTGCAGCCTCAGTGCAGAGGCGCCCACAGAACAGGCTGAGACTCAGGCAGCAGGAACACCCCGGCGCCCTCGGGAGTGGGGGGAGTCACAGATAAAGAAGACAAAGACTTCCTCTTGCCCTGGGGGAGTTTACAGCCTACTTAGGTGGAGATGAGTTTCACTGAGTTAGACAAGGCTGTGGTCCATGGGATCAGATCCCTTAGTTTTCTGTGATTTTGGTGCCACCCAAGACGAACGGGTCATGGTGGAAAGGTCTGACAAAATGTGGTCCACTGGAGAAGGGAATGGCAACCCTCTTCAGTATTCTTGCCTTGAGAACCCCATGAACAGTATGAAAAGGCAAGAAGATAGGACGCTGAAAGATGAACTTCCCAGGTCAGTAGCTGCCCAATATGCTACTGGAGATCAGTGGAGAAACAGCTTCAGAAAGAATGAAGAGACGGAGCCAAAGCAAAACCAAGATCCAGTTGTGGATGTGGCTGGTGATGAAAATAAAGCCCAATGCTGTAAATAGCAATATTGCATAGGAACCTGGAATGTTAGGTCCCTGAATCAAGGCAAATTGGAAGTGGTCAAACAGGAGGTGGCAAGAGTGAACGTCGACATTTTACAAGCAAGCCTGCTGCGGGGCCTCCGCACAGCTGAGCCGGCCCTGACTGGACAGCCAAGAGCCGAAGACCGTCCCCACCTGCAGGCCACCCCAGCTGCCGTGTCTCCTGGAGGGTCTCAGGCCCCAGCCACCCCCCCCCCCAACTCGCCTCTGATGCTGGGCCTGACCAGCTGCCCGCTGTGAGTGTGTCCAACAGAGGGAGCTGGAAGGGGGTGCAGATGGAGTGGAGCACCCACCCCGTCCTCTGGCCTCCCCCCCGCCCCCTCTCTCACTGCATCCCTTCCCCAGCTGTGCAGGGCCTCGGGCCACAGCAGCTGACTCCAGTCTGCAGCTTTTCCCACACCTACAGGACAGACTTCATACACACCCTCCCTGAAACCCTAGGCTTCCAAGGGGCCCAGTCTAGGGACTGAGACCTCTTCCCTGAGCCCCAGTCCGAGGCAGCGGATGCCTACTGGGGTGGCTGCCTCCCTAGCACCTCTGTGCCCCATCTCGCCCTTCCAATAACCTAGTCAACATCTACCTAGTCGCCAATTCTTGATATCAAATTCCCTGTTCAAATGACCCCTGTGGTTTCTGTCTCCTGGCTGGACCATGACTGACACAATAGCGGACCACTCACTCACCTTTCAGTTCTCGCTCAGAGAACAAGAAGAGGTATGTGACGAGGAGAGAGAAACTCAGGCCAATAAACACGAAAAACACTCCATCTCCACTCACAACCAAAGACACGGAAACTAACACTGTGAGACGCCAACTGCTGCCCATCAGATCCACCAAGATTAAACAGGCCAGCCATCCCCAGTGCCAGCACGCAACCTCCTACACCGCCGACAGGAACGCAGACGGGCAGCACCACGCTGCGGAGAGGAGCCAGCAGCAGGCGTCTAGAATCTCTGATCTCTGAGTCTGAAAAAATAAGACACTGCAGGAGGAGAGCAGCTTCTTCCTCTTCCTCTGGCCATTCAGCTAAGGCTTCTGAACATTACACACAAAACAGACCTGAGAGGTGGAGAGACTGCGGCACCTGCTAGGGTCTCAGGACAGGGCAGTGTATTTCCTGGTTCCTGCCTGCTCTCTATTTCCTGGACTGGGGGACACTCAGGGGGATGCCAGTGGGAGTGACCAAAAGCCCCCAGGAAAGCCAGCTTTCCCAGCTGGAGCAGCCAGGCAAGACACAGACCGCCAGATGGGAGCCACCTGGCCCATGCGACACAGGAAGCACCGCAGCCCGCGCGCGCCAGGCTGGCCCTGCCAGCTTCCGCTGAGGGGCGAGGAGATGCGCGTGGCTGACACCTGGCAGTCCCCAGGTGGGGGAGCTGGTCTCCAGGCTCTCCCCCCTGCCAGGTAGTGTCACAGAGGCCACGGCGGGCCTAGATTCCTGGTTGCTGGCGTGCACCTGTGTGACCAGCAGACACAGAACTGCCTGTGGCAGCGCATGACCCCAGCTCTGACACTGCACTGCAGTGAGGCAGGAAGTAACTCTCGGGGAGACTCCAGGAAGGGCCCATGGGGCCTTGCACCACCACCAGAGCAGCCTCCTGCGAATCCACCATTATCCCCAAAACGGTAAAAACAAAAAGCCATACAAAGAAGCACGGGAGGACCTTCTAGGGAGAAGGACACGTTCTGAGATCTCAGGGAGGTGGTCTGAGGTGGCTGTTAGATGTTACAGTTGCCAAGGTCACCAAGCGGACACTCAGAGCATAGACTTCATTGTATATACGTTGCATCTCACTCAAGTTATTCAAAATAATGAGCTAGTTAAATACCTACATCCACTTCAATCCTAATAAAATACATAAACAAAAGTGACAGAAAATAGAGCTCCTCTTTCTATTAATAGAACACTGACAACAATGTAAAGTAAATTATAAATATACAAAAGGACCATTTTGCAGCCACCAGCATATTGATTCAGATAAGAATCGGCAATGAAGAGAGCAGCTCCAAGCTCTCATCTTCCCACAAAAACTCGGAAAAAAAAAAAAAGCAGAAACTCTCAGAGCCAACTAACAGCCACCGAGTGAATGCTGAATCGAGCAAAAGGCAGCATGAAAACAGCAGGAAACTCAGTGGCATTCTCCAGCGCCCTCCCCATGGTTTCCAGCACAGGGCCTGGATCCAGGCTGCAGGTTCGCAAAGCAACCATGGACACAGAAATATCTAGGCCAGGAGTAAGACACATGCTCAGGCAAGAGTTAAGAAGCCTATAACCTTTCACCTTGGGCTGATCTCTATTTCAACACAAGCTGGCTGAGTGCTGAAAGGGTTCCCCAGCACAGAATCGATCTGCAAGGGCTGGGAAAGGGCTTGGGTTTTCTTTTCTTTTATTTTTCTGGTGTTTTTGGTTTTGTTTTAATCCTTTGTCATAAAAGGAAGTGTCTATCAAAACATTCACTGAAGAAAAGCTATAAAGAAATAGAGATTTCAGTAACTACACACAAAACAATATAGTCATTGCAAAAATAGTTTGGAAAAGTCCTAAGGAAAGAGGAAAAACCTGATTTCCAGAGTTGTGACATTATCATATTCAAATGTCCAGTATGTAACAACAGCCAAAAAAAAAAAGAAAAAAAGCTCGAACAGCATACAACAAAATTTAGAAGTGCAGCCCATTCAAAGGAAAATAATTGACAGAAACTATCTCCAAGAATGGCTTCCCGGGAAGCTCAGTGGTAAAGAATCCAGCTGCCAATACAGGAGACTTAGGTCCAATCCCTCAGTCAGTCAGTCAGTCAGTCAGTCAGTTCAGTTGCTCAGTCGTGTCCGACTGTTTGCGACCCCATAAATCGCAGCACGCCAGGCCTCCCTGTCCATCACCAACTCCCAGAGTCTACCCAAACCAATGCCCATTGAGTCAGTGATGCCATCCAGCCATCTCATCCTCTGTCGTTCCCTTCTCCTCCTGCCCCAATCCCTCCCAGAATCAGGGTCTTCTCCAATGAGTCAACTCTTTGCATGAGGTGGTCAAAGTACTGGAGCTTCAGCTTCAGCATCAGTCCTTCCAATGAACACCCAGGACTGATCTCCCTTAGGATGGACTGGTTGGATCTCCTTGCAGTCCAAGGGACTCTCAAGAGTCTTCTCCAACAGCACAGTTCAAAAACATCAATTTTTCGGCACTCAGTTTTCTTCACAGTCCAACTCTTACATCCATAAACGACCACTGGAAAAACCATAGCCTTGACCAGACGGACCTTTGTTGGCAAAGTAATGTCTCTGCTTTTTAATATGCTGTCTAGGTTGGTCATAACTTTCCTTCCAAGGAGTAAGCGTCTTTTAATTTCATGACTGCAATCACCATCTGCAGTGATTCTGGAGCCCAGAAAAATAAAGTCTGACACTGTTTCCACTCTCTCCCCATCTATTTCCCATGAGGTGATGGGACCAGATGTCGTGATCTTAGTTTTCTGAATGCTGACCTTTAAGCCAACTTTTTCACTCTCCTCTTTCACTTTCATCAAGAGGCTCTTTAGTTCCTCTTCACTTTCTGTCGTAAGGGTGGTGTCATCTGCATATCTGAGGTTACTGATATTTCTCCCGGCAATCTTGATTCCAGCTTGTGCTTCCTCCAGCCCAGCGTGTCTCATGATGTACTCTGCATGTAAGTTAAATAAGCAGGGTGACAGTATACAGCCTTGACATACTCCTTTTCCTATTTGGAACCAGTCTGTTGTTCCATGTCCAGTTGTAACTGTTACTTCCTGACCTGCATACAGGTTTCTCAAGAGGCAGGTCAGGTGGTCTGGCATGCCCATCTCTTTCAGAATTTTCCACAGTTTATTGTGGTCCACACAATTGAAGGCTTTGGCATAGTCAATAAGGCAGAAATAGATGTTTTTCTGGAACTCTCAAGCTTTATCGATGATCCAGCAGCTATTGGCAATTTGATCTCTGGTTCCTCTGCCTTTTCTAAAACCAGCTTGAACATCTGGAAGTTCACGGTTCACGCATTGCTGAAGCCTGGCTTGGAGAATTTTGAGCATTACTTTACTAGTGTGTGAGATGAGTGCAATTGTGCGGTAGTCTGAGCATTCTTTGGGATTGCCTTTCTTTGGGATTGGAATGAAAACTGACCTTTTCCAGTCCTGTGGCCATAGCTGAGTTTTCCAAATTTACTGACATATTGAGTACTGCACTTTCACAGCATCATCTTTCAAGATTTGAAATAGCTCAACTGGAATTCCATCACATCCACTAGCTTTGTTCTTAGTGATGCTTTCTAAGGCCCACTTGACTTCACATTCCAGGATGTCTGGCTCTAGGTGTGATCACACCATTGTGATTATCTGGGTCATGAAGATCTTTTTTGTACAGTTCTTCTGTGTATTCTTGCTACCTCTTCTTAATATCTTCTGCTTCTGTTAGGTCCATACCATTTTTGTCCTTTCAGGAAAACCCCTGGAGGAAGAAATGGCAACCCACTCTAGTATTCTTGCCTTAAACAGTCCCATGGACAGAGGAGCCTGGTGGGCTACAGCCCGTGGGGTCGCAGAGAGTTGGACACAATCGAGCACAAGCACAACCCCCAAAAAAGCCCAGACATGAGACTTAGTAAACAAAAGTCATTTAAATATGCTCAAAGAGATAAAGGAAAGCATGAACGTCTAAAGATGCAAATCAGGAAAGTGACAGATAAACAAAAATTAGAATACCAATAAAAGACATAAAAAGAACTCTATAAAAAGAACCAACTAAAAATTCTGTGACTGAAATGAAAATTCATTAAAAGAACTGAGCAAGTAGAAGAAGGAATTAACAAACATAAAGACAGGACAAATCAAAGTACTAAGATTGAGAAGAAGGAAGAAAAGTGAACAAAGCCGGAGGAACCTGTGGGACACCCACATCTGCATGAGGGGAGTGTCAGCAGAAGAAACAGAGGGGCAGAAGGAGTCTCTGAAAATCTCACGGCTAAAACTGCCCCAACTGATGAGATACATGAATCTACAAACCCAAAAGGCTCAAAAAATTTCAAATATGATAAACTCAAAGACACCCGCACCAAGATATATTATAATCATACGACTGAAAAAAAGAGATAATCTTGAAAGCAGCAAGAAGGCACTGGCTTGTTACACACAAGGGATCCTCACAGAGATTCACAGTTGATCTCGTATTGGAAAACACAAAGGCAAGAAGACAATGGGAAGACACAATTCATACTGAAAGGGGAAAAAACCTTTCAACCAAGAATCCTATATCCAGCAAAAGTGTCCTTCAAAAATGAAGGAGAAGGGCTTCCCTGGTGGCTCAGAACCTACCTGCCAATGCAAAAGACATGGACTCACCCCTGGTTCAAGAGGATCGCACACGCCAGGGAGCAACTAAGCCCATGCACCACAACTCCTGGGCCGGTGGTCTAGAGCCCAGGAGCCACAACCACCGAGCTCACACGCCACAACTACTGACCCCAGAGCCCGTGCACCACAACTAGAGAGCAGCCCCCACTCACCACAACTGGAGAAAAGCCTGCGCAGCAATGAAGACCCAGCAGAGCCAAAATAAATAGATAAACTTTTAAACATGAAGGAGATGGACTTTCCTGGTGCAATCCACTGTGCAATGCAGGAGACACAGGTTCTAGGTCAAGGAACTAAGATCCCACATGCTGCAGAGCAACTAAGCTGATGGGCTGCACTGACTGAGCCTGCACACCAAGACTGGAGAGCCCATGAGCCACAACAAAAGAGCCTGCATGGCGCAATGAAGATCACCAAGTGCTGCAACTAAAGTCCAACACAGCCAAATAAAGCAACTTTTTTTAAAAATGAAGGAGAAATTAAATTCCTATATGAACAAGGTCTGAAACAGTTCATTATCACTAGACTTGACCTGTAAGAAAGGCTGCAGGGAGTCCTTCAGGTTGCAAAGAAGAGACACTAGAGGGCAACTTGAAACTGCATGAAGAAGAAAGACCCAAGGTAAATACACAGGTAGACAGCAGGGAGGGAACACAGCCCCCCCTTCAACAGAAAATTGGGTTAAAGATTCACTGAGCATGGCCCCGCCCATCAGAACAAGACCCAGTTTCCCCCTCAGTCAGTCTCTCCCATCAGGAAGCTCCCCATAAACCTCTTTTCCTTCTCCATCAGAGGGCAGACGACTGAAAACAACAATCACAGAAAATTAACCAAACTGGTCACATGGACCAGGGCCTTGCTAACTCAATGAAACTATGAGCCATGCCAAGTAGGGCCACTGAAGACAGATGGGTCATGTTGGAGAGCTCTGACAAAACGTGGTCCACCGGAGAAGGGAATGGCAAACCACTTCAGTATTCCTGCCTTGACAACCCCACGAACAGTATGAAAAGGCAAAAAGACAGGACACTGAAAGATGAACTCCCCAGGTCGGTAGCTGCCCCATATGCTACTGGAGATCAGAATAACCAGAAAGAATGAAGAGATGGAGGCAAAGCAAAAACAACATCCAGCTGTGGATGTGACTGGTGATGAAAGCAAGGTCTAATGCTATAGACAGCAACACTGTACAGGTCCCTGGAATGTTAGGTCCATGAATCAAGGCAAATTGGAAGTGGTCAAACAGGAGATGTCAAGAGTGAACATCGACATTTTAGGAATCAGCAAACTGAAATGAACTGGAATGGGTGAATTTAACTCAGATGACCATTATATCTACTACTGTAGCCAAGAATCCCTTAGAAGAAATTGAGTAGCCATCATAGTAAATAAGAGTCCAAAATGAAGTACTTGGATGCAATCTCAAAAATGAAAGAATGATCTCTGTTCATTTCCAAGGTAAACCATTCAATATTACGGTAATCCAAGCCTATGCCCTAACCACTAATGCTGAAAAAACTGAAGTTAAACGATTCTATGAAGACTTACAAGACCTTCCATAACCAATACAGAAAAAAGATATAGTGCTTTGCATTATAGGGGACTGGAATGCAAAAGTAGAAAGTCAAGTAACAGGCAAATTTGGCCTTGGAGTACGGAATGAAGCAGGGCAAAGGCTAATAGAGTTTTGCCAAGAGAACGCACTGGTCATAGCAAATAACCTCTTCCAACAACACAAGAGAAGACCCTACACATGGACATCACCAGATGGTCAACACTGAAATCAGTTTGATTATATTCTTTGCAGCCCAAGATGGGGAAGCTCTGTAACGTCAGCAAAAACAAGACAGGGAGCTGACTGTGGTTCAGATCATGAACATCTTATTGCCAAATTTAGACTTAAATTGAAGAAAGTAGGGAAAACCACTAGGCCATTCAGGTATGACCTAAATCAAATCACTTATGACTATACAGTGGAAGTAAGAAATAGATTTAAGGGACTAAATCTGATAGACAGAGTGCCTGATGAACTATCGACAGAGGTTCATGACATTGTACAGGAGACAGGGATCAAGACCACCCCCAAGAAAAAGAAATGCAAAAAAGCAAAATGGCTGTCTGAGGAGGCCTTACAAATAGCTGTGAAAAGAAAAGAAGCAAAGGAGAAAAGGAAAGACATGCCCATGTGAACGCAGAGTTCCAAAGAATAGCAAGGAGAGATAAGAAAGCCTTCCTCAGTGATCAATGCAAAGAAATAGAGGAAAACAATAGGAAGGGAAAGACTAGAGATCTCTTCAAGAATATTAGAGATACCAAGGGAACATTTCATGCAAAGATGAGCTCGATAAAGGACAGAAATGGTATGGACCTAACAAGAGGCAGAAGAGATTAAGAAGAGGTGGCAAGAATACACAGAAGAACTGTACAAGAAAGATCTTAATGACCTGGATAACCATGATGGTGTCATCACCCACCTAGAGCCAGACATCCTGGAGTGTGAAATCAAGTGTGCTTCAGGAAGCATTACTACAAACAAAGCTAGTGGAGGTGATGGAATTCCAGCTGAGTTGTTTCAAATCCTAAAAGTACAGCTATTAAAGTGCTGTACTCAGTATGTCAGCAAATTTGGAAACTCAGCAGTAGCCATAGGACTAGAAAAGGTCAGTTTTCATTCCAATCCCAAAGAATGGCAATGCCAAAGAATGTTCCAACTATCATACAATTGTGCTCATTTCACATGCTAGTAAGGTTATGCTCAAAAACCTTCAAGTTGGGCTTCAGCAGCATGTGAACCAAGACCTTCCAGATGTACAAGCTGGGTTTATAAAAGGCAGAGGAACCAGAGATCCTTGGATTGGACTGGATCCAACATTCGTTGGATCACAGAGATAGCAAGGGAATTCCAGAAAACCAGTGACTTCTGCTTTTGATTATGCTAAACCCTTTGACTGTGTGGATCACAACAAAATGTAGAAAATTCTTAATAGAAGTACCAGACCACCATACCTGTCTCCTAAGAAACTTGTATGGGGGTCAAGAAGCAACAGTTAGAACGTTACAGGGAACAACAGACTGGTTCAAAATTGGGAAAGGAGTACGACAAGACTATAAACTGCCACCCTGTTTATTTAACTTACATGCAGAGTACATCATGTGAAAAGCTGGGCTGGATGAATCACAAGTTGGAATCAAGACTGCTGGGAGAAATATCAACAAACTCAGATATGCAGATGATACCACTCTAATGGTAGAAAGTGAAGAGCAACTAAAGACACTCTTGATGAGGGTAAAAGAGGAGAGTGAAAAAGCTGGCTTCAAACTCAACATTCATAAAACTATGATCATGGCATCCAGTCCCATCACTTCATGGTAAATAGATGAAGGAAAAACAGAAGCAGTTGACAGATTTTATTTTCTTGGGGTCCAAAATCACTGCAGATGGTGACTGCAGTCATGAAATTAAAAGATGCTTGCTCCTTGGAAGAAAAGCTATGGCAAACCTAGTCAGTGCATTAAAAAGCAAAGATATCACTCTGCTAACAAAGGTCTATCTCATCAAAGCTATGGTTTTTCCAGTACTCATGTAGAGATGTGAGAGTTGGACCCTAAAGAAGGCTGAGTGCCGAAAAATAGATGCTTTCAAATTGTACTGCTGGAGAAGATTCTTCAAAGTCCCTTGGACTGCAAGGAGATCCAACCAGTCAATCCTAAAGGAAATCAATCCTGAATATTCATTGGAAGGACTGATGCTGAAATTGAAGCTCCAATACTCTGGCCACCCAATGAGAAGAGCCAACCTATTGGAAAATATCCTGATGCTGGGAAAGACTGAAAGCAAAAGGAGAAGAGTCCATCAGAGGATGAGATGGTTAGACAGCATCACTAATTCAATGGATATGAATTTGGGCAAACTCGGGGAGATAGTGGAAGACAGCGGAGCCTGATGTACTGCAGTCCATGGGGTCGCAACGAGTCAGACACAACTTAGTGACTGAACAACAGATACAAATGACTAAAGCAAGAAATAAAAGTGGGAACTGACTCTGCAAAAATTAAAGGGAGTGAAAGAAAGCATTATAAACAACTGTATGCCAACAACTCAGGTAACCTAGAAGAAATGTACAAATTCCTAGAAATACACAAATTGCTTAAACTGAGTCAAGAATAAACAGAAAATCTCAAAAGACCTATCACAAGAAAAATGTTGAAGTCAGTAATCAAAAACCTCCCACACAGAAAAGTCCAGGACCAGACAGACTCATGGGTGAATTCTACCAAACAGTAAAAGAATTAATCCCAATCCTTCCCAAACTCTTCCCAGAAATGAAAGAGAAGGTCACACTTTCTAACTTCTTGTACGAGACTAGATAACTCTGATGCAAAAGCCAGACAACAACATCAGAAAAGAAGACACAAGCCAATATCCCTTAAGAATATAGAGGCAAAATCCTTAACAAAATACTATTACACTCAATAGTAAGCCAAACTCAATATTACAGTCAGTCTAAGAATTACACACCACGATCAAATGGATTTATATCAGAAATGCAAGGCTGGTTCAACATGAGAAAAAATTTTCAATATAATATATTGCATTAACTGAAAAAAAGGGAAAACACATGTAATCATCTCAACTGATGCAGAAAAGGCATCTGAAAAAACCCAAAGCCTTTTTATACTAAAAACTCTCAGAAAAGTAAAGAATAGGTGAACACTTCCATTAGCTATTAGTTCTAATAGTTACAGCTATTATTAACTCTAAGGCTATTAAAACTAATGAATTCAGCAAAATTGGCAGGGTACAGGGCCAACACTCAATTATCAGCTGCATTTCCACACACCAGCAACGAACAATCCAAAAATAAAATTAAGAAACAATTTCATTTACAATAGCATATAAAAGAATAAAATACCAAGTAATAAATTTAACAAGAATATGAAGGAATTATACTCTGAAAACTACAAAACACTGGTGAAATTTAACTGAACTCAATAAGTGGAAAAGCACCTGATATTCATGGTTGCAAAGAATTAATATTGCTAAGACGTCAGTGCGTGCAGGCATGCTCAGTCATTTCACTTGCGTTTGACTTTGCAACCCTATGGACTGTAGCCTGCCAGGCTCCTCTGCCCACTGGATTCTTCAGGCAAGAATACTGGACTGGGTTGCCACGCCCGTCTCCAGGGGATCTTCCCAACCCAGGGATAGAACTCACGTCTCTAATGTCTCTTACATTGGCAGGTGGGTTCTTTACCTCTAGCACCACCTGGGAAGCCCTAAGATGTCAGTACTAACAGCTTAATGAAAACGAAAGTGAAAATCACTCAGTCATGTCCAACTCTTTGTGACCCCATGGACTATACTGTCCATGGAATTCTCCAGACCAGAATACGGGAGTGGGTAACTGTTCTCTTCTCTGGGAATCTTCCCAACCCAGGTCTCTCTCACTGCAGGCAGATTCTTTACCAGCTGAGCCACCAGGGAAGCCCAAGAATACTGGAGTGGGTAGTCTATCTCTTTTCCAGTGGATCTTCCCGACCCAGGCATCGAACCAGGGTCTCCTGCATTGTAGGCAGATACTTTACCAGCTGAGCTACCAGGGAACAGTTTAATAGTATCCTCCTAAACTTCACGTCCATTAGAACTTTAGAATGCAGCCTTACTTGGAAAGACTAATTGTTACAACGAAGTCACAATGGATCAGGGTGTGTCCTAAATCCAACATGACTGGTGTCCTTACAAGAGGGAGATATGGACAAAAAGACACAGAGGGAGGACAGTCATGTGAAGAGGGAGAGAGACTGAAGCCAAGCCAAGGACATTAAGGATTCCCAGTCAACACCAGGAGGTAAGAGAACGACATGGAACAGATTCTTCCTAAGATGCATCAGACTCATCACAGCCTTGAGAACCCTTTCACTTGTCTGTTAGGCCATCCCAGTTTGTGGTACTTTGTTACGGCAGCATTAGGACACTAATAAACTGTATAAAGCAATCTTCAGGTTCAATGCAATCCCTATAAAAATTCCAGTATCTTTCTGTCCTGTTGAAAAATCAATCCTTCAGTTCATATGGAACTGCAGAGGGACTGAACAGCCAAAACAATCTTGAAAAAGAAGAACAACACTGAAAGACACACTCTGCACTTACAGTTTCCTGCAAAGCTGCCGTAATCAAACAGTGTGGTATCGCCGTAGGGGTAGACAGAGGCCACCCGAATAGAGCTGCGAGTCCAGGAGAAAACCTGTATCAGTTCAGTTCAGTTGCTCAGTCATGTCTGACTTTTTGCGAACCCATGGACTGCAGCATGCCAGGCTCCCCTGTCCATCACCACCTCCCGGAGCTTGCTCAAACTCATGTCCATCAAGTCAGTGATGCCATCCAACTATCTTATCCTCTGTCATCCCCTTCTCCTCCCACCTTCAATCTTTCCCAGCATCAGGGTCTTTTCCAATGAGTCAGTTCTTCACATCAGGTGGCCAAAGGATTGGAGTTTCAGCTTCAGCATCAGTCCTTCCAATGAATATTCAGGACTGATATCCTTCAGGATGGACTGGTTGGATCTCCTTGCAGTCCAAGGGACTCTCAAGAGTCTTCTCCAACACCACAGTTCAAAAGCATCAATTCTTTGGCGCTCAGCTTTCTTTATAGTCCAACTCTCACATCCACACATGACTACTGGAAAAACGATAGCTTTGACTAGATAGACTTTTGTTGGCAAAGTAATGCCTCTGCTTTTTAAAATGTTGCCTAGGTTGATCATAGCTTTTCTTCCAAGGAGCAAGTATCTTTTAATTTCAAGGCTGCAGTCACCATCTGCAGTGATTTTGGAGCCCAAGAAAATAAAGTCTGTCACTGTTTCCATTGTTTCCCCATCTATTTGCCATGAAGTGATGGGACCAGATGCCATGATCTTCTTTTTCTGTTAGTTTTAAGACAACTTTTTCACTCTCCTCTTTCACTTACAACAAGAGGCTCTTTAGTTCTTCTTTGCTTTCTGCCATAAGGGTGGTGACATCTGCATATCTGAGGTTATTGATGTTTCTCCTGGCAATCTTGATTTCAGCTTGTGATTCATCCAGCCCAGCATTTTGTATGATGTACTCTGCATATAAGTTAAATAAGCAGGGTGACAATATACAGCCTTGACATACTCCTTTCCCGATTTGGAACCAGTCTGTTGTTCCATGTCCAGTTCTAACTGTTGCTTCCTGACCTGCATATAGATTTCTCAGGAGACAGGCCAGGTAGTCTGGTATTCCCATCTCTTTCAGAATTTTCCATAGTTTGTTCTGATCCACACAGTTAAAGGCTTTGGCATAGTCAATAAAGCAGAAGTAGATATTTTTCTGGAACTCTGGTGCTTTTTTGATGACCCATCAGATGTTGGCAATTTGATCTCTGGTTCCTCCGCCTTATCTAAATCCAGCTTGAATATCTGCAAGTTCACAGTTCACATACTGTTGAAGCCTGGCTTGGAGAATTTTGAGCATTACTTTGCTAGCGTGTAAGATGAGTGCAACTGTGCAGTAGTTTGAAACATTCTTTGGCATTGCCTTTCTTTGGGATTGGAATGAAAACTGACCTTTTCCAGTCCTGTGGCCACTGCTGAGTTTTCCAAATTTGCTGGCATACTGGCATATAAACCCATATATGTGTGACCAACTGATGCTGGGCAAAGGGGGAAAAACAATCCAATGGAGAAAAAACAGTCCCTTCAACAAATGGCACTGAAATAGCTGGATGTCCACCTGCAAAAGGATGAAGTGTTACCCCTACCTCACACCATATAAAAAATTAATTCATAATGGACCAAGGATCAAAACCATGAAATTCTTAAAACACAGGGATAAACTTCATGATCTTTTAATTGGAAATAGATTAGATGTGACCCTAAAGGCAGGAGCAACAAAAGAAAAAATAAGTTGGACTTTGAAATTAAAAACTTTTTGTACTAAAGGACATTACCAAGAAGTTATCAAACAAAACACAAAATAGTGTGCAAATCATGTATGAGCAGGAGCTTACGTCTAGAACATGTAAAGAACTCTTACAGTAACATTTTTAAAACAACAGTAAAAAAGGGCCAAAGAATCTAAATAGACATTCCTCTGAATAAGATATATAAATGTCTGAATAGTGCATTAAAAGATGCTCAACATCATTACTTATCACAGAAACGCAACTCAAAACCACAATGAAATATCATTTCACACCTGAATGGCTTTTTCAGAAAATAGGATGGCTATTTAAAAAAACAAAATGGAAACAGAAAAGGATAAATGTTGGTGAGAAAGTGGAGACATTGGAACTCTCATACGTTGCTGGTAAAAATGTAAAATAGTGCAGCTACTATAGAAAACAGCATGAGAACTTCATGCTCAAAATATTAAAAATAGAATTCCCATATGATCTAGCAACTTCACTGCTGGGTACATACAGCAAGAGAGCTGAAAGCAGAGTCTGGGAAAGATATCTGCACACCCTTGTTCACAGCAGCTATATTCACAACAGCCAAAAGGTGGAGGCAACCAGATGTCTGCGACAGGTGGATGAATAAACAAAACGGGGTCTACACACGCAACGGACTGTGATTCCGCCTTTGAGAGGGAGGAGGTTTGACACCTGCCTCAACACGGATGACCCTGATGACATCATGCCGAGTAAGGCGAGCCAGTCAGGACAGAGTAAGTCCTGTCGGTGTCCCTCCACGCACACACGGCCCCCGGGGCGGTCGGGTTCATAGAGACACCGCGTGGAACAGGGGCTGCCGGGCTGGGGAGAGGCTGGGAGCTCTCGGCCGCGGGGACAGGTTTTCTGTGTAGAAAGGCCAAGAGTTCTGCAAAGCTACGGTGGTGACAGCGGTACAGCATTGTGAATCATCTCAGCGACGCTAACTTTACACTTGAATGGTTAGAATGGCAAAGTTTATGTGATATGTACTTTACCACAGTAAAGGAACGATTTTAAAATGTGAAGAATGCTATGAATAGAGTAGAAAGGCCCTGGCTAAAAGGCTGGAAACGGTACACCGTACAGTCCCAAAGCATGACCCCAGATTCCCGACCCTTCTGCGAGGGGGAAGGAGCTGTAGGACAGACAAGTCCAGCCCACCTCACCTCACCCGAATGAACAAACCTGACCCGCACACGGAGACAGGTGGCATCACGTGCCCCTGAGGTCATCACCAAGAGGAATGCAAGCTCTGACCTGAACCTAATCGTGAGGGATGACCAGACGCACCAAACTCAGGGACACGCTAGAAAACCCCAGGCCTGCACCCCTCGGCACCACCAGTAACATGGAAGGATGCCAGCACTGGTGGCTGTCCTACAGACAGAGGGACACCGGGAGGCACAAGCGCCTGCAGGGGAGGCCCCATGGCCCGGCCTGAGACGTTCGCTAGTCAGTCCTCAAGGACGTGCCCAGCCTCCGTGTCAGATGCAGGGCAGTCAGCTCGCCATCGTCAGGGAGGATAATGCTCTTGTCCTCAGGAGATGAGGTCCTTGAAGATGTGGATGAGAGGACAGTACCTGCAAGGACCTCATAGGACCAGCGGTCAGCATGGCGATCAGCACGGGGCTGCAGGAAGATGACCCCAGGGAGATGACCCCATCACGTGGCCCCAAAGGAATGGTTGCCGGGAGCAGCCGGAATCAGAGCCACAGGCCAGGAAGAAGCTGGACGCGGGAGGTCAGCAGCAGGGCTGGGCGGGACATGGAGAAGCTAAGCCACTGTAGAGCCCTGAGGAAGAGCAGAAACCTCCAGAGTGCCTGAGGCCACCCCAGAAGCCAAGAATGGAGCTCAACCCTCCCTGAACTCAGCAGCAGTGACACAGCCAGGCAGAGGGTGGACGCGCTGGGGGCAGGCGCCCGGCCTCGGCCTGAGCGAGGTCAGCACGGCCTCCCACTGGGGCCTCTGCAGACGGCCGTCACCACGCACAGCGGCTGGAGCAGCAGAGCCAAGGGCCGAGGACGAGTCAGCCATGAACTGGCGTAACAGAAATAAGAGCTCACCTCGAGCTGGGAGGAGAGGCGTGGAGCAACCCCATGAGGCCCCCCGAAAGGCCCTCCCCGCACACCGCCCTCTCCCCAGCTCGCTTCCCCAGAGGAGAGCCTCGCCCTGCCCTGAGCCCGCTTCCAGGCTGGATGGCCGGTCAACGAGATGCAGTGGAACGTGCTCTGATTTGCTCTGGGACATGAGATGGAGTTCAACACCACTGTGATTTGTGATGCCATTTATATAATTAAACGTACAGACAGGGGTCTGGGAGGTGGGGTATGGCTAATGGAGTTACAGAGCCGCTAAAAATAGCAGGCAGCTGCGGGCTGGAGGGGACACGGGGTGGCATCTGCTGACGGGCACTGATGGCCACAGAAGACCTGCCAACTCACCAGCATCTCCTCTCTTTAGCTGTGCCTCTTAATCAAGATTTTAAAGCTCCCAACAGACATGGAGCAGCAGCTGCTGGCAGCCTGTTTCACAGACGACAAACTTAAGGTTACAACAGGGCCACACAGGGCTTGCGGAGGAGGTCAGCTTGTCCTGAGCTCCAGCTCAGAGACCTGCCGACAGCCTGCAGCCCCCACAAGGTCTGACGTGGGTCCACCCAAGCCAGCGTGGAAGTCGGCGTACAGGTCTGGCTGGGTCTGTTGACGCCAAATACTTCCTTTCTCCTCCAACTCCTCCTTCTCTTGTAAGTCTGGACACTTGCCAACCTGTAAAGGTTCCCATAAACCCCCACGCCCAGCTCAGCACCCCCGGAGCAGGCAGCGCGGGGGCCGTGTGAGTGCTGGGGGCCCAGTCCTCCCGGCCAGCTGTCCTCTAAGCCCCCTTAGAACAGGCTCGCGTTTCTGGCTGTGCCACCGCATGGAGTCTCCGCAGGACGTCCCGTGCTCGGTGAGCCCCACACTTCCCACCCGGCCCTGGAGACGCCTCTCCGGGCCGTGGGCGAGGACGGTGACGGGGTCTGTGTGTCGGGAACCGGAGCCAGGAGTCTTCCCAGGGGAGCCCGGCTCCTCCTCAGCCCACGGTCTCTCTCCCCGACCGTCTCCGGACGGGGCAGAGCCTTTCTTTCTGCAGGCAGTGTCCCCAAGTACAACTGCCGTTTAATGGAGGAGATCGTCAGTACTGTCTGGTTTTTTAAGGATTCTTACCCATGAGGAGATAAACAGGGGGAACATGTAGAAGCGTGTGCCCACTGGCCAGTGCGCAGGCACACGAGGGCACAGCCCAAACCCGTGGGACGCCATCCGGCCTCCCCTGACAGGACACGCAAGATCTCAGGCCCAGGGCAACAAGGGGTTGTGACCAGCTGAACCCAGGAGGCGGATGAGAGGAGGCCGCAGCTAGTAAGCACCTGCTGCATGCCCTGCTCCTGCCCCCACAGGCCCCGTCCGGCCTCGCTACCCGCTCCCCGCCTCCCCAGAGCAGCGCCACCCCCCATTCTCCCACCGGAAAGTTGCTTGCTGGCTCCTTCACTTCCCCAACACCCCGCTCACCCGCCACCTCGCCACTTTTCAGCATACCCACGGCCCCGTGGAGGGAGGAAAACATCCTGCGACCGTGTGAGGCGAGAGCTGCAGGAGAATACAAACGCAGGAAAGGCACAGAGTTAACGAGTCGTGTGCTAACATGAATCCCACCTTAGAAGATGGAGCAGCGCACCGAACCTCCACCCTCCCACCCCTGCTTTCTCCTCCAACACCAACTGCCTGCCCATTCTCCAGGGCTTGCTGTGTGCCCCCCACCGTGTAACACACAGAACGCAGGGCCAGCGCCGTGCTGCGGGGACAGGGCAGCAAACCCGTGTGCTCCCCACAGCCGCGGCCTCGGGGCTGCCCAGCCCGTGTGGGCCTAACAGAGCAGAGGGCCCTGGGCTCACAGCGGCGCTGTGACCCCAAGGAGCTGGGTGAAGCACAGCATCCAGGGCCCATCACCTGTGCCCAGGCCCCCCGAGGAGGAGTGGGGAAAGAGGAGCTGCCCGCACCTGCCCCAGGATGCGGGCCAGCCAGCCCCCAGCACCTGGGGCCCCTGGCAGGGCTTCTGTAGGCAAGCAAGACACGCGTTAGTGGTGAGCACCTACCCCCAGAGCGAAGGTATCTGACAGATCCACCCCGGAGCCTTCAGCACCATCCCCCGACCGGGATTCTAGCCCACAGAGCAGCTCGGGAGGCTGAGGATCCTGGCCACATGCGGGGGTGTCACCTGGGGCCCGGCCCACCGCAGGGCTCTGAGCAGTGACCCCTGGAGCCTCACACGGCAGGACCGAGTATGTCCCTGCCCCACGGGCGGGGCATCCAGCGCTGGATCGGAGTCAGGAAGGGCCAGCCGGGGCGCTGCAGTAGGCAGAACCTGGGCAGGTCACAGCACCAGCCCCCAGGGTGCTGCGTGCACACCTCACACATTTAATGAGAACAAACTCTCACACACTGAGTTTGCAAGTAAAAGGAACAACTGCTACTCTTTTCTTAGACTAATGGAATGTTCCATTTTCCCCCCAAGTCATACAAATATATCTGTACTTAATGAGACAGTTGTGCCTACCTGTCAGGCCTAAATAATCAGGCTGCCAAAAAGAGAGTTATAGTGTCTCAAATACAGATACACTGCAGAATCCCTGGGGAGCCTGGTGACACTACAAGATTTCAAGGAGCGTGTAAGACAGCGTGTAAGGCCGCGTGTGCGGCCCAGCCCTGGAGACGACCCCCGCCAGCACGCCAGCCCAGCCCCAGAGACAACCTCCACCAGCACGCCAGCCCAGCCCCAGAGACGACCCCCGCCAGCATGGCCAGCCCAGAGCCAGGACAAACGCCAGGGGCTTCCAGACACGGGTGGTGGCTCAGGTCCTCGGACAGGCCTGTCCCTCCCTGGGCCCCAGACCCCCAGGGGGACAAGCTGTGCCAGGCGGGCTGGGAACCAGCTCTGCAAGGTCCAATATTGCACGGCGCCTCCGCCAAGTCCCTCCACCACACGCCAGGCAGAGCAGACCGTACGGGACTGGAGTCTCCTGTAACCTCCCCTCCTGGATGTCCTCTGGTCCCTCTGCGCCTGATGTCCACCCCGTGCTCACCCTGGTACCAAGAGCGTCACTCTCCACCTCCCGAGGCTCCTTTCTCCCTGCAGACTCCCTCCCCAGATGCCAGAAGACAACCACCCCTCAGGCTGCAGCCTTGCCTCCTCCTGGTGGCCACACCCCCATTCACTGGGAGCTCCTTACCCAGGGCCCTTCCAAGGGAAAGCCTGCAAGTTGCCTGCCTTCAGTATAGCTTCAGTTCAGTTGGTCAGTCATGTCCAACTCTTTGCAACCCCATGAACTGCAGCACACCAGGTCTCCCTGTCCATCACCAACTCCCGGAGTTTACTCAAACTCACATCCGTTGAGTCAGTGATACTGACTCCCACCTTCAATCTTTCCCAGCATCAGGGTCTTTTCCAATGAGTCAGTTCTTCGCATCAGGTGGCCAAAGGATTGGAGTTTCAGCTTCAGCATCAGTCCTTTCAACAATGAATATTCAGGACTGATTTCCTTTAGGATGGACTGGTTGGATCTCCTTGCAGTACAAGGGACTCTCAAGAGTCTTCTTCAACACCACAGTTCAAAAGCAGCCATTCTTCAGTGCTCAGCTTTCTTTATAGTCCAACTCTCAAATCCATACATGACCACTGGAAAAACATAGGCTTGACTAGACGGACCTCTGTTGACAAAGTAACGTGTCTGCTTTTTAATATGCTGCCTAGGTTGATCATAGCTTTTCTTCCCAGGAGCAAGTGTCTTTTAATTTCATGGCTTCAGTCACCATCTGCAGTGATTTTGGAGCCCAGAAAAATAAAGTCTGTCACTGTTTCCATTGTTTCCCCATCTATTTGCCATGAAGTGATGGGACCGGATGCCACGATCTTAATTTTTTGAATGTTGAGTTTTAAACCAGATTTTTCACTCTCCTCTTTCACTTTCATCAAGAAGCTCTTTAGTAGTTCTTTAGTCTCTTTAGTTCTTTAGTTCGCTGCGGTGGCTGAAGACCAAATTCCTGTGGAGGAATGCGGTCCCTGAGGGGAACCCTGGGGCCCAGCAGCAGTGACACAGGCGCAAGCGATCTCCCCTGAACCCATTCAGAGTCCCCACGCAGGCTTCTACTTGGCAGCCAAGCCGCTCAAAGCAGCTCGCTGTGCAGAGGAGCCAGCAGTAAGAATGTTCCTGGACAGGCTGGCCTCTCGCCCTGCTCCCTCCTCCGCCAGCACCAGCTCCTGGAAAGGAGCTCAGCCCAGACGGGGCTGCTGGGTGTCCCGGTCCAATGGGCACAGGGTCTGAGCGCCCGCCATAGTCGAGCGGGGCGCAGGGGCTGAAGGGGACACGGAGCAGGCCTGATCCCAAGCCCGGAGGAGGCAGCGTGCCCCCAGTACAGGGCGCACCAATGCCCGTCTCCATCCACCTGTAAAGAGACTGAAGCCCGGGCCACAGGGTGCCGGGGCCCCTGGGAACTCTCAGCCAAGGGAAGCTGCCCCTGTAGAGGGCCCAGCCGCTCCGCTGGGTCTCTTGATGCTCCAGGTCCAGGGTGGTTGGGCTCAGGTACGTGCTGGAGTGCCCCAGCCCACAGCGGAGAGAACCAAGCCTGCAGCCCGATTCCCCACTCATAGGGAAGGTGGCATGGGAAGGCTCTGGGCAGTGTGCCCATCTGCCAGAGAGAGAGGGGAGGCGGAGGAGCAGCAGGAGCTGCGGGTCTCCACCTGGGAGAAGGCCAGGCCTGATCAGGCCGAGGCGCCCGAGCTCTGTGGCGTTAACCTGGGACCCACCCAGCGGCCAATGAGCTGAAGGTGCTCCGTAGCTGAGCAGGGGCCGTGGCCTCCGGGTGTGCGCCTGCAGACCCCGCCTCATCAGCCGTGGGGAGAGGGCAGCAAAGTGCCCATACCCTCAGCAGGGAAGTCCGGTTCAAAGGCAAACTGAAGGCTCCTGACACCCGACAGCCAGTCACTCCAGGAAGGTCTTGTCACCAACGTTGACTCACCTTTGGGCCATGGAAAACCCCGGGGTGGCCAACACCCCAGCATCCACTGGTCCACCACAGCAAAGCCAAGGAGACGCTGCCCACGGTGCCGGGCCCGGCGGAGGCACTTGCCAAGGGAAGAGCCACCTCATCCACACCCCGCCGCCAGCAGGGAAGACCCCCAGGTTCGGGGGGGCCGCAGGCTGCTCGCTGGCCGGGAGAGCCGCGACTCTCCTGCTCCAGGAGTAAGCGGCTTATGGACAGGAGCTTTCCACCTGATCCCACTGCTGCTGCCTGATGGCCGCCGGGGCCTCCTGGAGAGAATTTGGCAGCGAGAGGCCCCCCAGGCGGCCCCACGGAGGGGCTGGAGGGCAGGTGGCGCCCTTCCCGCTGGACAGACCCGGCCCCGCCCCCGGGAGGACACAGGCCGGGGCCTCACTCACAGGCGTAGATGCAGGCGGGGCCAGGCAGGGCACAGCCTCCCGAGGTCCCGTCCTCCTGCCCGTGACTCCCGCAGCCGTCCCCTCCCCCCCATCCAGTGGGGCCCAGGACTGCCCCCTCGTGGGCCCGGCACGCGGGACAAGAGAGGCTGCGGGATGCGGCCCGGTCCCCAAGGGCAGCGGACACAGCCACGCCACCGCCCGCCACGGTGAGGGCGTGAGAAGCAGGAGGGTGGCCCGGTTCTCCCCACCTTCCCAGACCCACGCAGGCAGGAGCGCCCGGACTCCCGGCCTCTCGAGCACAGGCAGGGACCGGCAGGAACCAGGGACCCGTCTGGGCCGGACTCTGCCGTGAGCTCTCTAGGATGGAAACCCCTCTCCAGACCCGCAAAGGAGCAAGCATCACAAGGCATGAGGAGGGTCTCTGGGTTGGGCGGGGTAGTGGGGGCTGCAAGGAAGCAGGACTTGAGTGTGTACCCTCCCCCCCACCAAGCTGACAGGAGGGAAACGTTCTGTCAGCCCAAGGAGCCAAGCACCAAGCCCCTCCTGTGCGTGATCTCAAGACTCCGCGGACAACCGAGGGGTCTCCGGGGAACGACCACCGCCCCTTAAGAGAAGGGCCTGCAAGAGACAGAGGGCACCCAAGGAGGACAGCCAGGACGCAGGGCTCGTCCCAGGGCTCTGGCTCCTGAGCCCAGGCTAGGTCACAACCTCCAACACCAGGGGCCGGACACCACCAGAACTTTCAGTTCTCCACCCGGCAGTCCTAGAGAACCCGCACGGCTCATCCAAAGGACGCCGGGCCCTCAGATACCTGGCTGAGCGCCTGCACCGCGGCCCATGCTCCCAGGGGAGGACCGCCCGCCCCGCCCGCCACTGGAGGAAGTGTCCTGCATGGGGCCTCCCCCTCACACACCTGCTCCCGCTCCTCGCGGATGCTGGGGCCTGGGACAGCCCGCCTGCCTGAGGCACGAGGGCTGACAGGAGGCCACACGGGCCCCCGGCCCCTCTGGTGGCCATGTCATGCCCGCCCGCCTGCCCACTGCCCCACACACCTGTCCCCTGCTGCTCGGGCCCCCTCCCGCCCTCTCTCCAGGCCACCGCGGCCTCTCAGCAGGACTCTGGCAGTCTCCTGTTGATCTCCACACAGAACCTTCTGGAAACCATCCCAAGGCACGACTGCATCCGGCCACGTGCCCCCAGGCCCACGGGCCCCTCCATGCGCTGCCCTCTCCCCAGGAGTGGCCCCAGCTCCCCAGCTCACTGAGCCTCCGGCCCTGGGACCCCGGGTGTCCCCCACCATGACTCAGGTCTGCTCCCCAGAGAAGGCCTCGTGGGTGTCCATCTAATGGGGTCCTGCGCCTCCTCTAAGTTCCTGGCCCTCAGGCGCCTCAAGCTTCCCTGCCCGTGATCTGCTGCACGTGCACCCTCTAGGGTCTGTCCCGCTCAGCCCAGCCCACAGCCCCCAGCGGAACAGGACAGGGTGGGAGGCAGGAGGAGCTGGCAGAGACGGGCGCAGAGGAGAGTTTAAAGGCCAGGCAGCAGCTTCCTGTCGAGGAATCCAGGGGGAAACGTGAAGAGAGTCACCAGATTTGTTGAGTCTGAGATCAAAGTGCCAATGGGTGTGAAAACCAGATTGCAGAGAGTGTGAGAAACCAACTCCGATCTGCAGACACCACAGCCGAGGGCGGGACGAGGGCACAGAGCAGCTCCAAGGGGCGGCCGCGGGGGCCAGGCGACCCCTGAGGCCGGGGAGACGGGGGTGGGGGCAGGCAGGGTGGGGTCAGCGGGTGTGGGCAGGCTGTCACGGCACCACGTGGGGTGAACGTGGGCCCCAGAACAGCCAGCAGATGAGGGGCTGGAACAGGGATGGAGCACAGCACCTGCGCCCACCTGCGGCTCATTGGGACCCCGCCCAGGGCCGTGGGGGCCAGGCGACCCCTGAGGCCGGGGAGACGGGGGTGGGGGCAGGCAGGATGGGGTCAGCGGGTATGGGTGGGCTGGCACGGCACCACGTGGGGTGAACGTGGGCCCCGGAACAGCCAGCAGATGAGGGAGCTGGAACAGGGATGGAGCACAGCACCTGCGCCCACCTGAGGCCCATCGGGACCCCACCCAGGGCCGCGGGGGCCAGGCACAGAGAACAGCAGTGGGGAAGACCAGGGGAGGCGGGTGCGAGCCTCTGGGGCCTTCGGGGGCAGGCTTCCCCACCCCTGCTCTGCCACGCTCCTCTCAGAGGTATGCAGATAACAGCCGCAACCGCATTCCTGAGCTGCTTACAGATGTTGAAAGCACCACCAAGGAGTCAGAAAACCCTGTGACCTCATCATCAGTCCACCAGAGAACTGTGCACCAGCTGATCAAAGACCCTGTGATCCCCCACCCACCCCCACTCAACCTGACCTTTAACAATGTTCTCCTGAAACCCTCCCAGGAGCTGTGGGTGGGGAGGAGTTGAGCCACTGTTTCCTTGCTCCGCCCTCCCTGCAATAAGCCTTTCTCTGTTTCCAACTCCAACGGCCCGTTTGTTCCACCTTCCCGTGCTTCAGATGATGAAGGTAGGGTCGGGAACATGCACGCGGGGGACCACGCGTCCACACGCAGCAGCTCACTGCAGCAGCCCTGCGCGCAGAGCAGGCCTTCAGAAGCAGGTCACAGACGTGACTGCCTTTCCTTGTCATTGACTTTATGAACTTTCTCCAGTAACGAGCTCAATCATTCATGCAGATGAGGACTAAAGAGCCATGCTACAGAAGCCAGAGCAAGGAGCACGCTGAATGCCCGCGACTCAGCACCCTGGACAGGGACCCTCCAGTTGGCGGCGGGCACAGGGTCGGGGCCCCTGGGGTCAGGAGGCAGGGAGGAGAAGGGCCCAGCCAGGACACGGGCTCCCCTGTCCCACTCGCAAGGACCCGGGGAAGGAAAGAAAACCCTCTGCCCAACTCAGGTTCTGCTCCCATCCTTCCCCTCCTTCCTAAACCCTCCATGTACAGTTCTGACAGCACCTCCGCTGAAGCAGCTGCGAGCACAGGACCACACTGCAGGCGACGCTGCGGCCTCGCTACCCTCCGCCAGAGCTCCGCTGGAGCTCTGACTGGCCTCTCTGCGTCTGCTCAGGCTAATTCATTGCCTGACCTCCAGCCAAAGCCCAGGCACCCAGAGGTGCAGGAGGCGGCAGCCACACAGCCTCCCAGAGGCGCTTCTCCCGGTCAGCGCCCCTAATGGTGTGGAAGCCCCAGGCCGGCCCCACACCCCCAGCGCTGCATGCCCTGCGTCGGGCATGACTGGCTACCCTGGGCCCTGTGGGACCAGAGCAGGAAGACGGCCGCCGGAACCCCACAGCAGGACTCACAGCAGGAGGCAGTGAGCTCCCAAAGGGAGCAGGGCCTCCAGCTGCATTAGGAAGTGGACGGTGACCAGTGGAGAGTGGGGCCTCACAAGGAGTCAGGGGCGCCTGCAGAGGTAAGGTGGCCTCGGGCCCCGTGGGCTCCGCGTGCTGGCAGAGGGCACCATCCACCCGGACGTCCAGAAGAGTCTTCACTCTAAAGCTGCCCTTCATGGAAAGAAACCCAGACCTGTGCTGGAGGCAGGAGACCCCTCCCGCTGTGGGGGGTCTCCTCTGGGGATGCTTGGGGGCAGGGCCAGAGGGGAGCTGTGACGCCCAGCACCCCGGTGAGAGCCACACGCAGGCTGCAGTGCTCACCAGGCCTCCGTCCAGACCAAAGAGCCCTGAGCGTCCTGGCCAGGCCTCGCCCACCTGGCTGCTGGGCTGCCTGCCCCCGGCCGTCTCCACGGTAACAAAGCCCGGCTACAGGACCCTGGCTCCCAATCCCTAGGGCACCCTCCCCATGGAAGAGAAGCCGTGACTCCAGACCAACGCAGGTCCAGGGCTCGGACTCTGCTCCCTGGACCAGTGGAGCCAGGAGGGCCGCCTGGGGACCCGCACTCACCAGCTGGGCCAACCGCTGCTTCTCCTGGTCCGCACTGCCCTCCCCACGCCGCAGGGTCACGCTCCGGGGCTTCGCAGCTGCCTCTCTGTCTGTCGTGGCCACATGGACCAGCTCGTGCTGGAGCACAGCCTGTTCCCGGTCACACCTGGGCCAGAGGAGAGATGGAGACACAGATGCAGGCGCGGCTCACGCAGCTGATGGGGCAGGGACGTGAGGTTCGACGGGGTGCCACAGCCACCAGAAAGGGTCAGGCACCAGCGACGGTCCCCAGGGCTTGGGGGACACTGCCACATGTCCTCAGACAGCTGAGGAACCGGAGACCCAAGGCCCGACGAGAGATCCGCAAGGCAGGGGTCCAGCCCCACTATCCGAGGCCCCTTAGAGACGGGCAGGGAACAGTCACCTCCCCGCCCCACCCCAGGACTGCAGGGTCAGGAGCAGTAGCCTTGCTTCTCAACGGTCAACTCTCCGTCCTGAACGCGTCCCTCCCCTTGGACCTGTTTCTAGTCTCCCTAGTAAAATCCTCCTAGAGAAAGAAACAAGCGGCTGAGAAGGTCTTAGAAGTGCTCTTTATTGGGGGGGGGGCGGGTAAACAACTCAAGAGTGAAAAAGGCTGTGGCAGTTCAGCCCAGAGGGCACAGCGGGCATGAGGCCCTGAGTGCCACACTCTCTGCCGCGCCACAGCCCCAAGACCGAGGACCAGACATGGGGCCTTGAGCAGGAAAAATGCTCACAAGGCAGGTGTGACAAATGGAAGATAATTAGAAGACTGGGTAAAAAGAGCAAGATAACAAAATTTTACACGACTTTGAAAAACAGAAGGCTAAACTAGAGGAAAAAAGATATTTGAAAAAAATAGTCCAAAACGTTAATATGGGATGATGAATCTATGGGTGAATTTTTCATTCCATATATATCCTAAGTCTTCCAATAACACGTATTACTTGAACATTTTTTAAAATGCTTAAAAGTATTTTTTTTAAATAATATTCTGGTTAATTGCTTGGATGAGACCTCTGGGGATTAGGGACTGGACACTCTTAGAAGGTGGGTCCTTTTGAGATCACAGGACAGACACGGCTGCGCTGACCTGCAGAGGGGGCTGCCCAGCAGGGCTGACCCGGGCCCGCCGCCCCCTGAGGGTAGCTGTCTGCATCCGTTACAGAGGCACAACCTCGCGGCTGCAGACGAGCCCCTCAGTACCAGCCAGGGGCTCGCTGAGCCACACCGCAAGGACCCCACATCAGCCCTGGGGACCCTGAGGCCTGGAGACACGGTGCACCCGGGGCCTCCGCCGCTGCCTGCCAGCCCTGCCCCAGCCAGAGCGCTCACCAGCCTGAGGCCTGCGCTGGGGAGGCACCCACACCTGCAGTCAGGCCACGAGTGAGCTCCTCCGAACACGGCTGTGCACACCCACAAGGGCACAGAGCCCCGCCCTCCCCCACCCGGAGTCTCTTTGTCGTCACATGAGGAACAGCGCCACCGAAACCGCAGGCCTGGCGTCCCACCGACGTAAGACAACGTGAGGGACCAGAACCCCTGGCCTCTGGGTGAGGAGAAGGCACCTGGTGAGGAAGGCGTAGGCCCGGGGCAAGCGGCTCCTCAGCATACCTCTCAAGGGGATCCACCTGCACCCTCAGGGGTCCCTGGCCACTACCGCACTCCGGCCTGGGTGGTTTCGAGTCTGCAGAGATGGATAAGAAAAGGTCAGCAGCAACCCACGGACGGAGGGAGGCTCATCACCCGGAGGGGGTCGAGGGGACGCCCCTGGGTGGACGCAGTCATGGTGGTCACCCAGGAGAAGGCACAAGATGGGGCTGTGGATGGACATGGTCACAGTGGTCACCCAGGAGAGGGCCTAGGGGGACACCCCCGGGTGGACGTGGTCACAGTGGTCACCCAGGAGAGGGCCCAGGAGGACAACCCCTGGGTGGACATGGTCATGATGGTCACCCAGGAGAGGGCCCGGGAGGATGCCCCTGGGAGGACGCAGTCATGGTGGTCACCCAGGAGAAGGCCCGGGAGGATGCCCCTGGGAGGACGCAGTCATGGTGGTCACCCAGGAGAGGGCCCGGGAGGACGCCCCTAGATGGACACAATCATGGTGGTCACCCAGGAGAAGGCCCGGGAGGACGCCCCCAGATGGACACAATCATGGTGGTCACCCAGGAGAGGGCCCGGGAGGATGCCCCCTGGGTGGACGTGCCCTGGGCCAACACAGAACACAGGTTTGCCCTGCTGTCAGGAGGGAGGCGCCCTGAAGGCCGCTGGTCCGTGTCCTGCACAGACAGGGTGGCAGGGTCACGGGGTGAGTGTGGACGCCTGAGCGCAGTGACTGACACCCCCCTTCTACCTCTCAGCTGCTGGAACCCAGGCACCCTCCCCAGGAGGCCAGCCGGCTGAGGGGAGCTCCTCGCCTCCACACTGAGAGGTCAGCGGGGGCGCGGCCTGTGTCTCTTGGGCCCCCTCCCAAGGGCTCCGACCTGAACGCGGCCTGCGCCCCGGGAAGGAAGTCTGCGCACCTTTCCACCTGCACCACCTCGAGTGTGACAGCGCTTTAGGCTATCACAGGAGGCCCACCTTCCCGCAGTAAGAACCCAGGGATCTCCAAGCAAACCCGTTCACTCTCCTCCTCCACCACACGGTGACAGTGAGGGCCTGCTGCCCCCATGGCCCCAGCTTCAGGCTCCCCACACAGTGGAGACCTTAGCCAATGTCTCGGCCCGCTTGCAGGCATCCACGCTCGGCCACGTGGGCCACAGGAGACCCAGCAGGAGAACCAGGCTTTGGGAGGAAGGTGGGGAGGTGGGTGCTGCTCCCAAGACCTTCATGGCTGCCAACCGCAGAGGCTGGGGGCTCAGTCCCTCGGGAAGGCTCCCCGGGGCAGCCCCCCGGGCCTCACTGGGCACACAGCTCTCCAGAAGGCCGGGCAGGTGCGCTGGGGCCTCGCCAGGAGCGTGCAGGAGGCAGTGCAGGTGTGGGCCCGATGGAAGGCTCCCTGGACTTCGTGACTGACTGACAACACTCTCCTGAAGTAAGATTTATCACATTTTTGCTTTCTACGTAGTTTTCCTTTCTCATGACTACAAAAGTAATGTGGGCACCCACTGTAGAGTCTGTGCCCAGACCCCTACAGCCACGTTCCACGGCATCCCGCCAGTCCTGCACTGGTGATGCCATGAGGGAGCAGCCGCTTGAGGGGCTGGGCCCTCGTCACGGATGTGACTGTCTCTGCACGTTTCCCTGCAGCCTGTCAGAGGGTGTCACGGCCCTTGGCAGGTGAACTCTGCTCATACTTCGCTAGTTTCTCACTCATTTTTCTAAATTGTCTCGAATTTTAGTCATATTTCCCACCCTTCTTCATTTAAAGTTTCTTCATTATATTTCCATCCCTGACTTCAGACATGCACTTGGGGTATGGTGTGACTTAAGGGTTTAATTTTAACTTCTTTTTCTATTTAGAAAAATTAAAGTAAGAAAATATATAAAGAAAATTATAAAGAAATTTATAAATTATAAATTTATATAAATTAAAAAGAAAAATTAAAGAAGTTTAACTTCTTTTAACTTTCTTTATCAGTAAAATAAGAGCAAACACTGCTTTTGAAAGTAAAAGCAGGGACTTCCCAGGTGGTGCAGAGGTTAAGAATCTGTTTCTTGCAATGCAGGGACTGCAGGTTCGATTCCCGGCTGGGGAACTAAGATCCCAGACGCCATGACTACTGGGCCTGTGCACCGCAAGCAGAGAGGCCGTGCACAGCAGGGAAGGAGCCCGCACAGCCCAAAGGAGATCTCACGGGCTGCAGCTGAGACCCGGTGCAGTCAAATAAATATAAACCTTACAACATATAATAAAAAATAATCCTAAAATCAGTCCACTTCAGGGAAGTCCATCCACACTGACGACTCCCCAGCTTTCAGAAAGTCAAAACTCACTCACTGTCAAACATCAAAATACTTTGTTAAACCAAATGGTCATGTAGTATGGCTTGCCGAATCTTAATTCCTCAACTAGGGGCTGAACCCACGTCCCCTGCAGTGGAAGCTCGGAGTCCCAACCACTGGACTGCCAGGGAGTCCCTAAAGCGTGCCGGGAGCCCCGGAAACAGTGCAGGGGATGGGGTGTCCCGAGGCCCAGCCAACAGCCCAGGCCGCCGTTCCTGCGCCTCACACTCCAGACAGGAAACCGTGCGCGGGTCCTGAAACGGGTGAGGCTGCGCCGCGCCTGAGCCCCCGCCACCCCATCTGCAGGGCCGCACCTCAAAGTCCAGCTCCCGCGCCGGCTCCCTGGAGCCCCCGAGTAACGAGCCCTCCCCTCTGTGCCGCCGGGCCCTGATGGGCGCCCGTGTCTCATGGGCAGGCGACACCGTACCCTGTAGGGTCACACACTCAGCTCCCGACAGGCTGGGCGCTATCCCAGCACAGGGCTCACAACCACAGGGCCAGCACGCAGCTCACGCCGAGCGGACAGGAGGCAGCAGCCCCCTGCGAGCTGGCACCCAGCGGGGCAGATCAGAGGAGAAGGCAGCTCCACCGCGAGGCTGCGTCCCTCCAGCCCTTCCAGGTAAAGCGCGCACGCACACTGCAGCGGGGAACCCAGCCCCTCATTGACAAGCTCTGCATTTAACCAGCTGCCACGAGGACTTTTCCAGTCTGTAACGTCTTAATATTTTTGCACTATACTTTCTCCACTCTTAAATGCGTTGTTTCTCTGTGCTTGCTAAGGCTTCCCTGGTAGCTCAGATGGTAAGCGTCCGCCTACAGTGTGGGAGACCCGGGTTAAATCCCTGGGTTGGGAAGATCTCCTGGAGAAGGAAATGGCAACCCACTCCAGTATTCATGACTGGAAAATCCCATGGACCAAGGAGCCTGGTGGGCTACAGCCCATGGGGTCCCAAAGAGTCAGACACGACTGATGACTTCACTTTTGTGTGTGTTTGCTAACAGGAATTACTTCAAGAAAAGCACAGGCTCTTCCTCCCAAGACAGACGTGCCAGTGGGAATGAAGGCCCTTCCTGCCCAGCGCAGGCAGCTCCGGGTGGGCTGGCGGGACCTGGGGGCCAGGGACCTGGGGGCCGGGTGGCGGCCCTCCCGGAGCCCAGCGCCACCATCCCAGGAGCAGGGCCAGGAGCCCAGGGCGAAGGGCAGGTCAGAGCTCTGAGGACGACACCAAGGCCACCCCGTCACTGCCTCCTCCCGTGCGGAGAGGCTGGCACAGCGGGGGACTCTGCCCTTGACTCAGCAGCAGTCCTGGAGGCTCTGCGGACACTGCTATCCTTGGACGGGAGTGCGCCATGCGGGTCCCTCGCTCCTGGGAAGTGCTTCCTGCACGCACCACCCAGGGCTCGGGGCGCTGTCTCCAGGAGGACCTCTCCACCCAACCGCACCCAGACCTTCCGCCCTGGCCTACCTTTCTCTCGGCCTCCGGAGGAGCCAAGGGCAGCAGCTGGAGGGTCCAACGGCCCGACTCTGGACGGCTGGCCGGGATCCTTCATGCGGTTGACCACGTTTTCAGACAGCTGTGGTAAGGATTGAGGGAAACGGTTACATTACAGAACCCTGGGGAAGTGAAGATGCCCCTCACTCACACCCCGAATTTCTAAGCAGACCATCTCCCATAATGCACTGAATTCCACTCAGAACCACTCCTGTTGGCCCACCCTTCCCTGGGGGCATCCAGGGTCCCACCACGGACAGCACCAAGTTAAGGACCTTCTCTCCCACTCCACTGATTTAGGCCATACCTGAATGGTCCAGTGGTTTTCCCCACTTTCTTCAATTTAAATCTGAATTTTGCAATAAGGAGTTCATGACCAGAGCCACAGTCAGCTCCCAGTCTTGTTTTTGCTGACTGTACAGAGTTTCTCCAACTTTGGCTGCAAAGAATATAATCAGTCTGATCTCAGTATTGACCATTTGGTGATGTCCACGTGTAGAGTCTTCTCTTGTGTTGTTGGAAGAGGGTGTTTGCTACAACCGATGCATTCTCTTGGCAAAACTCTATTAGCCTTTGCCCTGTTTCATTTTGTACTCCAAGGCCAAACTTGCCTGTTAACTCCAGGTACTTCTTGATTTCCTACTTTTGCATTCCAGTCCCCCATAACGAAAAGGACATCTTTTTTGAGTGTTAGTTCTAGAAGGTCTTGTAGGTCATCATAGTATGGTTCAACTTCAGCATTATTGGGTGGGGCATAGACTTGGATTACTGTGATATTGAGAGGTTTGCCTTGGAAACAACAGAGATCATTCTGTCATTTTTGAGATTGCATCCAAGTACTCCATTTCGGACTCTTCTGCTGACTATGAGAGCTACTCCATTTCTTCTAAGGGATTACTGACCACAGTAGTAGATATAATGGTCATCTGAATTAAATTAGAACATTCCAGATTCCTAAAATGTTGAAATTCACTCCTGCCATCTCTTATTTAACCACTTCCAATTTACCTTGATTCACGAGCCTAACATTCCAGGTTCCTATGCAATACTGCTCTTTACAGCATTGGACTTTACTTCCATCACCAGTCACATTCACAACTGGGTGTTGTTTTTGCTTTGGCTCCATCTCTTCATTCTTTCTGGAGTTATTTCTCCACTGATCTCCAGTAGCATATTGGGCACCTACCAACCTGGGGAGTTCATCTTTCAGTGTCCTATCTTTTTGCCTTTTCATACTGTTCATGGGGTTTCCAAGGCAAGAATGCTAAAGTGGTTTGCCATTCTCTTCTCCAGAGGACCACATTTTGTCAGAACTCTCCACCATGACCCATCTGTTCTTGGGTGGCCCTACATGGCATGGCTCATAGTTTCATTGAGTTAGACAAGGCTGTGGTCCATGTGACCAGTTTGGTTAGTTTTCTGTGACTGTGGTTTTCATTCTGTCTGCCCTCTGATGGTTAAGAGGCTTGTAGAAGCTTCCCATTGGGAGAGAGGGACTGTGGGGAATCTGATCTGGCTCTTGTTCTGATGGGCGGGGCCACGCCCTGAAAATCTTCAATCCAATTTTCCATTGATGGGCGGGGGCTGTGTTCCCTCCCTGTTGTTTGGCCTCAGGTCAAACTGTGGCAGGGCAATGGCAGTGATGGCGACCTCCTTTACAAGGACTTGCGCCCGTACTGTGTACTCTGCGCCCTGACCCCGCAGCAGGCCACTGCCGACCCGCACCTCCGCAGGAGACTCCTGGACACTCATGGGCAAATCTGGCTCAGTCTCTTCAGGGGACACCGCTCCTTTCTCCTGGATCCTGGTGTGCACAAGGTTCTGTTTGGGCCCTCCAAGAGTCTGTTTCTCTGTTTCCCCAGCCCTGTGTAAGTTCTGTAATCAAATCCCACGGGCCTGCAAAGTCTAATTCCCTGGGGGTCTCAGTCCCTTTGCCAGCCCCATTACTTGCTGCTAGGGGTACACTCTGGGGAAGTGCCTCACATCCTACCGGCCTCATCTAAAGGTCTGCAAATATGCCAAGAGCAGGGGCCACTTCTCCATCCCTTCCAATTCCCCCAGGGCCACACTCACAGCAGAAAATCCAGAATGGCCTGATTCATTCTCCCTGGTTCCCCCACGACAACTGGATAATCAAGGCTTTCCTTCATGGAGGAAGTGAGATGGGCCAGAGTGGAAACAGCGAGGGAAGAGGCCAGAGTAACAGCCCCTGAGAGCGTTAGTCACCTTGCTGAAGGCCTAGTACAGGCACAGCATCGCAGAGCACAGGGAGGGACGTGTTAAAAAGAGGACCTAAGGATGGAGCGCATGGCAGCAGCTCCACTTCAGGCGTTGGGAGAGGAAAGTGCTCCCCGAGCGCACAGGGGCGCTGGACTCGCACAGGAAGGAAGAAGAAATGACACGTATGTGCAGGACAGGCAGCGGCTAGAGAAACCATGGCGTGCCTCCTGTGAGACACTGCACAGCCATCAAGAAAGGCAGGCAAGACACGCCCCTGTCAGGGTCAGAGGACGCCTCGTGCATCTCGAATTTGTAAAAAAAAGATCCACAATTAAAGAGGCAGACACTCAGCCTTGGCACACTCATTCTCCAGTGTGTGCATCTGCTCAAGTGCACCTCACATGCTCCTGAGGCATATCCTACACCTGGGCAGGAGCAGACAGGCCAGGACTGTCACTTCTGGCACTTCTGCGCTGCAGTTTTTTACCATGAACATTTTTTTAGCAGCTAAAATTAAAATAATAAAATTGAGCCCCTCTGGTATTTAATCAAATAGCTAGTTGATGATTACGGGACAAGAGAAGACCTAGTAAGCAGAGCAGTGGAAGAGAACTGAGAATCCAGAAACAAACCTATGTATCTGTGCTTGACTGATTAACAAGGTGCAAGACCACTTAATGGGTAAGGAAGAGCCTCATCAGCAGACGGCGCTGGGACAGGTGGCCGCCAGGGGCAGCAGGATGAAGTGAGACCCCGCCTCACACCATACACCAAACCCGACTCCAAAGGGATCGGAGATCAAGATGCAGCAGTTAAAGCAATGTAATCCTCAGAAGAAACCAGAGGGGCATATCTTTATGACCTTGGCTTTGGCAGTGACTTTGTAGATATGACACTGACAGCAGGAGCGATCAAAGACAAAACAAATATATTGAACCTCACCAAATTAAAGCATTTTGCTTTTCAAAGGACACAAAGAAGCAAATTCAGGGATCACACACAGAATTTGCAAATCATTTATCTGACAAGGATATGTACCTAGAATATAAAAAGAACTCCTACAACTCAACAATACAAAGAAAAATAATCGAATTTAAAAATAGGCAATGAATCTGAAAGATCATGTCTTTAAAGAACACACACAAATGGCTAAAACCAAATGAAAGGATGCCCAATATCCTTAGTCAAGAGAGATAAGCAAGTTCAAACCACAAGGAGATATCACTTCACACCCACTACAATATCCATAATCAAAAATTTCAGGTCGTAGCAAGCGTCGGCCAGGACACGCACAAGTCAGAACCCTAACACCCTGCTGGCAGCAAATAAATGGTGCTGTCACCATGGAAACCAGTCTGCAAGTTCCTCGAAAGTTTAACACAGCGTCACCGCTAGACCTGGCAGTTCCACTCCTGGTGCCCGCTCAAGAGAAATGCAAATTCACGTTCACACTCGTCTGCACCTGTGAGTTTACATCAGCATCATCCGTAACAGGCAAAGGTGGAAAAAACTCACACGTCCATCAACTGGCACGGGGGATGAGTAAAAATAATGGCGTATCAGCCACAGAATTCACACAGGCCACAGCATGACGACCTGAGAGCATCACGCTTAGTGAAGGAGTCCGCACACCGCACACCCTACCTGTGTGAAGTATGCCGAACAGGCAACTCTCCAGAGATGAAAGGAGGCTAGCTGCCTTGGGGTTGGGTGAAGGCGGAAACAGGGACCGACAGACAGAAAAGGGTAAGAGGTGGGTTTTTCCACACAGCATTTGATATCTCTATTTCGAAACTAACATGTCATTAGAATCCAAGAAGCATGAGAGTGGTGAGTGCTGAGAAAGAATAAAATACAGTCCTGCAGGGCCGGGCACACATGGGGACAGTGGGAAGACCCCTCAGAGGAGACAGCACTAATGGGGACCCCTGCCCTGACATGAGGAGGCCTGCCAGGCTCACATCTTAAGAATCAGGGAAAAAAGGTCTAATTCCGAGCAGAGGGAAGGGTGAGTACAGGCCTCTGAGAGGAGCCAAGTCCGGCCTGTCTGAGAGCCTGATGGAAGCCATGTGTTAGGCTGGAGAGGAGGACCCAGTCACAAAGCCCACTGAGCAGGGAGCCAGGGAGCAAGGGAGAGCAGTGGGCGGGGGAGCTCTGCACAGCGGGCGGGGCGGGCCTCTGGTTTCCTCGTTCCAGGCCCCCGGGGGACCCACCAAGCTGCACCTCCTGGTGATCGAGGGGTTAAGGAAAACATTGGCAAGCTTCTCAGGGGCAGGAGGAGATTTGTAATATTTTTTAATGTTGCTGCAAAATAAAGCAAGGAATATTTTTAATCAACAAATACACAGACACACACACAGTAGTCAAGCGAGAATAAACACCATCTGGGCAGCGCTCCTTGCACCAACACAACCAGAACGGAGGCCCCAGACCAGACAGGTCTGGGGACTCGGGGCCTGAGGTCCACCGGTCACTGTGCCATCAGAGTTGGGCACGGGGAGCTGGGCACGGTCGGGGGCGGCGCTGGGAAGGAGGAGCCCACCCACACCCAGCTGCGGGGCCCTGACCCGCTCCTCCCTTCTGGAAGCTTCCTGTTCCACACCCGGAAACGGAGCCCCACACGCTGAAGCGGCTGGTGCAGAGCGAGGACAGGGGCTGTGGGGCCAGATGGGCCTGGGTCAGAAGCCAACCAAGCGACCACTGGCTGCCTGACCCCGGGCAGGGACCCCTGTCTGATCCACGTGCCCCCTGTGGCATGGCAGCAGCTCGCGGTGCGGGCGGTCACACGGCTGAGCCGCACACGGCCGCTCCGAGGCCCACGGTGAAGAGACCGCACAGCCGGCTGGACACAGTCGCGGAGCGGGGTGACCCACAGCACGGCGCACACACGGGGCCTCGTTCCTACAGAAACAGGGAGGCGGCACGCCATGGAGGCTTGGGAGCGCCTGGAAGGGTTTAGGAAGGTGGCAACTGCTGGCCTGTGCACACAGATGCATCCCACAGCCTTCGAGGAATGGGTGAGGGGCAGGTGACTCCCCCTCGCTGGAGAGGGCGCATCCTCACCAAGCCCAAAACACACTGTGTGTGCACGTCCTGAGTCCAACCCAGCAGCTTCAGTCCACGGGAAAATGACACGCTGCACAGCGGGTGGCGCACCTGGGACCAGAAATCAGGGTCGTCGCAGCCTCAGAGCAGAGGGCAGACTAGAGACAGGGTGAGAGGTCCCCACAGTCTGGAAGGGGCGGCAGCTCCCAGCTGCGGGAGGAACTCGACCCGGCAGATGCCAGGGGCTCACCTGAAAGACAGGGATGTGATCAGCCGGGCCCAGGCATGTGGGCACCTCCACCTGCCAGGCTCACCCCACTAAAGACGAAGGCGTGCGCGCCTGGCGGCGACACAGCTGCCCCAGAGCAGCACAGATGGGCCTCAGCACAGAGGCCACAGGTAGATCTAGATCCCTGAGGGACGCTCGGTGAGGGCAGCCACGGGGAGCCGGGCTGCGGCGAGGGGACAAGTCGGTTCTCACAGCAGGGCGGGTCCCAGGAGCAGAAGGTCTGCAAGCCGCCTCTCCTGCCGTGGACGGTGCTTTACTGAGCCCAGGGTAGGCAGTGGAAGGCGGAGCACGCCTGTGTTCACCAACAGCCTACTTAATTAGGAAAAATCAACATGAAAATTAACAGCTTTTAGTCTGAGAAAGCGACCCCTCTAGACACGTGTGAGAGGCGGCTGCAAGGAGGCTGCTTTCCAAGCACCGTTCTTTGCATCAAGCAAGGCCCTGGGTGCTCCAGGCGATGTCCTCACGGCCTCACACAGGATGCGGGGTGGGGGCCTTCATGCGCCGTCTTCCGAGGCCCCTCTGGGTGCCTGCCGCGCCCTCCTTCCCTGGCCCACGGCTCCTGCGAGCAGGCCGAGCACCACACAGGCCCCAGACGAGACCCAGACATCCAGCCCCAGGAGGCTCTGCCCTCCTGCGACGCTAAGAAGATGCCTCTGCTTTGCTGCAGCGGTTGCTGTGGAGATTCTGTTGGCTAGTCCTTCAGTTGTCTCTGAGCTGAAATTAGATCCACAGATCAAATCCAAGTATCTGGACAAGAAGAGTCCTGGAGGGCGGTGACTGCCAGCGCCCCAGGGGCCCGGCAGGCGACACAAACGGATGAGGCGGCCTGGCAGTACAGCGGGGCAGGGGTGCGGTGAGAGAAGGCCCCAGGGAGGGCGGCGACCTCACAGCTCTAGCCAAGGGCTGCCACACGGAAATGCAGACCAGTCTTTTTGATGTTTACCCCAAAGAACTAAAAAGTGAGTTGATGCAAAGCCTCCAAGTTTCAAAATGTTGTGAATACCCTGAAGTTCCCGGGCTGATGGTTTCATTCAAGAAGTAAGGAGCCAGGGGCTTAAACCTCTGTCCCAGGTCCTGGTTGTAAGCCTGGCTCTGGGTCCCATGCTGGAGCCAGACACCAAGAGCAGAACTCCTTCCCCCCAGAGCAGAGGCTGCAGGACCCGGGATGGTGACCTCTGACAGTGCAGAGGGAACCTGTGAACAGGTCCTGAGCCCGAGGAAGAAATTCCCCAAGGATGGGGGAAAATCCCCCAAGGATGTCTTTCAGGGGAGCCCGTGGCTTCTGCCGGGTCGAGTTCCTCCCACAGCTGCGAGCTGCCGCCCCTTCCAGACTGTGGGGACCTCTCACCTTGTCTCTAGTCTGCCCGGTGCTCTGAGGCTAGAAGGAGCTCAGCAAAGGCGCGGGACACAAGGGCGCCCGGACAGGAAAGGGGGAGGCCAGATTCTCCTCATTCTGCGGCGCCGTGGTCGGGCCCGCGTGAGCCTTAGGGAGCGCACACACCCGCAACCCTGACTGAGCTAGAAGGAGCTCAGCAAAGGCGCGGGACACAAGGGCGCCCGGACAGGAAAGGGGGAGGCCAGACTCTCCTCATTCTGCGGCGCCGTGCTCGGGCCCGCGTGAGCCTTAGGGAGCACACACACCCGCAGCCCTGCTAGAGCTAGAAGGAGCTCAGCAAAGGCTCGGGACACAAGGGCACCCAGACAGGAAAGGGGGAGGCCAGACTCTCCTCACTCTGCGGCACCGTGGTCGGGCCCGCGTGAGCCTTAGGGAGCACACGCACCCGCAGCCCTGCTAGAGCTAGAAGGAGCTCAGCAAAGGCGCGGGACACAAGGGCGCCCGGACAGGAAAGGGGGAGGCCAGACTCACCTCACTCTGTGGCGCCGTGGTCGGGCCCGCGTGAGCCTTAGGGAACACACGCGCCCGCAGCTCTGCTAGAGCTAGAAGGAGCTCAGCAAAGGCGCGGGAGACAAGGGCGCCCGGACAGGAAAGGGGGAGGCCAGACTCACCTCACTCTGCGGCGCCGTGGTCGGGCCCGCGTGAGCCTTAGGGAACACACACACCCGCAGCCCTGCTAGAGCTAGGAGCTCAGCAAAGGCGCGGGACACAAGATCAACACACAAAAATGAACTGCACTTCCGCATGCTAGCAGTGAAAAATTCACAAACGAAATTAAGGAAACAATTCCATTCACAGTAGCCTCATAAAGAATAAAATGCTTGGGAATAATTTTTAAAGAAATGCAAGCCATATGCATTGAAAGTATAAAATACCACTGAGAAAAACTTTAAAAGATCTAAATAAAAAGAGATTTCATATTCACAGCCTAGAAGACTCCATATTGTTATAGTGACAATTCTCCCAACATAATCTTATAGATTCAACACAAATCCCATCAAAATCCCAATAGGCTTTTTACAGAAGCTGATAAATTGATCTTAAAATATGTGTGGACATGCTAAGGACTTAAAATAGCCAAACAATCGTGGGAAAAAAAGGAACAAAATTGGAGTCTTATACTTCCCTATTTTGAAACTTCCCACAAAGCTTCAATAATCATGACAGTTTTGTACTGGCAAAAAGACAGACATAGAGCATACAAGTCAGTGGAATTTAAACAGAATTAAGAGTCAAGATATAAATTCTGAACCCCTATGTTTATGGTCAACTGATGTTCACCAAGGTCCCAAAGTAATTCAGATGGGGAAAGGGTAGTCTTTTCAACAACGGAGCTGGAAAAATTAAGTATTTCATACCAAAAAAAAAAAAAAAAAGACTGACAGAGTTCAACATGCTCAGGTGCTTGAGCCAAATCCAACTCAAAACCTGATTTTATAAATTTTATAAATACTTTATAAAGTTTTACTGGATCACAGCCACACCCACTCATTTTACATACTACCTATAGCTGCTTTCTCCGTAAAATGGCAGAGTTGAGTAATAGTGATAAAGACTTTCTACTCAGCAAAACAGAAAGTAGTTACTTTCTGGTCATTTACAGAAAAACTGCCAACACCTGACTTAGAGCCTTACTTTACAACATCCACAAAATTTAACTAAAAATGGATAAATGTAAAAGCCAAAACTATAAACCTCTTAGAAGAAAACACCAGCAAAAATTTCCACAACCTTGGGTTAAGCAAAGATTTCTGGGATATGACACCAAAGTACAACCACTGAAAGAAAAACATTAATAAACTAAACCACATCAAAACTACAAATATTTGCACTTCAAATACACCATTAAGAAAATCAAAAGACAAACCACAGACTGGGAGAAAATATCTGCAGATCATTACATCATAAAGGGCTTGTAATCAAGAAATAAATCTTACAACTCAATAATAAAGATAAATAACCCCATTAAAAGCTATTAAAAGTGGGTAAAAGAGTTGAACACACATTTCACCCCAAAAATATGTGGGTGGAAAATAAGCACAAGAAAAAACATCCAACATGATTAGTTATTAGGAAAATGCAAATTCAAACAAGATACCATTTCACACTCAACTAGAACTGCTGTAAACAAAAACAAAGTAACAAGGGTTGGTGAGGATATGGAGAAACTGGAATCCTCATACACTGCAGGGGGAAATGTAAAATAGTAGAGTCACTTTAGAAAATAGTTTGACAGTTTCTTAAAAAGTTAAACCTAATAATTCACCAAATTTAAAGAGTGACCTAACAATTCTACTCTTAGGTTATTTATCCAAGAGAAATGAAAACATTATGTTCACAAAAAAACATATACACAAATGTTCACGGCAATGTTATTCATAACAGTCAAGAACTAGAAACAACTCAAACGTCCACCATTGTTTAACTGAATAAATAAAACCCAGAAAGTCCATATGAGATGCCATTTGGCAATAAAAAGGAATTACTAAGACACACCACAATGCTGAGGAACCAACACCAAGACCATTATTCTCAGTGAAGG
The DNA here is from genome assembly GCF_963930625.1 of Muntiacus reevesi. Classification (NCBI taxonomy): domain Eukaryota; kingdom Metazoa; phylum Chordata; class Mammalia; order Artiodactyla; family Cervidae; genus Muntiacus; species Muntiacus reevesi. The sequence goes on from NC_089252.1 coordinate 118,096,107, forward strand.
GAACGAGACGTGAAATATTTATGATGAATATCCTGAAAAGGCAAAAAAAAACAAAAACAAAAACAGAGGCAGAAGGCTTAGTGGTTACATGGTGCGGGTAGTAGGAATGGGGAGTGACTGCAAATAGGTACTAGGGACTTTTTAGGTTTTGTAATGTTCTAAAATTCCATTGTGACAGTTGGTCAACTCTGTAAATTTGCTTAAAAAAAAAACTACTGAAATGGTGAATTTGGTATGTAAAATAAATTGCAGCAAAGCCATTAAAAAAAAATCAGCAGATAAAATCTTTCCAAAGCTCCACCTGTTTAGAGAACCACCATACTGCATCCAGGTAAAGTGTAAACAGTCCTGCATCACCTATCTAGCCTCATCAGCTGGCCACCTCTCCACCATCCCAACAGTGTGGCTGCCAGCACACAGGCTACAGAGCTGGAAAGTCTGAGCTTCCAGCTCCACCACAACTTTGCTTTAACGAAGGGTTCCTTCCCCTCCTTGAACCTGTTCCTACACCTCTGAAACAGGGATGAGATCTCACAAGTTCAGTCTGGGGACCAGATGACACAGCACCCTGAAACCACTCAACTCAGAGTTTGAGTTGACAGAGTCTGAGTCAACAGTCCGTCCTCTCCCCACTGGCCCAGGCCCATCATTATGGTCACCACCTCTGAGGAGCGCTGTCTGACCAGCCCACCAGGAAGCCCCATCGCTCTTATCCTTTCTGTTTCCTTCTTGGCCCTTGCAGGGGGTTTCTCTTTTTTTTCTTCCTCTTAGTCAGTTTCTCATCCTGGGCTGAGGTCTCCATGGGGACAGACCTTGTACTCTGTCCCCTGCTGTCTCTGCCAGGCCAGGCCCAGCTCACAGTGAGCACTTGCTGAGGTGGTGGGCTAAGTGTGGTACCCAAGCCTGCGTAGAGGGCACATGGCCTCCGGTGTGAGCACATGGGAGCTGACCCTCATGTCCCACTACCTCCTCCTGTCTTCCCCTCAGCAGTGCTCCAGACCTGCCTCCTGGAGCAATGAATGATGGTGAAGATGGTGTAGCTTTGAGGGTGAAAGGAGCCTGGAGACACGGCTAGAGCAGCAGCCTTGGGGAGTGACTTGGGCAGGGGATCGGGGGTCAACTGGTTCAGAGTCTACACGGTGACAAGAAAACACAGAAGAACGATACAAAAAAGATCTTAATGGCCCAGATAACCACAGTCGTGTGATCACTCAACTAGAGCCAGACCTCCTGGAGTGAAGTCCAGGTGAAGACACCCAGACATCCTGGGTGAAGTCAAGTGGGCCTTAGAAAGCATCACTACAAACGAAGCTAGTGGAGGTGACGGAATTTCAGCCTGAGCTATTTCAAATCCTAAAAGATGATGCTATGAAAGTGCTGCACTCAATATGCCAGCAAATTTGGAAAACTCAGCAGTGGTCACAGGACTGGAAAAGGTCAGTTTTTATTCCAATCCTAAAGAAAGGCAATGCCAAAGAATGTTCAAACTACTGCACAATTGTATTCATCTCCTACACTACTAAAGTAATGCTCAAAATTCACCAAGCCAGCCTTCAAAAGTACATGAACCAAGAACTTCCAGATATTCAAGCTGGATTTAGAAAAGGCAGAGGAACAAGAGATCAAATTGCCAACATCTGCTGGATCATAGAAAAAGCAAGAGAGTTCCAGAAAAACATCTACTTTTGCTTTATTGACTACGCCAAAGCCTTTGACTGTGTGGATCACACCAAACTGTGAAACATTCTCAAAGAGATGAGAATACCAGACCACCTTACCTGCCTCCTGAGAAATATGCAGGTCAAGAAGCAACAGTTAGAACCAGACATGGAACAGACTGGTTCCAAACTGGGAAATGTGTATGTCAAGGCTGTATATTGTCACCCTGCTTATTTAACTTCTATGCAGAGTACATCATGCAAAATCCCAGGCTGGAAGAAGCACAAGCTGGAATCAAGATTGAAATATCAATAATCTCAGACATGCAGATGAGACCACCCTTATGGCAGAAAGCAAAGAGGAACTAAAAAGCCTCTTGATCAAAGTGAAAGAAGAGAGTGAAAAACCTGACTTAAAACTCAACATTCAAAAAACTAAGATCATGGTATCCGGTCCTATCACTTCACGGCAAATAGATGGGGCAACAACGGAAACAGTGACAGACTTTATTTTTTGGGCTCCAAAATCACTGCAGATGGTGACTGCAGCCATGAAATTAAGCTGCTTGTTCCTTGAAGTAAAGCTATGACCAACCTAGACAGCATATTAAAAAGCAAAGACATTACTTTGCTGACAAAGGTCCGTCTAGTCAAAGCTATGATTTTTCCAGGAGTTATGTATGAATATGAGAGTTGGACCATAAAGAAAGTTGAGTGTGGAAGAGCTGATGCTTTTGAACTGTGGTACTGGAAAAAGATTCTTGAGAGTCCCTTGGACTGCAAGGAGATCCAACCAGTCCATCCTAAAGGAAATCAGTTCTGAATATTCACTGGAAGGACTGATGCTGAAGCTGAAACTCCAATACTTTGGCCACCTGATGTGAAGAACTGACTCATTTGAAAAGACCCTGTTACTGGAAAAGACTGAAGGCAGGAGAAGGGGATGACAGAGGATGAAATGGGTGGTTGGCATCACCAACTCGATGGACATGAGTTTGAGCAAGCTCCGGGAGTTGGTGATGGACAGGGAAGCCTGGGGTGCTGCAGTCCATGGGGTCGCAAAGAGCCGGACATGACTGAGGGACTGAACCAAACTGAACTGAACATGCTGACAGGCAACCAACTTTAACTGAGTCACCTAAGATGGCTATGCGAGGGGCACCAGGAACAGTCACATACAGGACATTCTGGCCATGTGCATACCTCCTCTTACTGGAGGATGACATTAAACATACTAACTGAAATGACATCTTTATGTATTTCACACATGCTTGCTCAGAAAAAAATGGAGAATATAATTGCAGCATTTTGCATTAAATTTTTTTTACCGTCCTTAGAATTAGGGCTTGAACTCAATATGTAAATATATGCCAGTAAGTGTGCAGTCCATGGGGTCGCGAAGAATTGGACATGACTGAGCAACTAAAGTGTGCAAACTAGCAAGACTTTGGCACATAATTTTAAGGGAACTAGAGGGCTTTCCAGGACCAGGCCCGGGGGATTAAATACAAGTGGTCTTTAGGGATGTTTAACTTTCTCTGAAGGAGCAGGCAGGTGTTCTTTCACATTCACTTTCTAGTACATTAATTTCTCATTTGATTTATCCAATAACCTATTCCAGTGATTTTTACTCACCTGCTTAAAGACAAGGTAGACTCCTCAATCTCAAGTCACTTTGCTGGCATGAGAACCTTACGCCAACCACTGCACTGCCATCACCTCCTTTCTCTGGTCTCCCTCTCTCAAACGAGGCACGCAAGTGGATAGAAGGATGGATGGATGGACATATGGAAGGAACAGAGGAAAGAACGGAGGGAGGAAGAGAAGAAAGAAGAAAGGGCTCTCACAGCTTGGGGCTATCACCCACCTGTACGCCTTTGCACAAGTCATTCTCTGATGAGTGTGCCCAAAGCTCCCTCTAGTTTTAAGTTTCTGGTAGAAATAAGCAGGGTACCATGCCTAGACAGTGAGAGACTGTCACAATTTTCACAGTGCCTTACATATCACTGGGGATGTACGTGCGTTGGAGCTTGGAGTTGTGAGAAAAGGCTATTGCTTGTCCTGGAAAGATCTGGGTTAAAGTCCCAGAAGTAACAACTTGAACAAGTTCCCTAACCTCTCAAAGTCTGATTCTCCAGTTTTAAGGAGAATTTATACTTTGCAGAACTGCTAAAAGAACTAGAATTAAAATGCACCCATCTGTCATAAAACCCAAAAGAGATGGTGCTCCTCTATCAACTTAAAGAAGTTCCCTCAGAAGTCTCTGACTGACCAAACTTTCCAACACTCCCCAAACCAGGTAACAACAGTGGGCAAGTGCCCAGACAGAGCCTGGAGCATCTTTCTAAATTCTGACTCAGGTACTGCCTCTAACCTTCAAACAGGAGCTGAACCATCTTCTCCCTATTTTGTCTTTGCCCCAAGTCAGGTCAAGACTGGATAACACCTAGTAAGCACCAAATATACTAAGTAGGCTAGGCGGAGAATAGAGGATCCCACAAAACACTGTACTTTTTCTAAACACATGCACACGTATCATCTTATCCTAGGCAGCATCTAGGATTACCAAAGCGCCTCCATTTTTTATTTTTAAGATGTAGTGACTGAGACTCAAAAGATAAAGCTGTTCACTCCAGGTCACACAGGTAACGAGCATCGCTGGAGAATTCAGAGCCCGACTTCCTCTTCTGAGCCACCTCCCTAATTAGTGAATTCACCGAGGCCCGGCTGGGTGCCTTCCACGGACACTTGGTGTCTGCTTCACTGGGTTCTCCATTTAATCACTCAGCACCGGTTTAAAAAGCACCCACGACGTGCGAGGCACAGGTGCGGGAGGAAGGGGGCTCCTGGAGTCAGCCTCGCTCGGTGCCAACTTGGTAGCTTGACGTGAGAGGTACTTCAAGCCTCAGTGCCTCAGCTGTCCTCCATCCACAAAATGGGCCAACAGAAGCCGACTTCTCAGAGGGCTGTGGAGAATTAACTGACAGGATACCTGCAAAGAGTGTACCACAGCCCACGCCCGGGCTGAGGACTCAAACGTGCGCCTTGGGAGGCTGTAGTCAGGCAAGAGCTTTGGCCTCAAGGCGGAGACACTGAGGCAGGAAGCACAATTAAGAACTAAAGCCTGCGCAGTTCTAAATAGTGATGAGCGACAGCCACGACAAAAACCCGTGTGGCCGCGGGGGTGGGCAGGCGCTTCAGACCTTGTCACAGAAGGATGCTGAGGTGAGACCTCAACCACAAGAACAAAGGAGCAGATGTGAGGGAAACTGGAGGCGCGAACACAGTCCCGTGCCGGGGTCGCGAGCGGAGCAGGTCGCACCTCCAGGGACGAGGAGGCCTTGAGGCCAGCGAACGGGGGGCAGGGGTTGGGAGGGACTGGCACGGGGGAGGGGGTGGGGGCGTTGGGAGGGGCTGGCACGTGAGGTGGTCGGTCAGGTCAGCAGTGCAGCTCCGGGACTCAAGGGGTGCAGCTCGTCGTCCTCTTACAGGCATCGTCGTCCGAAGGCGGCGAGGACGCGGATCCGGGGCTACGGGCCAGACAACGAGGCCCCGCCCCCCATCTCCGCCCATGCTGTCACCCGGAGGAGACTAGGCCTGAAGCGCCCTCCCCCTCGCGGTCCTCTCGCGGCCGAGCGACGGCACGCCTCCAAACGCCCTCCCGCCGGCCGGCCGCTCACCCGGATGCCCTGCAGCACCCGGACCCGCTCCTCCTCGTCCATCCCGAAAGACGCCCTGCGGCCCTCGCGGCTCTCGGCGCTGCCCATGGCGGGAGGCGGCTCAGGAGCGCCGGCGCTTACGGGACCGGCGGCACCTGCCAACAAAACCGCGTCCTATTGGCGGCCGCTCGGAGTCCAGCCAATCGCGGCGCGGGCCGCCGGGCATTGTGGGGGCTGTAGTCTCGCGGCGCCTCCCGCCGGACCGGGAGCACGAGGCGCGGCGTCCGAGTTCAGACAGCGCGCGGCGGGATGGGTGAACGAGGGGGCCGGGCCAAGGGGCCAGGACACCAATGAGGCCGCAGCGGGCGGGCGGAGCCGCCGCAGGTTCGCGGTGAAAAGGCAGAGAACGGGCCTGTGACTGAGCGTCCTCGGCGCTGAGGAAGACGACGACGTCGCGATGCGGGAGAGAAGCTGGACCTGGCGGACGCTCTTCTCAGGGGAGGAAGCGGTGGAGGAGGAAATTCGTGCGAGGCCCCTGAAGCGGGAGAAGGAGGCCGAGGGCCCAGCTCGGAGAGCGTGAGGGAGCAGAGCTGACCTGAGGAGGGCGGCCAGAGCGGCCAGGGCCTTGCCAGCAGGAGGACGAGAAACGGTCCTCAGCATTCAGGAGACACGCGACGTGCCGGAGCGTCGTGTTCACGCCTGTCTAACTGGGTCATACGTGTAATGGACGCGGTGACCAGAGAAGTGCTGACGTTGATCTGCCAAAGTGCGCCCCAAGCGGAGTTTGGGATCTGGAACTGGGGCACCCCCTGCGGTGTCCCAAGGAGGAAGAAACAGGGGGAAAAATAAAAACAAGGAGGATCTTGGAATGCAGGAACGGAAAAAGAAACAGACCCTTTTTAGTCTTTCCTTCCCCCGTGTTGTCGCCATTAAGGAGTTTCAGGTCCTCCTGAGCAGTATAACCTGTGTCCCCTTCTACCCGGGTAAGGAGAAGGTATTTGCCTTACTCTTCCTTCACCCAGAAGACCTGCCTCATCAATCAGCATGTGACCGGCAAGACCCCTATCCCGCTCCTTGCACCCTGGGAATAAAAAGGGACCAAGGACCCCCTGTTCAGCTGTTGGCTCGCCCTTGAGCCAACCCACTGTTTTAACAGTGTCTCCCACTCTAGTAAACTTTATTTCTCTGTCATTCTGCCTTGTGTCTGGAAATTCTTTTCAGCCCGCAATCGGACCATGACACTTCCCATCCTGACTGCTCTATGAAATAGTAAGGGTCATTCGGACCCTCTTGGAACCTGGAAGGGCAGGGGTGAGGAGGAGAGGGTGGAAGAGAGAGTGAGCCGCTGAGTTGAGAGCAGCCAGTGGCGGGCAGGATTTTTATTCTCCACAATGACAGGGACATCCGCCAGTTTCCGTCAGATTACTTTGATTAGCAAATCTCCCTGCATCCCTTCCATCCTCCGTCTCTCTTCTATGAACAGAGCCTGAGTAGGGGATTCTGGTGCAAGTTGTTTTTTGGGGGAATACCTCAGGAGAAAGCCAAAATACCATCAAATTTGTGAAGCTCTCTGCAACCCCACAATGGAGGACATCTTTGCAGTAGCCGTGGAGATGGTTGACAAGGTCCATCCCCGATGCACAGCCTGGTCAACATGCAGAGCACCACCTGCCCTTCACCACCATCTGAATGTGATGGAGACAGTAGCGGCCTCCCCACTGCCCTGCCCTGGCAGACACTGGTGGTTGGGGGAACCTCCTCTCTCCAGCCTCCTCTTTCCAGGGAGAAACAGGCATTAGCATGACACTCGGTAGAAGTTCGGGTGGGGACTCTCTCCTCTCCTCTCTGAGGTCGGCCTGCCTGCTCAGAGCACATGCTTCCCACAGGGAGGACTCAGGGCTGAGAGGGTCCGTGAAGGATGGAGGTGCTTCCCATCTGCCTGCCTGGGCAGGTTGGACGTCTCTCCTTGTGTGGGTGTGGAGGTGCCAGGCCTGGGCTAGTAGCATCACACCCGCCGTGCCCACCTCCTTCGGCCCAGAGGGAGACAGCAGCCACAGAAGGCCACTGTCCCTCTGAGTAACAGAAGAATCTCCCAGCAGCCAGTCTCTCCTGGAGTGGCACTGGTCACCCCAGCCAGAGCCAGGCCCCGACAGAGGGGCAGGGTGGCCTGGGTGGCTTTGACCAGCCAGTCACTCCCGGGGTCTGACAGAGCCAGCCGCCAACATCAGGAGGCCTCTCCACCGCTGCAGGTCCCCTGCAGGCTCTCCCGACATCCAAGAAGTGTCACTGGGGAGCAAGCCTCCAGGCGGGACCTGCCTCCCCCACGCCAGGTTCCTTTTTGCTGCAGCTTCGGTCTCAGGAAAGGATGCTTGGGGGAAGAACTGGCCAGAGGGGCACCCGGCAGCGAGCCGAGAGAGAACCTGTGCCCCAGCGCGGCCCCAGGACGGGCAACTTGCTGTCCGGGGCCGCGGGGACTAGGGGGGCCGCGAGCTCAGTGGGAAGAGAGGGGCTTGGTTCAGCGAAGGCGCGTGTGCCACGGGCGGCGGCGGGGTCGGCGGAGCGGAAGCGGTCTGCTGACGGCTGCCTCGTCGCGAAGCGGTCCCTCCTTAGATGCCCCGCGCACAGGGCGCGCGCGCGGGTACACGCTGCAGGTACCGACGTGCACGCGCAGTTGCACATGTGCGCGTGCCCCAACCGCCCCAGCTGTCACCTGGGCTGGGCTCCGGTCTCTCCAACACAGACTCCGGCCCCGCTCCGTGCAGAGGCTCCACCGCGGGGCGGGCACAGCCAGGCCCAAGCTCGGGGAGCAGCCCGGGCACCGCCACAGCCTCGGGGACCCGCCCACCCGGACCTGCCTCGGCGGCTCCCCCGGAATGTCGCGCCCCCACCCGCCGCCTCTCACCTCACACTGCTGTGTTTTCTTCCCTCCTGATAAGATCACTCTCTGGATCCTTGTTGCCTGTTATTTGTTTATGGTTGATCTCCAGGCAATACCGCCCACACGGCTCCCAAGAAAGACTCTTCAAAGCCGAGGGACTGTGTCGGCTTCATTCATTCCGGAGTTCCTAGCACCTGGCACAGGCCCTGGGACGGACCGCGTGCTCAGGCTGGCCTAGCCACTGACCGACTGACTGACTAGGCTCCCCTGCTGGTGAGCCAGCCGCTCCAGGTTCAGAGAGGCAAGAATCTGAGTAATTGAGAGGAGGGACTTTCACTTCAGTGCCAGCTGTGCTGCCCAAGTGGTGGCTTCAGCAAGTTCCTTCGCAGCCCTCTGCCTCAGTGTCCCCATCTGTAAAACGGGCATAAGCACAGTACCTGCCTGTAGCGGTGATGTGGGACTGGCTGAGTTGATACAGGACAGCACAGGGGCCCAGAACAACACTTGATGAAGAGGAAACATTCAATTATCACTAGTTATTGTTACACTATCCAGCACCCAAAGAAACCTCCGGAGGTGGGGCTTGGATAGGGGCTATGAGATTGCAGAGACGGGATTTGAACCCTGGTCCAAACATCTCAGAGGATGAAGCCCTTTCTAAGGCTCCATCGGCTGCAGTGCCTTCCTTGGTGCGTGGTCTGCCTGGCCCTTGGATGTGAGGCTTGGGAGCTGGGATGAAGGCCCAGCAAAGGGTGAGGGAGAGGGGAGGAGGGGTTGCGGCCCCAACTCCCAGACCTGATGGGCATCCCTTCACTGGCTCCCCCATTTCCACTGCCTTCAGCCGCACCCCCTCCCCATCACAGGACTCCTAACAGGGTTCTATGAATTCATTAAAATGTATGCACAAACTAAGGAAATAACATTGCACCATAATAAGAGCTACAAGTTGACACGATTCCTCCTAGAGCTAGTGGTCGTTCTGGCTGACTGCTTGGCCCAATGGTTTTCCAGCCTTTTGCACCTATTAGGGGAAGTAGGGGCCCATTGGGAGTGCCAGCTGGGGTCTGAGTAGCTGAAGGGGCCTCCGTCAGAGCTGCCTGTGCCTTCTCTGCATTCAAGGTCCCACACAGAGCTGGGGCCACGCCAGAAAGTGACTGGGAACTGGTCCCTTTCCTCCCATCATCTCTAGCACTCCTCTCAGCCAAGCTAAACAAAAATACCTTCCAAGTGGAAGCCTTGTGTTTGCTGCAAGATAGGCTTCCTAGGTTTTCACCAGTGTGAGAGAGAAGAAAATTTTCTATTAATTTTAGTTGTAATTCCCTGACTATTACTATATCTAAAGTTAAGCATCTTTTTATTTACATGCTGGTCATTGATGTTCTTTTGGGCTTCCCAGGTGGCGATAGTAAAGAACTTGCCTGCCAAGGCAAGAGACCTAAGAGACACAGGTTTGATCCCTGGGTTGGGAACATCCCCTGGAGGAGGGGACTGCAACCCACTCCAGTATTCTTGGCTGGAATCCCATGAACAGAGGAGCCTGGCGGGCTACAGGCCATGGGGTTGCAAAGGGTCAGACACGACTGAAGTGACGTAGCACACATCATGCTGGATAGACTGTTTTCATATAGATCGCCACCAATTACATAGATTTTTATATAGTTCTTATCCTTTATTGATGATTTCGTTGCTTTGCCACTGAATTTAAAAAGCCAGCTTCATGGTAAACTATTTTCCACATGTACAGAGTACATTCTAGATTTGTTTCTCTATTCTTTAGCTATTTTTAGAGTAACTCACCACTGATTTAACTGCTATAACTTCATCAAGTATTTTGAATGTCTCACAAGGAAACTCCCCTGGTTGTTTTGCCTTTTAAATTTTCCTGACCATCTCTGGAGAGTTCCCTTCTGAGAGAAAGAAACCATCATGTTATATATCATTACCAGTCTTCCTGAGATTTCAGCTGGGGTTCTGTTGGATTTATAGATTAATTTATGGGAGACCTGATATAGCTAATTCTTCTTGAAGGCCATTCAGTAAACTTTGGTAGCTTTCTTTATTTAGTATTTAGACATTTTTATGAGGTTTCTCTCTAGATATTTTATGAATTTGTTTCTCTTAAGAATGAGTTCATTTTTCATTTCATTTTCTAATTGGTTTTTGCTAGTATGTAATTAAGCTATTGATTTTTCTATGCTGATCTTATATCTGGCTGCACTGCTAAACTCTTATTGGTTTGTCAATTGATTCTCTTGAGATTTTTCTAGGTAGATGATCATATGGTCTGCAGATAATCTCAGTTTTGTTATTTTTTTCCAGTATTAATGACATTTTTCCCTCGTACTGGCTAGAATCGCCAATAAAAAGGTTGAATAGTGCAATGATAGTAACAGTGACTCTATTTCATTACCAAGTGGTGACAATTACTCTAGAGTTTCAATGCCTCTTATCATTGAAAGAACCTAATTTGCTATAAATTTTGTTTTTTGTTTTTATCATAAAAGTACATATGTTGAACATTTTCAAAAGTGTTTTTGTTCTCTATGAAAATAATTATGTGGTTTCTCTTGTACTCTAGAAAAGCAGTTATTTAAACTGGTAGATTTTTTTCTAAAGTTGACACCTATTTGCATTCCTGAGATGGCTCTTAATATACTGCTGAAGTGAATTTGCTAAACTGTTTTTTTTTTGGCCATGCCTCAAGGCATGTGGGATCTTAGTTCCCAGATCAGGGATCAAGCCCACACCCCCAGCATCAGAATCATAGAGTCTTAACCACTGGACCACCAGGGAAGTCCCGAATTTGCTAATTAAAGAAAAATAAAAACTCAATTGAATTTAAACTATGACACTATAAAAAATGTTCTGTTCTGTTCATCATAATTTAAATTAAGAACACGTAACACATTCTGTTAGTAAAAAACATAATATTTACATATTTTGATATTTTTAATGAAGAGAGAGAAGTAGAGGGGAAAAAAGTTAAAAACAAAAGTGGAAAAAGCATGCTTTCACAGAAACATCTAGACACAAAGAAAGAAACAAAAAATGTGAAATTAGAGAAAAGACAAATTAGAGAACAAGGGCAAGAGACTCACAAAACAAATACATTCAGAAGAGATACAGTCGGAAAAGGCAAAAAATAAACAGATGCATACACAGCTATAGTGGAAGGGAATCCACCTGCCAATGCAGGAGATGGAAGAGACTTGGGCTCAATCCCCGGATAGGGAAGATCCCCTGGAGGAGGACAGGACAACCCACTCCAGTATTCTTGCCTGGAGAATCTCATGGACAGAGGAGCCTGGCGGGCTACAGTCCATGGGGTTGCAAAGAGTCAGACACGACTGAGGTGACTGAGCACGCACACACTCGCGATTACGGGAGAGGAGCGGGAGAAGCAGGCAGGGCCGGGAAATCACACCGAGACAGGGAGACAGGGTGACGGCTGGGCCGAGAGTGGCTGTACCGACAGACCCCGCCGTCTGCACAGCCCTCGGCGCTGTGCTCCGTGTGGCCCGTTACTCAGGTGTCCTGCGTTTGTGTTTGTGATGGAGATTGACACACGGCTTTATTCTCCTGAGCTGTTCTCTTTTGTCTCTTCATCTATCGAAACAACTATTTCATGGATCAGATGCATTGCTCTTGTTTGTATCTCAGTCATTTCTACTTTAGTTTTAATTACATCATTCTACTTTTTTGGATTTTTTTAATGGTTTTTAAGTAGTTTCTTGATTTGAAAGTTCATTTCCTTTATTTTCAATCTTTTCTAATAAATGCATCTAAGGCCCCCCTATTCCTTTGAGTACTGCTGTTGCAGAAAAAGATTCTGTGATACGGTACATCTGTGATCATTTAGACATAAATAGTTCACACATTATATATTTTAATTTTTGCTTTAATCAAGAGCTATTAAGATGTTTTGTTAATTTCTAATTCTATTGCATTTCAATCAGCCTAAATAATAGCTTTTTGCAGCTGAATGAGATTTCCCTTATGTCATTGCACAGGTCAGTTTTTCAGAATATTCCATTTGTGGTTAAAAGAATATTTAACCTCTGTCAGTTGAGTAGAAGAGTGGTTAGATTAAGCTCATTACTTATTTTATTCAAATCCTCTTCTTACTTTTTTCTGTGAGAGTTTTGTCAAAACTGCGCACTAAAACATTGAGAATCTGGTTTTTTTCTATTTGTAGTTCTGCCATGTTCTGGCTGTGTATATTTACAAGTGGTGCTTTAAATGCAGTAAAATGATCATTGGTTTACCCTGTCTTCAGCACGACATACCCCTTTCTTTTTATATTAAACACTTTGACCTTGAATCATATTTCATCTGAATTTAAAACTACCTTCTTTTTTGTTTTATTAGCATTTCTTTCCTTCACGTTCATTTTTGCTGGATTATTTCTTTTAGATATTTGTTTCACATAGTTTGTACTTTTATCCAACCAGAGTTTTTTTTTTTAATTAATTAAGGTAACCCATTCACACCTAATGATGTTGTAATGATGTGATGACTGATGTTATTAGAATTGTTCCTTTTTTTTTGGTTTGGTTTTGTGTGTATTATACTTTTTGTTTTTTCTCCCCTTTCTTACATTTTGTTACACCAACGGAATTTTCTTAATCCTCTCACCCTTTAAGAGTGCTTACTTAAGGTTACATTTAGAAACCACGATCTGTAGTTAAATCACCCCAACAAGTCAGACAACACAGCTGTCCGCTCCATTTACCAGTTCTCTGGAATTTGTGTTCCGTGATTATGCTATTTTTTCATTAAAGTGTAACACACATACTTTACATGCCCACACCTCAGGTGCACAAGTTGGTGGATTTCTCAAGGTGAACACATCCCTGCCAACAGGACGCAGAGCGGCACAGAGCACCGCCAGGTCTCACCAAGCCTCTGGGATGCCGCCGTCATTCCCACCGCAGTAAACAGCAGGAGCCTGCCGTCACCAGCGGTGTCTGAGGTCTCAGCCTACACGTCTGAGTGCGCATCTGTTCCCTCACGTCCGGCTCCTTCCGCTCAGCGTCAGCCCCTGCGACTCCTCCGCACAGAAGCACGTGGCGCTGCTGCGGTCCTCCAGCCGTGCAGGCGCTCCTTCTGCAGCTGTGTCAGGAACGCTTGCGTTGTCCCGGAGTGTGGATGTTGCAGACTACATGCACAGCCCAGCACACTCCGTTTGGAAGAGGAATCCATGCACCACTCCTGGACGCTCACCGGGGACAGGGCATGACTGTGTAGAGTTTGAGGACGCTGTCAGTGTTCCAGGTGGTGTATCACATTGTCATTTAAAATGCTGCTGCTGCTGCTGCTCAGTCGCTTCAGTCGTGTCCGACTCTGTGCGACCCCACAGACGGCAGCCCACCAGGCTCCCCCGTCCCTGGGATTCTCCAGGCAAGAACACTGGAGGGGGTTGCCATTTCCTTCTCCAATACATGAAAGTGAAAAGTGAAAGCGAAATCATTCAGTTGTGTGCAACTCTTCACGACCCCATGGACAGCAGCCTACCAGGTTCCTCCTTCCATGGGATTTTCCAGGCAAGAGTACTGGAGTGGGTTGCCATTGCCTTCTCCAGTCATTTAAAATACCTTACTTTAAACAACCAACACTCATTGACTCTGGTTTTTAAGTATTTATTTTACTTATTTCTTTGGCTGCACCAGGTCTTGGGTCTCGCTGCAGCATGTGGGGTCTAGTTCCTGATCGGGGATGGAAACCAGGCCCCTGCATTAGGAGCGTGGAGTCTTAGCCATCGGAGCACCAGCGAAGTCCCAACACTCATTTATGTGTTAAAAAAAAAGCTTTAACTGTTTCACCCAATCACTATTTCTCTTCCACAGAGCTCATTGCCCAGCAACTGTGTGTTTTTAGAGAATGTCTGTGGGCCTTAAATATTTGGCTTCTTGCATGCCTGGAAATGTCTTTATTTTGCCATCACAACAAATGATGATGTCGTAATAGTTAGACCTCATATAAAGTTATAGATTTCAACTGATTTCACTCAGAACTTTGAAGATACTGTTTATTGCTGCTTTGATCTCCTGAGGGGCCCTCAGATTCAGCATTCTTGCATTTCTTCAGTTTGGGGGGAAAGTCCTCCATCACTTCTTAGAACATCTCTCTTTTCTCTCTTTCCAGACCTCCTGTGTGATGGCTTTTACAATATTTTTTATGTATGCTTCGTGTCCCTTGATTTTTATTTCATGCTTTCTATTTCTTTGTCCTTTTATGATAATTCCTTGTTTAGTTTTCCTAGAACATGAATATTCCATTTTTGACCTTTGGTTTTCCCTAACTTAGCAATCAAGTTTTTGACCTTCTTTGGTTTTGTTTCTTTTTGTTGTTGTTTTTCAACAAAGGCTATACACTTGTGCATCTGTCTGAAGCCATTAATTACATTCAGAATCCCTGTCCTGCTTTCTCTATAAAATTTCCTCCCTTGCTCTTTTGTTTTGTTACTCTTTAAAGAACATGCTGGAAAGGCTTTCTTGTTACTCACATTCAGAATCTTGAATCATCTCACAAGCATGCGAGTAGGTCTGAGCCGTGAGTGGCACCGGTGCTGGAAGGGACAGTGAGTGGTCAGACAGTCAGCTGTCTGCTGGGAATGGGGTCCGCCCTCAAGCTGCAGACCCTTGCCTTCCACCCCCTTTCTCCCCCCTCCCCCCTCCCAGGCACCCCTTCCCACTGCCCCCCCTGGTTTACAGGCTGGCTAGGTAACTCCACAAAGGAATTGCTTGGTGGGTCTTTGGGAATCAAAGCTAGGTGGAGGTGTCCTTGTCCTCCCTAGGGGGAGAAAGAGGAGAAAGAGAAAACCAGGACGTGTGGAAATTCTTCTAAAGCCCAAGGGTTGAGCCAAGAAAATGAGACCAGATGGCAGAAGTGGCCACGAGAGAGAAATCCAGCATGGCACAGGTGAACGCGGCGGGCAAGTAATGCTGTGATCAGGAGGCCCCTGCGGGTGCACTGTGTGTTCACAGCTGACTTTTCTCAGGCATCCGGGGACTTGGAGGTGGACGGGTAGGGTTAGCCCAGAGCTTCTTGGTGGGATGAACAGAAACTTATAGCCCCAGCCCCACTTCCACATGACGAGCCCCGAAATGCCACTCTTTGGACTCCTGAGTCCTCCCCTTTCTGGACTTCATAAGATTCAGGATCCATGTCTTTGTTTCTCTGAGGCTCAGTCATGTCCAGCTCTTTGCAAGCCTTTGGACTGCAGCCCACCAGGCTCCTCTCTCCATGGGATTTTTCAGGCAAGAATGTGTGAGTGTGTTTCCATTTCCTCCTCCAAGGGATCTTCCAAACCCAGAGATCAAACCCGTGTGTCCTGTATCTCCTGCATTGCAGGTGGATTCTTTACCTGCTGAGCCTTTGGGGGAGCCCTTTGCTTCTCTGAGACTGGGATAAATCCAGTATAGTGCCAGATTCATGGGCTTTGTAAATGGAGAAAACCCCAGATCTTCCTCCAAGCCCAGTCTTGATGTCTCTGCCACTTAAAATTGCACTCTCGTGTGTGTTATAAACATCTTGTCTGCCAGACCTAAGAAATTCACGCACACTCTCTGGCTGGTTAGTTCCTGCCCTGAATCTGTAGGTATCCTTCATCACAACTTGACAAAAGAACGGTGCTCTGAGGCCTGTTTTATAGGTTTTCTATTCTACAGGTTTGCTGCCCATTACTACCATCTGTCAGAATCACAGGCAGTAGTATGTAGGCATTCCTGTTGGTTGATTTTATTTAGGCACTAATTCTTGTCCCTACCTACCCATTTGTCACATCTGGGGGCTTCCCCGATGGCTCATCAGTAAAGAACCTGCCTCCAATGCAGGAGCCACAGGAGACGCAGGTTCCATTCACTCTTGTCCCCTGGACACCGTCTACAGCCACCAAGCAGCCCTCCAGCTCCCTTGAGCTAAAGGACACACATGTGTCCAAGGAGGGAGCCATGGCCTGAGACAGGCACAGGCGAGACAAGATGAAAACTGCAGCCCCAGGCCCCCACCCTGCACCTTCGCCACCGCGAACCTTCTATTCTCTGGTTCCACTCTTACCTTCCATCAGAGTCAGCCACAGGGCCAGCACCCACTCAGTGCTGACCCCAAGGCCTGCTCCCCGAGTTCCCGGGACTTCTGGTGTGGGGAACAGGTGTGCCGACATTAATTGGAAAATCACACAAGTGTAGCATTACAAACTATGGTCTGTGCAAGGGCCCTGAGAACCTGTCAGAGTTTGGGCTGATGGTGGACCGTGGTCCAAAGCTGTTTACAAGGGGTGCAAGTCCTGGGCCCAGCTCCCAGAGGGCGTGGCGCCTCCCTGCCCAGGCCTCTGGGGAGAGGGGCCATGTCATGCGGGTGTCCTGCAGTCGTGGGCTGCAGAGAGCCCCACGCTGCCCCGGCAGGCATCTTTCTCCGGCCTTTTCGCCCCTCAGCTCACTGTCTCTCCCTCTCCTCAGCCCCTGCTGCTGCTGCTGCTGCTGCTGCTAAGTCGCATCAGTCGTGTCCGACTCTGTGAGACCCCACAGACGGCAGCCCACCAGGCTCCCCCGTCCCTGGGATTCTCCAGGCAAGAACACTGGAGTGGGCTGCCATTTCCTTCTCTAATGCATGAAAGTGAAAAGTGAAAGTGAAGCCGCTCACTTGTGTCCAACTCCTAGCAACCCCATGGACTGCAGCCTACCAGGCTCCTCCGTCCATGGGATTCTCCAGGCAAGAGTACTGGAGCGGGTTGCCATTGCCTTCTCCTCCTCAGCCCCACCCCCTGCCAACTTCATGTTGCATCTCCCTTCAGTTCAGTTCAGTCGCTCAGGCATGTCCAACTCTTTGTGACCCCATGGACTGCAGCACACCAGTCTTCCCTGTCCATCACCAACTCCCGGAATTTAGTCAAACTCATGTCCATTGAGTCGGTGATGCCATCCAACCATCTCGTCCTCTGTCGCCCCCTTCTCTTCCTGCCTTTAATCTTTCCCAATAGCAGGGTCTTTTCCAATGAGTCAACTCTTCGCATCAGGTGGCCAAAGTACTGGAGTTTCAGCTTCAGCATCAGTCGTTCCAATGAATATTCAGGACTGATTTCCTTTAGGATGGATGGGCTGGATCTCCTTGCAGTCCAAGGGACTCTCAAGAGCCTTCTCCAACACCACAGTTCAAAAGCATCAATTCTTCAGTGCTCGGCTTTCTTTATGGTCCAACTCCCACATCCATACATGACTAGTGGAAGAACCATAGCTTTGACTAGATGGACCTTTGTTGGCAAAGTAATGTCTCTGCTTTTTAATATACTGCCTAGGTTAGTCATAGCTTTTCTTCCAAGGGGCAAGCGTTTTTTAATTTCAAGCCTGCAGTCATCATCTGCAGTGATTTTGGAGCCCAAAAAATAAGGTCTCCCTTGGTCACCTACTAAGATGTGGGTTCCAGCTAGTCACGACTTGTCTGGGCCTCAGTTTCCTTGTCTGTGAAAGGGGGGTAACGCAGGTGGCTCAGACAATTGGAAGCAGCTGTGGGGTTTCTACGGGTCAGTATAGGCCAAGCCCAGCACACTTTTTATCCGTCCGCCCTGACGACGACGCCTGTGCCCGAGCCTTCTGGCGCAGGACCTGGTAATTTGAGATCATCGGGGCGCCTCCACCCGGTCCCGCTGCTCCGCGGAACCCTCCAGGGTTCACACAGCGTGCTCTTAACCTGTTTTCTCGGTGAAGTCGGGACAGGTTCGACCTGTTTAAGAACAGAAGCGGGCGTCGCTGAGCGGTGAGACGGGCTGCGGAGGCCGGGCCCCCGCGGTCCCGGGGCGCCAAGGTCGCACCTGCGCCCAGGTGGCTGGAGACGACGCACCGCCCACTGCTCCCTTCCTGAGCGGCCACTGCCGCCTGGCGGCCGGTCGGCTCCAGTTCCTGCTCGCTCCAGCGTCAGAGCCTAACCCTTGCTGGCCCGGTTGTCCGAGAACCCCCGGGGTTGCGCATCTCTCCGCGGGGCCCGGGGTTGGCGGCTGTACCGGCCGCCCCGCAGCGGACTCCGCTCTCCCCGCAGAGTCACCCCCGGGCCGGGGCCGGAGGCCACGTGCTCTCGGCGGGAGGCTCTTCTGCCGATGAAAGGGGACCCCGGACCCCCCCGCCCCCCGCCCCCTTTCCTGGCGGGGTGGTGGCCCCCGTGCCCTCCCTGGCTCTGTTTATTAAGGCCTCTGTGCAGGGCTTCCCCGCCACGCTAGTGGTAAAGAACCCACCCGCCAAGGCAGGAGACATCGATCGCTGGGTCAGGAAGATCCCCTGGAGGAGGGAATGGCAGCCCACTCCAGTATTCCTGCCTGGAGAATCCCGTGGACAGAGGAGCCTGGCGGGGTTGCAACCCTCCATGGGGTTGCAAAGAGTCAGACATGGCTGAAGCGACTTAGCGCACAGCACATCATCAGCTCAGTTCAGTCGTGTCCGACTCTTTGCGACCCCATGAATCGCAGCACACCAGGCTTCCCTGTCCATCACCAACTCCCAGAGTTTACTCAAACTCATGTCCATCCAGTCGGTGATGCCATCCGGCCATCTCATCCTCTGTCGTCCACTTCTCCTCCTGCCCCCAATCCTTCCCAGCATCAGGGTCTTTTCCAATGAGTCAACTCTTCACATGAGGTGGCCAAAGTATTGGAGTTTCAGCTCCAGCATCAGTCCTTCCAATGAACACCCAGGACTGATCTTCTTTCGGATGGACTGGTTGGATCTCCTTGCAGTCCAAGGGACTCTCAAGAGTGTTCTCCAACACCACAGTTCAAAAGCAGCAATTTTTCGGTGCTCAGCTTTCTTCACCATCCAACTCTCACATCCATACATGACCACTGGAAAAACCATAGCTTTGACCAGATGGACCTTTGTTGGCAAAGTAATGTCTCTGCTTTTTAATATGCTATCTAGGTTGGTCATAACTTTCCTTCCAAGGAGTAAGCATCTTTTAATTTCGTGTCTGCAATCACCATCTGCATATTTGTATATATGCAATACTTTTATTATTTATATATATGCAATAATTTTATATATAAATGCGTTTTGACAACAGTATATGTCAAACTTCTAAGCATTCTTCCTAGTTTTCTAATTGTTCTCTTGTTTTATTTATTCGTGTCTTCTTTAACAACTTCAGATATAATGCATATGCCATGCGATGTATCCATTTAAAGTATGAGCTCACAGGCCTTTAGTGTATTTACGGAGTTATGCATCCATCCACCATTTTTTTTCCTTCTTTTTTTTGCTGTACTGGCTCATCCTTGCTGCGCTCAGCTTCTCTAGTTGCGTGCACAGGCCTCCCTTGTGGTGGCTTCTCCTGTTGCGGACCAGCGGCTCTGTTGCTCTGTGGCCTGTGGGATCTTCCCAGATCAAGGATCAAACCCGTGTCCTCTGCAGTGGCAGGCAGATTCTTAACCATTGCACCACCAGGGAAGTCCCACCATCACAATTTTAGAACATTTTTATTCTCAAAAAAGATCCTATAACCCTTAACTTTCACTCCCCAATCCTCTCTTTCTTCTCCCTACTGCCCAGCCCGAGGCAACCACTAATCTACTTTCTGTATCAATATCTTCTTGTCTCTATCATCTGATTCCTTGGCTCTAACTTCAATTAATTAAGAACTCACAAGGGATAAGAGATAATTAATCAGGCTATTTCTGGCCCAAGGAGACAAATATGGAAGAAAAAGACAGATACATGTTGAAAATAAAGGATAGAAAATGGTATGTATACAGATACTGACAAAAGAAAGTAGATTTGGCCACAGTAATCTTTGGACGAATAGAATTTAAGGACTGAGGAGTTAACAAGGACAAAGAAGGGTATTTTATGTTAAAAAAATATACATACTCCATTAACAAATTGTGAGTCATGAATTTTTCTGCACCAAATAACATATTCCTGAAATAGTTTTAGTTGTTAACATGCTGTTTATTGCAAGTAACAGAAACCACAACTTCAGGTGGCTTACATAATAAAGGGAACTGAAGGGAACTGCAGTGCTGATTCTAGCAGGAGATGACCGGGAATGGAGTCTATCCCACCAGCCTCCCCACATCCATGTGACTCTAGGAAGATCCTGCTCCTATCTCCGTCCTTAGTTGTCTCACCTGTTGGAGACGATACCCTCTCCTTCCTGGGACTGTTGGGAGGAGTGAATACAGGCAACAATACTGGACTGTTTCTTGTCCAGGGGATCTTCCTGACCCAGGGATTGAACCACATCTCCTGCATTGGAAAAGGAAATGGCAACCCACTCCAGTATTCTTGCCTGGAAAATCCCATGGACAGAGGATCCTGGCAGGCTACAGTCCATGGAGTCACAGAGTCAGACACCACCGAGCAACTTCACTTCACTTTTCTCCTGCACTGGTGGGCATTGGCAGGTGGTGAATCCCCTGAGCCACCAGGGAATTGACTCACTTAAATTCAAAATGACCATTTGAGGTAGGAGCTGACATTAGTCTCCTCCTATGACTGTTGCCTCAGACCACCACCTAGGAAGCAATGGGGCTGAGATTCAGAGCTAAGCTGTCTGTGTTTTTCCAACCTTAATTGAAATATAGTTTCCTAAAAACAGTGTCATAGTTCTGAAAGTGAAGCTTTCAGTGAAAGCTCTGATGGGTTAAGTAGATGTCAGGTCAGGAGCAGAGGAAAACACAAGCTACCCTATCCTTTCTGTTGGTGACTCACCCTCTGGCCGAGGAGAAGCTAGAGGTGAGGACAGGAAGGGACACGGGAGTAAGCACATCCCAGCCATGAGGTTTATTGTAAAAAATCCTGACTGTGGAAGTCTTAAATTTTGAAAACTAAGGTTAGAGGGAAGTCTGGCATGCTACAGTCCTTGGGGTCGCAAAGAGTCGGACACGACTGAGCAACTGAACTGAAAGTTAGAGGCAACCTCGGGGCCAAGGAGATAACTAACTTGGCACAAGGGTACTGAGAACAATAGACATAAGCTGAAGCTGTGGGTGGCCCTCTCTCCTTCTCACCATCACATCTGTCAACATAAAGCCAATTCCACAGTAAGGTGGGAGACACTTAGAAGGAATCTGCAAGGGGCTGTGAGTGAAGGGTCAGCAGGAGACCTGCACTGACCTTGGCCGGCCTGAGAGATGACCTCAGGTGCCTCCCACTCATACCATCCCTTAGAAAAAGTTAGATTTGCTGGATGAGGAGGAACATCTAGGCTGAGTAAACAGAAAATGCACAGACCCTAAGGCTATGTGTTTGACGCAGCTGAGGCACGAGGAGAAGGCAATGGCTGAAGCATGGTGAACCAGGTGTCAGGAGATGACCCCTGAGGGGGGTCAGGCATGCCTGCTGGTCTTGTGGCTGAATGTCTCTATTGGGGTTTAATACATTTACCCTATAGCTGCAGGGGACTATAAGTCATGGAGAGCAAGTTAGCCCTGAATCCCTCCACCCATCCACCCCAATGATGCACATAGGATTCCCATTCTGGCACAGATGACTTCAGTTCAGTTCAGTCTCTCAGTTGTGTCCGACTCTTTGTGACCCCATGGACTGCAGCACTCCAGGCTTCCCTGTCCTTTGCCAACTCTGGGAGTTGACTCAAACTCATGCCCATCGAGTGGGTGATGCCATCCAACCATTTCATCCTCTGTCGCCCCCTTCTCCTCCCGCCTTCAATCTTTCCCAGCATCAGGGTCTTTTCAAGTGAGTCAGTTCTTCACATCAGGTGGGCAAAGTATTGGTGTTTCAGCTTCAACATCAGTCCTTCCAATAAATATTCGGGACTGATTTCCTTTAGGATGGACTGGTTGGATCTTCTTGCAGTCCAAGAGACTCTCAAGAGTCTTCTCCAACACCACAGTTCAAAAGCATCAATTCTTCAGCACTCAGCTTTCTTTATAGTCCAACTCTCACATCCATACATGACCACTGGAAAAACCATAGCTTTGACTAGATGGACCTTTGTTGGCAAAGTCATGTCTCTGCTTTCTAGTATACTGTCTAGATTTGTCATAGCTTTTCTTCCAAGGAGCAAGTGTCTTTTAATTTCATGGCTGCAGTCACCATCTGCAGTGATTGGAGCCCAAAAAACTCAGGGTCCCTTTCTTTGAAATGCCTCCAGAATTCCATGCAGTAGGGACTGAGGGGTAGCAACTTAGGAAATTCATTTTAAAATGTTGTAGCTATACGAGGTAGCCAACAGAAACCCAGTTGTTGCTGTTTAGTTGCTTAGTTGTGTCCGACTCTTTGTGACCCCATTGACTGTGGCACGCCAGGCTCCCCTGTCCTTCACTGTCCCCCAGAGCTTGCTCAAACTCATGTCCGTTGAGTCAGTAATATCATCCAACCATCTCATCCTCTGTCGTCCCCTTCTCCTCCCACCTTCAATCTTTCCTAGCATCAGGGTCTTTTCCAATGAGTCAGTTCTTTGCATCAGGTGGCCAAAGTATTGGAGTTTCAGCTTCAGCATCAGTCTTTCCAATGAATATTCAGAGTTGCTATCCTTTAGGACTGACTGGTTTGATTGATCTCCGGGAAGTCCAAGGGACTCTCAAGATTCTACTTCAGCGCCTCAACTGGAAAACATCAGTTCTTTAGTGCTGGGCCTTCTTTATGGTCCAACTCTCACATCCATACATGACTAATGGAAAAACCATAGCTTTGACTATGGGCCTTTGTTGGCAAGGTGATGTCTCTGCTTTTTAATACACTGTCTAGGTTTCGCTAGTAGTATTTTTATTTACTTTGTGGGATATAAGCTTTAAAAAAAAAGCCATCTTTTGTAAAGATGGTTTTTATTTACTCCTTCCAAAAGGTTGAGACGTCCAACCTCACTGAAGACCATGTATCTAAAGGAGGCCTGAGGGGCTGGTGGAATGGAAGTAAGACTGGAAGTAAGATCACGGGGAGCACCCCTGGGGATCACACGGAGACCCGGCGATCCCGCGGTGCGCACACCATATCGACCTAACAAGACCTTGAAGCCTGACACCCGCCACTTTATGAAGGCCGGCCGAGTCCAGCACGGTGGTGTACCAGTGGTTTACTTCGCATGCGCCAAGGGTGGGGCGGGGCTGGGGCGGGGCTAGCGGCGTGGGTGGGGCGGGGGCGGGGCCGGGGCCGGGGCGGGGCCGGGGCCGGGGCGGGGCCGGGGACGGGGCAAGCGGTGCGGCTTTCACTCCCACTCGGCGCCCGAACTCTGTGGTTTCTGAGCGGATCCTTCTGGTGCGGGAGCGACACCGCGGTCCTGGCGCAGCCGCCGCCGCCGCCGCCGCCGCCCCCCTCGCGGGCACAGACGTTTTCCACGGCAGGGAGGGCCCCGTCCCCCAGCCGCCGACTGGGCAATGTCCGCGGCGCGGCCGGGCCGTCGTCGCCGCCCGGGCGCCGGGCCCGTCCGCCGGCTCCCGGGGCCGGCCGCTTGTCCCGCGCGGCCCGCGAGGAGCTGCGGCGCCGCCTGCTGAGCCTCATTGAGGGCCACCGCGTGGTCATCTTCAGCAAGACCTACTGTCCGCACAGCGCGCGGGTAGGCGGCCGGGCCCGGGCCTCCGCGGCGCCCCGCCCCGACCGCGGCCCGGGCTCGTCCGATCCGCCCTCGGCTGGGCCGCGCGGCCCCGCCTGAGGTCTCGGACGGGCCGGCGGGCGAGCCGCAGTCCTGCCCTGGCCGAGAGCCAGCCGGACGTGGGCAGGGCCGTCTGAGGGGACAGGTCCCCCGGGTCCCGTCCTGGGGAACGACGCGGCGGGCGGCGGGGCTGCTGCGGACCCCACCGCGCGCCCCGGGCGGGCCGGGCGGCGGTTTAGGCCGGACTCCACGCGGGGCGCGCGCGGGAGCTGAGAGTCGGAGCCGTGATGCTCTGGAGGCCGAACCGTCTGTAGGCTGGGGCTTGGCGTCTTTGAAGGCCGCTTCCACATTTGAGAGTTGAAGCAACACACGAACGAGGCACAAGCCTAAGTTGTTGGGTTAGAGATGTGAAGTTAGGGTTTTCAGTCTGTCAGGTGTGCATTGATTCGCACGTTTTTAAGTGTGGGTCACACGTGCACCTTGCAGTTCTCTCGGAGACCGCACTCCAGCAGGAACCTCCTGGTTCATCCTCTCCACTCCTCCCAGGGCAACCACTGGCCAGAATCACTTGCTTTTCCTTAACAACTTTGCTGCCAAACTTATGTATCCCTAAACAATACTTTGCTCCTTTTGGCTTGTATTGGTACTTTGAGTAAGTAGAGTCATGGACTTTTTATATTCTGCATGTTTTTCCCAACAGTTATATTTTAGAGATGGCTGCATGTTAGTATCTGTAAGTGTGGTTTGTTAATTTTTATTGCTTTATTGTTCCTGAGGGTGACTCATAAGCACAGTGTTATCAGGTCTGATGTTTCCAGTATTTTGCTCTCAAATACAATATGGCCATGCCTGTTCTTGCCACATCTCCCAGTGCACACAATGAAGACCTGCTTGAGAGTAGATATCTTGAAGCTGAATTGCTAAGCCACAGAGGAGGCACAATTTTTTCCTTAGTTAGGTGATACCGAAATGTTTTTCCACACGGTCATACCACTTGCCCTCTCACTGGTGTATTACCAGTTCCCACTGCCCTACATCCTTGCCAACAGTTGATACATTTAACTATTGCCATTCTGGTGTTTATGAGATGGTATTTCATTGTAGCCTTAGTTTTGCATTTTCTTGATGAACTTAACATCTTTACCTGTGTTTATGGGTCATTTGAGTTTCCTCT
The DNA here is from genome assembly GCF_963930625.1 of Muntiacus reevesi. Classification (NCBI taxonomy): domain Eukaryota; kingdom Metazoa; phylum Chordata; class Mammalia; order Artiodactyla; family Cervidae; genus Muntiacus; species Muntiacus reevesi. Next base: position 118,121,010 of record NC_089252.1, read on the forward strand.
TCTGGGAAACATTCAGGCATTTTGCTTATTTCTCTATTAGGTTTTTTTTTAAATACTAATTTTGTACGCGTTCTTTATATATTGTGGATTCTAGTCCTTCGGTTCTATGTATTGGAAAGTCTCCCAGATTGGGTTTTTCTTTTTACTCTCTTTATGTGGTATTTTGGTTAACTGAATTTTGGAAGTTTAACATAGTGAATCTATCACTTTTTCTCTTCTGGTTTGTGCTTTTTGTGCCTTATTTAAGAAGTCTTTCTGCTCTGAGGTCACAAAGATGTTCTCCTGGATCGGCTGCTGGACGTTTACGGGGGTACTTTTCACACCCCTCTTCTTTGTTCCACCTGAACTTGAAGCCGAGGATGTGTGGGGATCCAGTTCCTTTTTTCCTTTATAACTTATCAGTTGTCCCTTTTCCTTTTTCGGAGAGTCCATTCCTTCCACTATGGTTTGAATGCTCACCAATCACCTGTCAGATTCTCACATATGTGTTGGTTTATTTCCAACCTCTTGTCTTCTTTCTCTGCTTATTTAAGTTGTCCTTTGAAATTTATAAAAGAGCCAAGTCATCAGAACTATGCCTGGTCACTGTTGTGTTTCTGGGGCCTAGAAAAGTGTGAGGCAGGTAAATGGGTTAAATGAATAAACGGCTTTACATCATTCTGGTCAAACCTTTGCTGACACAGAACATCTTAGGACAGATGATTGTCTGTTCTGTGTGCGTCACTGCTTCTAACAACATGGCCACTACTTTGAGTCCTGTTACATAATTGGACAGCTTTGATTACTAGAACTTTTTTCAGTTCAGTTCAGTCTCTCAGTCATGTCCGACTCTTCACGACCCCATGGACTGCAGCACGCCAGGCCTCCCTGTCCATCACTAACTCCCATGAGTTGCTCAAACTCATGTCCATTGATTTGGTGATGCCATCCAACCATCTCATCTTCGGTCGTCTCCTCCTCCTCCCGCCTTCAATCAAAACTTTTTAAATTGAGCTCAAATCTGTCCGTCTGAAACATTTTGGCGGTGCCTGTCATTCCAGTGCACAGAATTAGGAATCTGGCTTCTAGCTGGATGGAAGATCTTCCAGTATTTTCCCTGAGCACTTTTCTTTCCTTACCAAGCTTTTCATGTGTTCATATCATCTGTCTTTACACATGACCCTTCACTAAACGGGTTGTGCAGTAATTTGACCATGAATCACCCAAACTGGACACCGTATTCCACATCCCTACCTGTGGCCTTGCCTTTCAAGAACTCATGGCTTAAAGGAGCTGTAATCAGCCTGTTCTCACATCCTGAAAGACACGTGCGTGCGAGGCAGGTGCTGTGGGAATGAGGGCAAAACAGCTGCTTCCGTGGGGATCAGAGGAACTGAGGATGTGATGTTTAAGCTGGTCCTGGAGAGAGAAGTTGGATGTAGGCAAGGTAGAACATCAATAGTTGAGGAATTCGTGTGAGCAAAGGCAGGAGATGATAACATGAAAATACTGGGCCAAATGCAGGGCATAGGAAGGGAATCAGGAGAGGGATGTGAAAACGGGCTGGCCTTCAGCTTTTCAGAGGTACTGAGGTCTAAACGTGTGCTGCTGAGTGTGGACCTGATGATGTCAGGCTGGAGGGGAGGAGTGACAGGGTCTGCCCTGGGACTGGAGTCCCACCTGGAGGAGCGCGCTGAACGCGGGGGCAGCTGCCCAGGTCGGAAGCGCCTGTGAGTCAGGCGACCTTATGGCCCACACTGAGGAGTGAAGAACGTGCCCTGATTTTTTAACCCCTTCCCCAAATTAAGTTTCAAGCCATGTTTTCCCCAATCTTCAGTTCACACTTTTGTGGATTAAAAGCATATACTTGCATTGGTTAGCTTTTTTTTTCCTGTAATAAAATATGCATAATATTGTTTGCTGTTTTAACCATTTTAGGTTTCATGGCATTAAGACCGCTCCTGTTTTGTGCCGCCATCACCACCATCCACCACAGAGCTCTTTTCATCTTCCCCAGCTGACACTCTGACCTCATTAAACAGTAACTCTCCATTCCCACCCCCAGCCACCGGCCACCACCATCTGCTTTCTGCCCTATGAATCCGAAAGTATTTGTCATTTTCTGACTGGCTTATTTCAGTCTGATGTCCTCAGAGTTCATCTATGCTGTAGCATGGGTCAGGATTCCTTTCCTTTTTAAAAATTTGTTTATGTTTTTATTGAAGGATAATTGCTTTACAGAATTTTGCTGTTTTCTGTCAAACCTCAACCTTAATCAGCCGTAGGTCTACATACGTCCCCTCCCTTCTGAACCTCCCCCCATCTCCCTCCCATCCCACCCCTCCAGGCTGATACAGAGTACCTGTGTGAGTTCCCTGAGCCACACGGCAAATTCCCGTTGGCTGTCTATTTTACACATGGTAATGTAAGTTTCCACATTACTCTTTCCACACATCTCACCCTCTCCTCCCCTCTCCCCATGTCCATAAGTCTATTCTCTATGTCTGTTTCTCCATTGCTGCCCTGTAAATAAATTCTTCAGTACCATTTTTCTGGATTTTGTATATATGCATTAGAATACGATATTTATCTTTCTCTTTCTGACTCACTTCACTCTGTATGATAGGTTCTAGGTTCATCCATCTCATTAGAACTGACTCAAATGCATTCCTGTTTATGACTGAGTAATATTCCATCACATATATGTACCACAACTTCTTTATCCATTCATCTGACTATGGACATCTAGATTGCTTCCATGTTCTAGCTGTTGTAAATAGTGCTGCAATGAACAATGAGATACATGTGTCTTTTTCAGTTTTGGTTTCCTCAGGGTATATGCCTAGGAGTGGGATTGCTGGGTCATATGGTGGTTTTATTCCGTCTTTTAAGGAATCTCCATACCGTCTTCCACAGTGGTTTGCACTCCCACCAACAGTGCAAGAGCGTTCCCCTTTCTCCACACCCTCTCCAGCATTTATTGTTTGTAGACTTTTTGATGATGGCCATTTTGACTGGTGTGAGGTGATATCTCATGGTGGTTTTGATTTGCATTTCTCTAATAATGAGCGATGTTGAGCATCTTTTCATGTGTTCATCTGTATTTCTTCTTTGGAGAAATGTCTGCTTAGGTCTTTTTCCCACATTTTTTTTTTTTTTTTTTTGATTGGATTGTTTGTTTTTCTGGTATTGAGCTGTATGAACTGCTTGTATATTTTGGAAATTAATCCTATGTCAGTTGTTTCATTTGCTATTATTTTCTCCCATTTCTGATGGTTCTCTTTTCACCTTGCTTATAGTTTCCTTTGCTGTGCTAAAGATTTTAAATTTAATCAGATCCCACTTGTTTACTTTTGTTTTTATTTCCCTTACTCTAGGAGGTGAGTCATAGAGGTTCTTGCTTTGATTTATGTCATTGAGTGTTCTGCCCATGTTTTCCTCTAAGAGTTTTATACTTTCTGGTCTTACATTTAGATCTTTAATCCATTTTGAGTTTATCTTTGTGTATGGTGTTAGTAAGTGTTCTAATTTCATTCTTTTACATGTAGCTGTCCAGTTTTCCCAGCACCATTTATTGAAGATGCTGTCTTTGTCCCATTGTATATTCTTGCCACCTTTGTCAAAAATGAGGTACCCACAGCTGCATGGGTTTACTTCTGGGCTTCCCATCTTGTTCCATTGGTCTGTATTTGTGCCAGCACCATACTGTCTTGATGACTGTAGCTTTGTAGTATAATCTAATGTCAGGAAGGTGGATTCCTCCAGCTCCATTCTTCTTTCTCAAGACTGCTCTGGCTATTTGCAGTCTTTTGTGTTTCCATATGAATTATTTTGTTTTAGTTCTGCGAAAAATGTAATTGGTAATTTGATAGGGATCACATTGAATCTGTAGATTGCATTTGGTAGTATAGTCATTTTCACAATATTGATTCTTCCTACACAGGAACATGGAATATCTATCTGTTTACATCATCTTTAATTTCTTTCATTAGTGTCTTATAATTTTCTGTGTACAGTTCTTATGTCTCCTTAGGTAAGTTTATTCCTACATATTTAATTCTTTTGGTTGCAGTGGTGAATGGGATTGATTCCTTATTTTTCTCTTTCTGATTTTTCATTGTTAGTATATAGAAATGCAACTGATTTCTGTGTATTGATTTTGTATCCTGCAACTTTGCAAAATTCACTGGTTCAGTTCAGTTCAGTTGTTCAGTCGTGTCCAACTCTTTGTGACCCCATGAAATGTAGCACTCCAGGCCTCCCTGTCCCTCACTATCTCCCGGAGCTTACTCAAACTCATGTCCATTGAATCACTGATGCCATCTAACCATCTCATCCTCTGTCGTCCCCTTCTCCTCCTGCCTTCAGTCTTTCCAAGCACCAGGGTCTTTTCCAGTGAGTCAGTTCTTCGCATCAGGTGGCCAAAGTATTAGAGTTTCAGCTTCAACATCAGTCCTTCAAAGAATATTCAGGACTGATTTCCTTTAGGATGGACTGATCGGATCTCCTTGCAGTCCAAGGGACTCTCAAGAGTCTTCTCCATTATTTTGCTTATTGGATATTTGGATTACTGTTTTTCATCAAATCTGGGATATTTGGGGGCATCTCTTCAAATATTATTCTTGTACTTTGTTTCCTCTGTCTCTTACTGGTATTCACGCCATCCGTATGTTGTGCTTCATGCCGGCCCGTTTCCCCCTAGGCTTCTGTCTTTTATCTTTTCCCTCTATGGCATGAGGCTGCACACTCTCCACTGATGTCCTCAGTTCTGCAGCTCGAGTCTACTGTTGAGACACCATAGTGGAATTTTGACTGTAGGTATTGCACTTTCCCATAATTGCTTCATACCCAGCTGGTTCCTGTCTATAATTCCTGTCTTTTTATTGGTGTTTCCACCGGGTGAGACATTGCCCTCATGCTTCTGCATGTATCTCCTGAAGCTTGGTTTTCTCAAGCTCCTTGAACGTACTCACAGGGGTGACTTTGCCTGTTCGTCACACTGTCTGGGCCTCTCAGAGGCAGCTTCTCCCGCTTTCTTCTTGTAGTGGACCCACGGTCCTGTTTCTTTGTGTTTCTGGTCATTTTTCTGTTGAAACCAAGGCCTTTCTGGCAATGCATTGTAGCCGCTCTAGACCCTACAACCATCCTTCTCTGTGGCCAGTTTTTGCTTGTGTATCTCTTATGGATTATTTTCAAGAAGTCTGTTTCCACTCCTCAGAGGTGTGGCCTTGGGTCTGTGCAGCCACTCTGGGGTGACAGGGGTTTGCTGGCTGGCTGTGTTACACTGTCTGACTCTCTCAGCGTCATGCCTGGGTGTTACACTCCTCTGATTACGGCTCAGATGCTCTGCTTTCCTGACAGCGCCCTGGGGTGTAAATTGTCCTGTGTTGTTGCTGTTCAGTCGCTCCGACTCTGTGACCCCATGGACGGCAGCACGCCAGGCTTCCCTGTCCTTCACCGTCTCCCAGAGCTTGCTCAGACTCGTCTGTTGAGTCAGTGATGCCATCCAACCATCTCATCCTCTGTCGTCTCCTTCTCCTCCTGCCCTCATCTTTCCAGTGAGTCGGTTCTTCACGCCAGGTGGCCGCCAGCCAGGGCCCCTCTGCAGCGGTCGTTATTGAGCAGATTTGCAGTTTGTTCTTACCCTGGCAGGGCCGTTCCCCAACGTCTCCTCCTGGCTTTCTGCTGACTGGCAGCCACAGTTTAGCCTGCTGTCAGGAGCGAGCCACCAGCATCCTCTGACTCAGTCACACCATCTCCGCTGTCTCAGCTGTAGGCATGAGCCGCCCCGCAGTCCATGTCAGAGGATCAGTTTCTTAGGGTGGAGCTCGGCGCTCTCTAATCCTGTGGTTTCCCCCTTGTCCCGAGTGGCCTCTGAGACCTCGCTCCAGAGGTGGGGTGCAGACCCACTTCCCTTGGGACAGCCTGCTTATGAGCGGCTCTGGTAGGGCAGTAGCCTCTGGTCTCCTTGGCTTGCCTCTCCCAGCCTGGAGCCCTGCCCTGCCAGTGGGCTGGGCAGCGTGATCAGGGCCCTGCTGTTTTTGCCTAGGACAGAAACTCTGAGCCATGAATGAGGTGGTGCAGGAGGGGAGCTTTCCCTTGCTGCCACACTCACCAGTAGTACAGCCTCTGCCACTCAGACCTGAGCGATAGAAATGGCAACGGCCCAGCCTTGGGGCGGCTGGGATCCCGGAGAACCAGGCACCTCAACTCCTAGGCCGCGGCCACCTGCAGCGGTGCCTCCGTCACGCTCGGGCGGGTCCCTCAGGCTCCCCGCTCTTCCTGACATCTAGTAGATTCTCTTGAATATGCGTTGCCTCATTTGCTGTGTGCCCTCAACTTTGAGAGACTTCAGTGGCCCTTTCTAATCAGCTCTCACCAGCCGCGGGCATCTGCCAGGGGCAGCCGGCCAAGACCCTCGCGCCTCTGTCCTGCAGCCGGAGCCCCTTGGCTTCCCCTCGAGGGCTCAGGTCGCCGAAGGGCGGGAGTCCTGCTGACGGTGGGCTCCGACCTCAGCGGCGGCAACTGGAGAGCCCCCAGGAGGTGACCGAGAATGTCCCGTGGAAGGTCTTGCCGGCTCAGGAGATCAACTGTGGGGGACTGGACAAAGGGGCCCGCTCCGTGCAGAGCACTGTGCAGACTTGGGGAGCAGGTGTGGGACAGGAAGGGGCTGCAGGAGGGGTCTGAGACGCTCCGTGGTCACGGACACGCTCCTGGTGACGCCCCCACTGGCCCCCGCTCCGAGCGGCAGGGCCCAGGGCTCTGTGTTCAGGCAGCTGGTGAATGGGGACAGGGCGGGCGTCCGCCTCCCCTCCTCTCAGGCAGGGAGGGTGTCCTGAATGTTGAGTATGTGGAACAATGGATGAGCCATCCTAGGTGTGTGACGGTTGAATGGTTTAATGACTGTTGAAAGAAAACAGAGAGGAAAAGGCATGTGGACACAGGTGGATTTGGTGTGGGGCAGGCTCCACGTGAGGTGTCCAGGGTCACCCAGCTGGAGAAATGCTGCTTGTCTTGAGTTCCAGAAAAGAGGTTTGAGTGAAAGGTACAGATCTGGAAGTGAGAAAGAAGATTGAAAAAGAAGGGAAGGGGCGGACTGAGGTCATTCTGGGAAGGTGCTCCGAGAACAGGAGAAAACGTGGTCCGAGGCTCGCATTCCTGAAGGGCATGTTTGAGTGTCCCTGCTGCTTTGCCCACACTTCATAGCTGTGTCTGGTCTGCAAGAGGAGAACGCAGGTGCATTTTCCTTGCAGGTTAAAGAGCTCTTTTCTTCTCTGGGAGTTGACTGTAACATCTTGGAACTTGATCAAGTTGGTAAGTAGTAGAATGGTTTGTACCTGTTGTTTGTAATCAGCGTCCACAAGATTGACTTCTTTCCTTGTATTGCCTCATTCAGTTCAGTTTGCTCCCATCTCTTTGGGTTCAATGGGCTGATTTCACCTACCTTGAACCCCGCAGAAGATGAACCTGTATGTGGAAATACTTTGCGTGGATTTTTTGCATACGTTGTCTGCATTTGAGGGGGGAGTGGAAGGCAGCCATATGAGGTAGTGCTGGCGGCCCTCAGGCGTGTCTGCCAGCTGTCCAGCAGCCTAGAGGACGTTGTAACAGAGCGAGGCGAATCTGCCCGTCTCCTGAGCGCAGCCCCAGGAGGGCAGGCGCGCAATGTTCCCGCTTTCCTGCTTCTGAATCCCATGCACTTTCCACGGGTGTGCGTGGAGAACAAAAAGCCCAATCTCTGCCTTCACAAAACTTCACCCGTTTATTTAGCCAGGTCGCTTTAATAAGTGAAATGCCCTTGAATCTTTGAGACTTTGCTGAAGAGTTTACCACGTGGGAGCCTGAGGGGCTGAGGGCCCAGTTCAGTTTTTAGGAGTAGAGGGTATGTTTTGGACTATGAGCATAAAGATTTTTTCAAATGTAATTGTTGGATATATTTTCTTTGTTACCACCATTAGAGCATATATCTGTTTGTTGTTTAAAGACGATTCTTATCTGTCTCTGCCTGGCCAGTGGATTATAGATCAGATTCTAATTTGAAAGTGTTCATTTTAAAAGGAGTCAGGAGTCTGCTCTTTCTTCTGTACGGCTCCCTTTGAACCCCTGAGTCATCGCTTCATGACGCTGACGACGCGCACGTGGGCAGCACTTCAGCTTGGCTTGCAGCGCCTCGGAACCTTGGCGGGGTCTTAACGTCTTTGATCTTTTATTCCTTAGATGAGGGGGCCAGTGTCCAGGAGGTTCTATCAGAGATCACCAACCAGAGGACTGTGCCCAGTATCTTTGTGAACAAAGTGCACGTGGGTGGTTGTGACCACACTTTCCAGGTAAATAGTACTGTGTGTTTCTGAAGGCTGTCTATCCAAATTTTGTTTTAAGAAAATATTCCAGAGAGGTGGAAATGGTTTTCACAAATCTGTTCATTTGTGTCTTTTGGAGCTTGTAAAATTGAAAGCTTCCCTGGTGGCTCAGATGGTAAACCATGGTAAAGAATCTGCCCGCAACGTGGAAGACCCGAGTTCGATCCCTGGGTTGGGAAGATCCCCTGGAGGAGGAAACGGCAGCCCACTCTAGTACTCTGTCCTGGGAAATCCTGTGGACAGAGGAGCCTGGTGGGCTACAGTCCATGGGGAAAGAGTCAGACACTACTGAGCGACTCAGCACTATAGGATGATTATCAGATAATCGTGATTACTCTAAGAGAAATGAGCTTTTCTACCAGTTCAAACTTTGAATGCTGAGAAGGAGAAGGTTTTGAGTGAGGTTGGAGGACAGAAGGGTGGGCTGCCCTGCTCTCTCCCTCCAAACGGGGACAGACGAGGCCTCCTCCCACCTTGAGGTTTAGGGAAATGAGGTCAGCACTGGCAGTCCAGCCCAGGGAGCATGGCTCTCCCACCATGGCTGCTGGCCCTGCGAGCTTTGTGAAACTCTGTCTGGTTCCTGGAATGCAGAAATGAACAGGAATCATTCAGTTACATAGAGATAGATAAAAATTGATATGTAATAAGGACCTTATTTTAACTAGCTGTTTGCTTTTATTAAACTCTGCTCTTAGATTCTTTATATATATATACAAGTGGTAATCATCAGTGGTGATGGATTGAATACTTAGGTTTAGATTCAATTAAGAATTATATTTTTGGGACTTCACCAGTGGTACCTTGGATAAGAACCTGCCTGCCGATGCAGGGGACACAGGTTCGATCCCTGGTCCGGGAAGAGCCCACACGCCGCAGAGCAACTAAGCCTGTGAGCTGCAACTACTGGGCTCCAGCACCTAGAGCCTATGTTCCTTGACAAGAGAAGCCCCCGCAGTGAGAAGCCCATGCCCCGCAGCTGGAGAGCAGCCCCTGATGTCTGCACCTGGAGGAAGCCTGCGCAGCAGCAAAGACCCAGCACAAGGGCTACAGAGACGCCAGGTCTCCTCAACCCTGGGCAGCAGCTCTGTGCGAGGTGGACCCCCTAAGAGCTCCCGAGGGTGGGGGGCTGCCAGCCGGGGCCACGCAGCCTCCCACGGGGCCTGTGGTCCTGGAGCACTCGCATGGCACTCGCGGGACGAGCCAGCTTGGAGCCAGCGTGATGACCGAGCAGCCAACCTCGCACAGACGGAGCTGCTCAGTCTCACGTGGAGCCTCTGGCCTTGTCCACGCTGCTTCTGGCCACAGGGACAGCAGCTGTGCCTCCGGGTCAGCCCTGACCTTTCCCAACGGACGGAGCAGAAGGCTCATGCTGCACAGGAGCTTGCAGGATTTCGGTCAACTTAGGAAAAATCAGGGAACAGCCCGCCGTGCACGTCCCGCCGGCGACGCGTGAGCACTGTTCGCAGAGAAGGCCAGTGCAGGCGGACGCGGGCAGAGGATGCCGCTCCTGGGCAGTCAGGCTCATGTGCTCGCCCCTCACCAGCCGTCCTCAGAGCCAAGTGCTGGTCGAAAGGAAAGGCGCTTCAGTCAGAAAAGCCGGCATCTGGGGAGAAGGGGACCCACGTCCCAGAAGCAGCTTGCAGGATTCCGCTGGGCCATGGACGTTTTTAAAGGGGAAAGCGGGAATAGCCTCAGTTAATCGCTAAGGTAGGAGGTCAGCTTCTCTGTTGTCTTGCATCGTGTGCAGACCTGCTGACACCTCCAGTCCTACTTGGCACGCTGTCGGGCCCTCTCAGCCCACCTGCACGCTTGCTGAGGGGAGGGCGCGCGAGTCACTCACTCTAGCTAGTCAGTTCTTCGTGCTTTTTTACACCTTTTAACCCAGGAAGGGAGTCCCCTGCTTAGCAAGGCGTGTGTACCTCTAGTAGAGCAGGAGTCAGGGGCCAGGCTAAGTGTCACCTATTGAGCTCACCTTTGTGGTTAAGGTCTGAGGAGAACAGAGGTGAGCCAGCAGAAACGGCCAAGAGAGCTGCTTGCGGAGCGAGCTTGTCTGACGTGGGACAAGGCCCGACCTCCCCGTCATCGGACACGTGCCTCACTGTTGGGTGATAACCAGTGTCTGTGTCTGCTCTGGCGTCAGTCTGACTAGTTGGGCCCAACTGAACACCCTCCAGATAGATGCACAGTCTGGCTCACTGCACTGCAGGTCGGCTGTCCCTGAGGTTTTATAGAAGCCGTGTGTGCTGGGTCCGCATGGCCGTGCTGTGTTCTGTCCTCTGACCCCCCAGGCACATCAGAGTGGTTTGTTGCAGCAGCTCCTCCAGCAGGATCCAGCGTACGACTACGACCTCATCGTCATCGGTGGGGGCTCTGGGGGCCTCTCGTGCGCTCAGGTGAGAAGAGGCAACCCCCGTGGATGGTCTTCCTGGCGATCGCCTTAAGCCTCCCTTCTGCTGTCGATACCTAGGCCGTTCCAGTCTGCGCTGCTGTTGTTCCATGGCTGGGTTAACAAAGAGGAGAGACGGTGTCTCGTCACAGACACGGTCTCATCCCTCAGGGGAAGGTCGGGAAAATGACGAGGTCTCCGTGTGTCTTTGTTCGCAGGAAGCCGCCGTCCTGGGGAGGAAGGTCATGCTGCTGGACTTTGTGGTCCCATCCCCCCGCGGCACGTCCTGGGGTGAGCGGCCCTCCTGCTGTCGTCAGGAGGCTTGTTCTCTTTGGTTCTCGTTGGTCTCCCTCGGTCCTCACCACAGCCCCAGAGGGTAACCCGCCTGCCTTGGGCTGAGGACACCATCCCTGGTCATGTGTTAACAAGAGGAGATGGCAGAAAGATAACACAAAAAAGATTAAGGAGGATCTTGCAAAGGGAAATTCCACGCCCCGAGTGTTCCACCACGTCTGCCAGGATGAGTTTGCACCCACACGGGGGTGTTTCATGCGGTTGTGGCCTCGGAGCGGGGTGTACCCCATCATGCTTGTCTAGGGTGGCCGTGACGCTTTTCTGTGTTTCTGCATCGATCTTATAACTGACACCCTGGCTGCAGAAGGTCAGCGGAGTTAATGTGCACTCACCCCAAGTCTGTCTGGTGCACACTTGTCCTCCTCCTCCTGCCCCCTCCCCTTCCCGGGCACAGCCCTCCCTCCTGGGTGCCAGGGGCACGCGCTCTCGGAGGGCACTGATGTGAGTGTCTGTCTCACCCCGTGTTGGTGAGAGTCCAGGCGGCTGGCGGCGGGTGGTACCAGCCCAGAGCAGTCAGGGCTCCCCAGGGAAAGGCTGGAGGCTGGCCCTGCCTGGCCTCACTGCAGCGTGTGCCCAGTTAGCCTGACCCAGTTCTGACTGCCTCGTGGTTGGGACTCAGGTGGAAGTCTTGGATTCTGTCCCCAGGAAATTGTTCAAATGCACGTCGGAATTTGCTCATTCCCGGGCCTCCTGCAGGGACCCTCTTGGTCAGCAAGTTGGACCCTTGGTCACCATAAGACAGGTCATTTTGTGACGGTGACCCCACAGTCGCCAAGTCTGTTGTTCCACGTTCTAATAGCACCCACTCTGCACGTGTATAAGCCGCATGACACACACGCGCACACGCAGCGTCACAGCTCTGCCCGCCTCCCTCAGGTCTCGGTGGCACGTGTGTGAATGCTGGCTGTATCCCGAAGAAGCTGATGCACCAGGCCGCGCTGCTAGGGCAGGCGCTGACCGACTCCAGGAGGTTCGGCTGGGAATACAGTCAGCAAGGTGGGTGATGCGTGGAACAGTTCATACTGGGGGAAGGAGGGAAGAACAGGTTTCTTAGAAATGCGTGCTCTTTCTGTTTCTGTATTTGACTTTTCTGTTAGTTTAATAAACACTTGTTAGGCGCGCACATGTGCCAGCTGGACCCAGGATTCCAAGACGGTCAGTGCAAACCTCCTGTTGGGGCCTTAGGGCCGGGGAAGGGATGTTGCAGCCCCGGCCATCCCAGACACATAGCAGAGGGTACGGGAGCTTTCAGGGCAGGAGTTAGAACTCGAGTCTAAGGAGAGCGCTGACTTGGGTGGAGCCGCAGGCAGGCTGGATGCAGCAGGGTGGAGTGATGTTCACGTTGGCCTGGAGGTGGTCCAGGGGCCTCTGAGCACATGTGAGAAGGCGGAGGAGTGTGGCAGGCCTGGAACACACGGAACAGTGAATGGGGACGTGAGTGGATGAGGTTGGACAGCTGTAGAGAAGAGTGTGCAGAACTTCTGTACCAGCAGTAATAACTGACAGCAAATGGAGTAATGGAAATCACAGCAAAAATGATACAAGGACTTGGAAGACACTCCACTAGGGGTGTACATGAAAGCATAAGAAAACTACGCTCTGATTTTGGAGGGAATGTTTGCGTATTGTGAAGACAGTATCTCAGTTATTTCGTAATGTTTGTTTAAAGTCCAAGGAAAAATGTCAGAATTTTTTTTTCTTTTTGGAACCGGACAGATTATTCTCAGTTTGTATTGAAAAGTAAATGTGTGAGGGTAGCTGTGCCACCTTTGAGGAAAGGGGAGCGACTTTTCCATCTGAATTTAAGATGCCGTTGCTGCTTGTGACACAGCCGAGCGGATGGGTGACACAGTGGAGTGGGTCTTCCGTGGACCTGCCCCGTCAGGGCCCCGGGGACCTGCAAAGGTGCCCAGCCTCCGTGGTCCTGCTCCTGACTCTGCAGGTCTGGGGCGGGGGGTCCCCAGGAGACATGTATCTCAGCCCGCTTCTAGGGGTGCCGACATGCAGGCATGTTGTGGAGCTTCTGAGAATGTCTTTTACGCAAACCAGAAGCAGAGGTCCCCGGGGCCGTGAGACGCATGGTTCTCTGAGGCCCGGGAGCCTGGCCTGTCTGGAGAGAGGGGCTGGCAAAGGACGTGAGCCCGGTGGAGAGCTAGTCAGTGGTGGTCGTCACCCCGGGATCACAGGTGTGGGGTCAGGGAACACAGTCACCAGACTGACCGTCTGGACCACACGGTTGTAGACCTGCTGTCCTGTTGCTGAGATTGTGGGAAGGGTGACGTGACGTCTGGGCCATAATCACTGACGTCACCCAGGTCCCCACGCACAGTGACCTCTGTCCTCCCCTGTGTTCTGGGGTCCCTCAGCCTGGTGGGTGGGTCTCTGAGAGCACTGGAGGGTCAGGGTCCAAATGGGACCAAGGGTGAACCCCCAGTCGGCCGGGTTTGTGGTTGGGGCTCTCACCCAGCTTGACGGGACCCTGGACCAGTGTTTCCCTGGGGGGCATCAGCAGATGGGGTGAGTCCAGGAAATGAGCCCCCCGGCTGACTCAGGAGTAAGGAGGAGCCTTGACTCCACCAGCCTCGCCCTGGCTTCAGCAGGAAGTGGGTGAGCTCTCGTCTCTGCTCCGGTGTTCACTGTCACAGCCCTGCCTGCAGGGGACCCGTGTCCCACCTGTAGATCCTGGGGCTGGCTGTGGGAGGGCTGTTTCCCACCCCACTCCATGGATTTTCATCATGTTCAGAACTATGCTTTCTACATGTTTGTAATATGAAAGAAGCTGTGTGTGTTAGCTGCTCAGTCGTGTCTGACTCTTTGCAACTCCATGGACTGTAGCCTGCCAGGCTCCTCTGTCTATGGGATTCTGCAGGCAAGAATACTGGATTGGGTTGCCATTTCCATCTCCAAGGGATCTTCCTGACCTAGGGGTCGAACCCGGGTCTCCTGCATTGCAGACAGACACGTTCCGTCTGAGCCACCAGGGAAGCCATGGCTGCTGTAACTGGCGTAAAAAGACTTCTTGCTGATTATCTCTGTTCACTTCTGGATCCTTAAAGCAATGGATGCGCGTGTGCGGTGTGTGACTCCACGGTGGCCGAGCACCCCTCACACCCACCCGCCCCCGATCTCTCCCCAGTGAAGCACAGCTGGGCCACATTGACTGAGGCCGTCCAGAGCCACGTCGGCTCGCTGAGCTGGGGCCACCGGCTGGCTCTGCGGGAGAAGGCAGTGACCTACCTCAACTCCTACGGGGAGTTTGTCGAGCACCACAAAGTCAAGGTCAGTCGGGCCTTGGCCCCGTTGGTCGCCCCCTTACTCCCACCTGCGCCGCGGGAACCCGGGCTCTGTGGGAACCCGGGCTCCGTGGTCTGTGTGGAGGGCTGCAGTCCGTGTGTGAGCGTCCTGGGGTCCGACTACTCTGGTACCAGATGAAAAGTGATGTTTGCTTTGCTTTTTTCAAGGCAACCAATGAAAAAGGACAGGAGGCATTTTATACCGCTGCCAAGTTTGTCATCGCGACAGGAGAGAGGCCGCGCTACTTGGGAATCCAGGGAGACAAAGAGTACTGTATCACCAGGTGGGTTAACCAGGCCGTCTGCCTGTAAGTTGCATTACATTTGTGTCTCCAGAGTGTTCGCTCCCTGTCTCCTTTCACAAGAGATTTGCGTTGACAACAGTGGAGGGCACACAGGCAGCGCTAAGAGCACGGACGCACACAGGGTGTCTCCAGGCCTCCAGGCAGGAGACTGAGTCTGGGCTTTGGTTCACACTTGCTGGAGCCCAGAGCGAAGCAGCAAATGCCGTTAGCTTCAGGGTTTCATGTCTGTGTGATAGTGATGGGCCAGGTGACTAGGAGAATGCTGGGATTCAACGGGAATTCCCAGTGGACAGTTGTCAAGAGGACCTGTGACCTCGATGTATAAAGTTGGACGATTGCACACTTTCTCGACCAGGTGCACTTTAAGAAGTACATTTTTCACTGTGTGGCTGCTCAGGCTTTGCACGTGGTCACGTTGATTCCCATCGCCTGGCTGGACGCCCTCCTCCGAGGGGGGACACGCCTGCAGCCCCCAGGGCCGCTCCCCCCGCGCCCGTGCGCTGGCCCCCGGCGCCATCCCACGTGGAGAACTTCTCTCTGCAGTGACGACCTGTTCTCGCTGCCCTACTGCCCGGGCGCGACCCTGGTGGTGGGCGCGTCCTACGTGGCGCTGGAGTGCACGGGCTTCCTGGCCGGCCTGGGCCTGGAGGTCACGGTGATGGTGCGCTCCGTGCTCCTGCGGGGCTTCGACCAGCAGATGGCCGAGAAGGTGGGCGCCTCCATGCAGCAGCTCGGCGTGCGCTTCCTGCGCAAGTTCGTGCCCGTGGAGGTGAGTCCCGGCTCCGGGCCGCCACCCGGCCCGCCCAGCTCCACGAGCTTGCCTTCTGTTTGGCTTTTTTAAAAATCCTGAGGCATGCAGGATGTCGAACCTGGGCCCCGTGCAGTGGGGGTGTCGAGTCCTCACCTCAACCACCATCTCCAGGAGGGAGAGGGCCCTCCTGGGGCTTCTCATGTTACCCTTGTTCACGCTGCTCCCCGGGGACCCTGAGGATGGGGCGCCCACCCTGAGCCTCGATGCCAGCTGTGCCCCTCCCCTCCCTGCCCACAAGTCACGTCTCTGCTGCTGGCTCTACCAGCAGCTGCCTAATACACACCCATCTGTAGAGCCGCCTGCTGGGCTTCTCCGCCTGAATTCCTCTCCATGTTTTAAATGCAACAAGACAAGATAAAGCTCCTGACCTCCCGCCCCGTGTCCTCCTGCTTCCGTCCTGGCCTGTCTCCGTGCTCGGGAGGTGGTCCCCTGGTGCACACGGTCGGTGCTGTCCGCTCTTCCCGCTCACCCAGGGGCTTGTCTCTCCCTCGACCACCCTCGGGCCGGTCCTCCTTCCTCTGTCTGCTCCATGCAGACGGAACACACCCGCCTGCACACACACACGCCCTGCGCCCCCCTGTTCTGTGTCCCCTGCGGAGAGAATCCACGCACTGTCCATCCTCGCCAGGTCCAGCAGCTGGAGAAGGGCCTGCCCGGGAGGCTGAAGGTAGTGGCTAAATCCACGGAAGGGACAGAGACGATGGAGGGCGTTTACAACACGGTGAGTGTCTGCCGGGCGAGCAGGGGGTGGATGGACACGCTCGTGACTTGGCGCAGATGAAACACGAGGGGAGATGATACCAGGGTTGACTTTTTGACTCTCCGTGAGACTCTAGTACATGTGGAATGTGTTGAGCTGTTGATATTTGATGGTTTTCGGTGGCACACAAAGAATACGATGCTGAAATATACGGGTGTGTGTAGCTGTGCAGGGAACAAAATCTGGACGCAGGCGTGAGTGGAAGTCGCCAGTCGTGTCTGACTCTTTGTGACCCTGTGGGTGATACAGTCCACGGAGTTCTCCAGGCCAGAACACTGGAGTGGGGAGCTGTTCCCTTCTCCAGGGGATCTTCCCAACCCAGGGATCAAACCCAGGTCTCCTGTATTGCAGATGGATTCTTTACCAGATGAACTGCATGGAAAGCCTGGAGGCCGCTGTGCCTGCCTGCTTTTACTGGTCACTTCTGGAGAGTTAGATGTCTTATACATTTCTGCATTTGACTGTTTTTGCAATAAGCATCAATTATATTTTATAATCAAAAGCAACAAAAACAAGCTATGTCAAATCTCCAAACAGTGTGAGTAGTCCATGGACCCTTGAGTGGCAGTCGTTATAACTCAAACTCATGCAAGTCAGACACCAGCATTTGTTGTGTAAACTGTAGTTTATCGCTAACTTGGATCAATCTGTTCATTTATGTTCCATAAACTCTAACAGCATTATTTTTTTCAACTAAAAGTGAATGATGTTGTGAGGATGACCAAAGCCTAAGATAGGTGTAAGGAAAACAAACCTAAGAACCAGCTCCTGTTGAGATTGATCAGGGTTGTGATGGATGTGTCATCAGGTAGAAGCACTTGATTCTGCAGTATCCAGGCTTACGGTTCATGGTACGTCTGCCCTTTGACCTAGGCCGTCTGTAATAGCCCCCAGCAAAGTTAGTACATTTCTCTGTAGACCTCAAGAACATCTTCTGTTAGAGTTATTCCTAGGTGTGTACATATTTCTGTACAGTTACAAATGCTGTTTTTGAAAAAGTGTCATTGTCCTTCACCGTCTGTTGCTGGTATACAGAAAGGCTGCTCAGTTGTGGGATTCGCTTCAGCACTCAGGAATCTTGCTGAGCCCTATCTGATCCCGTGTCCTGAGATGGCTCGCAGCGTCTTTGTTACGCATTCACGGAGAGGACTCGCTCCCTTCTGTGACTGCTTCCTTTTCTTCCTTTTTCCTGCATGAGGGCACCAGCCGCGGCCCCCCAGGCAGTGTTGACAAGAAATGCAGACCTAGACCCTCCAGCCTTGTTCTCAGGGTCGGGAGGGAGGTTTTCAGTGTTTCACGGTTAAAGAGTAAGGTTTTCCGTAGGGTTTTGGTAGACATTCTTAACCATGGTAAATAAATCATTTTCTATTTTTCTTTGCTAAGTTGTTTTTTGTTGTTGTTGTTATTTTGGTTTTTTGTTTGTTAAAAGTCAGAACTGGGTGTTCAGCTGTAAGAATGTTCCTTTTGTGGCTGTTAATGATTATTTTTTTCTTTAATCTGTTAGTGTGTTGCATTACATTGATTTACAGTCAACTTTATATTACTGGTGTAAATCCAACTGGATAATGAGTGGTTTGTTGGTCCTTTAATGCACCGGAGCCTGGTGGTTCCCAGAGTAAGAGAGAGAAAGAGGCTGATATCCCCTGGTTTACGCGGAAAGCCAATAGAGTCCTGTTCTTGGGGCTCTCGCTGCTGCACGTAGGCACCAGGCGCCCTCTCGAGTGGGTGAAGGTACAGTGCGCCTTCTCGAGAGGGTCTTAGAAGCCCGGGCAAGAAAGTGAGCCCAGCGGGCCTCCGAGCTCCAAGGAATTAGCCAGAAATAGAGAGAGAGAGAGAGAGAGAGAGAGAGAGAGAGAGAGAGAGAGAGAGAATAGAAAGACACGGGGACCCAAGCTCTGATGGAGCAAAGGTGTTTTAATCAACATGGTGTGTGCATATAGGTGGTTATTCTCACCAAAGATAAAGATTAAAATTCCAGACTTACAAAATATAAGACATCCCTATCAAAGGGAGAGTTGCAAACAATCACCTTTTACCGTATGGCTCATAAAAAGGAAGAGGGTACTTATCACCATAATGAGAAATGCCTGGATTCCTCAGCCCCGGGAAAGGAAAGGCATGCCTCTCCTCTTAATTCCTGAATATTCAGGAATTAATAAGGGCCAGAGGGTTCCTGACAGTGGTTCTTTTTATATATTGTTAGATTTGGCTACTTAAAATTTTCGTATCTATATTCATGAATTAATATTGGCTTATAATTTTCCTTTCACATATTGAACTTCCCAGATATTGATACCAAAGTTATTCTAGCTCATGAAAGAAGTCTGGAATATGTTCCTTCTTTTTCTATTCTCTGGAAGCATTTATGTACTACCAGAATTGTTGTTTTTGTTCAGTTGCTAAATGGTGTCTGACTCTTTGGGACCCCAGGAACTGCAGCTTGCCAGGCTTCCCTGTCTATCACCAACTCCTGGAGCTTGCTCAAACTCACGTCCATTGAATCAGTGATGCCATCCTACCATCTCATCCTCTGTCATCCTCTTCTATTCCTGCCTTCAGTCTTTCTGAGCATCAGGGTCTTTTCCAATGAGTCAATTCTTGGCATCAGGTGGCCAAAGTATTGGAGTTTCAGCTTCAGCATCAATTCTTCCAATGAATATTCAGGACTGATTTCCTTTAGGATTGACTGGTTGGATCTCCTAGCAGTCCAAGGGACTCTCAAGAGTCTTCTCCAACACCACAGTTCAAAAGCATCAGTTCTCCGGTTCTCAGCCTTCTTCACGGCCCAGCTTTCATGTGTGTGCATGACTACCATAGCTTTGACTATACAGACCTTTGTTGGCAACGTGATGGCTCTGCTTTTTAATGTGCTGTCTAGATTTGTCATAGGTTTTCTTCCAAGGAGCAAGCATCTTTTAATTTCATGACCAGTCACCATCTGCAGTGATTTTGGAGCTCAAGAAAACAAAACCTGTCATTGTTGCCACCTTTTCCCCCATCTATTTGCCATGAAGTGATGGGACTGATGCCATGATCTTAGTTTTTTGAATGTTGAGTTTTAACCCAACTTTTTCACTCTCCTCTTTTATTTTCATCAAGAGACTCTTTAGTTCTTCTTCACTTTCTGCCATAAGGGTGGTATCATCTGCATATCTGAGGTTGTTGATATTTCTCCCAGCAACCTTGATTCCAGCTTGTGCTTCATGCAGCCCAGCATTTCTCATGATGTACTCTGCATATAAGTTACATAAGTAGCATGACAGCATACTGCCTTGCGTATTTGATAGAGTGGGCCTAGAATGTTCAGTGAAGATATGTTCAGTTTTCTTTAACAGTCGCAGGACTGTTTAAGGATGCTCTTTTTCTGCCAGCTTTTCCTGTTGGGTCATGGCTGATCTGGAGCCGTGCCATCCGCACCCCTCGGGGTCCGTCTGTGTGGTGTGGGTTGGTGGCTAGTTCTTCTCCAGATTCTCTTTCAATTATAGGCTATTACAAGATATTGAGTCATTTCCTGTGCTATACAGTAGGTCCTTGTTAATTATCTACTTTATATACAGCCCTGTGTATCTGTTAGCCCCAAACCTCTAATTCACCCCCTCCTTCCCCTTCCCCTTTGGTGACCCTGAGTCTGTTTTCTGTGTCTGTGGGTCTGCTTCTCTGTGAAGAAGCTCATCTGTGTCATTTCTTTACAATTCTGCATGTAAGTGACACCAGGTGACACTTGTCTTCGTCCGACTCCCTTCACTTAGCGTGATGACCTCTGTCCATCCATGTTGCTGCCGTGGCATGATGCCTTTTTCCTGGCTGAGTAGTATTCTGCTGTCTATGTTCACCACATCTTCTTTATCCATCCATCTGTCCATGGACACTTAGGTTGCTTCCTCCACATAAATTTAAAACCAGCTTTCCAATTTCGAAGAAGAAGTGCTGGGATTTTGACTGAGATTGTATTGCTTATGAAGATGAATTTGGTAAAACTGACATCATTGATTTTTCCTGTACACGAACCTTTATATTTTTTCCATTTATTATGTTTGCAAGTTCTTTAGTTTCTCTCAACAACATTTTATCATTTTTCTCTGGAGGTCTTTCATGTTTCTGTTAAGTGTAGGTATTTCATATTTTTAACCTTCTGCAAATGATATTTTAAATTTTTAAATATTCAGTGGTTAGTTGGTAGTACATAGAAATACAAATGATTTTTCTGTATTGACCTTCTTAGGATTTGTTCTGCCTAAAACAGTAGTTTTGTTTCTTCTTTCCAGTCTGTGTCATTTTATTTCCTTTTCTTGCCTCATTACCCTGGCTAAGACGTCCACGTGGTGCTGAACAGAGACTGTGAGGGTCTCCCGTCTCGGGGTGAGTGAGGTGGCCTCTCTCCGCTGTGAGCGTGTATGCCCTTGGGGTTCTGCAGATCATTTTGTCAGGCTGGGGACGCGTGCTTCTAGTCCCAGAGCACTGAGGCTTTTATTGAAATCCTCAAGGGTGCTTAGTTTTGTCAAATGCTGTCCCAGCTTCTATTGGGATGAGTAAGGTTTTTTTATTTTTTATTCTCTTCAAATGATGAATTCCATTGATTGGTTTTTGTATGTTAAACCAGATTTGTATTTTGGGACAAAGCCCAAAATACTTGGTCACGATCAATTATCCTTTATTTATGTTGCTCTATTTTATTTTCTGGCATCCGTTAAATATCTGGCGTCTGCGCTCATGGGGAGTGTTGGCTCCTGACTTTCTCTGGTTTTAAATTATCAGCGTTTTGCCGCGCTGGGTCTCCGTCGCAGTGTGCGGGCGTTCTCTGGTGGCGGCACGTGGGGCTGCTCTTCCCGCCGTGTGCGGCCTTCTCACTGCAGGGGCCTCTCTCGTTGCGGCACGCGGGCTCCGGAGCGTCCAGACTCAGCAGCTGTGGCCCAGGGTTTGGTTGTCCCTCGGCACGTGGGCTTTCCCAGACCAGGAAAACCCATGTGCCCGCATCGGCAGGTGGATTCCCAACCGCTGAGCCGCCAGGGCTGTCCTCTTCAATTTTCTTGTCTTTTTACTGCCCTTGTCTGGCCTTGTGTCAGGCGCTCACACCTTACAAGCAGGCCTGGGTTGTTGTCCCTCGCTCCTGTCCTGGAGGCTTTGTGTATCATCGGTGTTTTTCTTAAGTGTCACATACACTTTACTAACAAGGTCACCTGGCTCTGGAGTTAACTACGGAGAAGTTTACACACCGTGGATTCAGTCTCTGTGAGTATGAAGCCCTTAATCTGCTTGAGCTGCCATAGCACCTAGGGGTTGATCACATGGGGTCACAGGGAGGAAGCGGCCATCTGCACTCCAAGGAGAGAGGCCTCAGGGGAGCCTGATCTGCGGACTCTTGATCTCAAGAGTCTGACCTCCAGAACTGAGAGGAACCTCACTCGGGGTTCTCTGTTATGTTCTGAACTGGGACCACTCTTCCCTGGTAGCTCAGCGGTAAAAAGGCCGCCTGCCAAGGCAGGAGACAGGGGCTCAGTCCCCTGGAGAAGGGCGTGGCTCCCCATTCCAGTATTCTTGCCTGGAGAACTCCATAGACAGAGGCTGTAAGGCTGGCGGGCCACAAGGTCATGGGGTCACAAAGAGTCAGACAAGACTTACTGACTGAGCAACAATAACCGTGTTGTACCTTGATCAGCTCTGTAAAGGCCCATCTCCAGATACAGCCTCATTCCGAGGTCTTCGGGGCCAGCGCCTCGGCGTGAATCAGGGGAGGGGGCGCAGTGCGGCCTGCGCCGTGGGGCTGCTCAGTCGTGTGGGTGTAAGTTTGGTAGAGTCTGTCTTTGCAGACATCTATTTCATCCAGACTGTCAAATTGACTGGCATAGGCTGTTGATGACATTCTGTTGCTGTGTCAGCATCTGAAGGATTCATCGTGATGTTCTTGTTTTCATTCCTGGTGTTGATGATCTGTGTTTCTGCCGTCTCTCTAAACACAGGTTTTGCTAGCAGTTGGTCGTGACTCCTGTACGAAGAAGTTAGGGCTGGAGAAGATTGGTGTGAACATCAGTGAGAAGTACGTTCCCTGGTGTTAGCGCCCAGCCCTGCTCAAAGCTCAGTGTTCCCACAGATCGCCCCTGGGAAATTCTGACTTAATTACTGAGATGCTTTGAATTTATTTTGTAGTAAGTGATGTGTCAGCTCTGTATTATCAGTTATTTCATTAATCAGTTGATAACTCTTAATGTTTTCCTTAAATATTTCATGTATTAAGCAGTTACTTATAAAAAATAATTGTGGAGATGTACGCTTCCACTTTCTGTGGTTTAGAATGAATTTGTCTGTCCTTGATCAGGCAAGGAGGAAAATTCCAAAGCAGTATGTTTGACTCTGGGGGAGGCCTGGCGCTGTCCTCAGCGCTCAGAAAGCAGGCAGCGGTTTGTCTGAGCCGTGGGGCCAGGAACGCTTGGTGACAGAGGCACACGAACGCCTGGCGAGGTCTTCCTCTCTGCCTCCTTCTTTTCCTGGAAGAGAGTCTGCTTCCAGCAGTGCAGTCTGTTGTAATGTGTTTTTTCTTCCCCGAACGCAACAGGACGGGCAAGATCCCGGTAAACGACGAGGAGCAGACCAGTGTCCCCTACGTCTACGCGGTCGGGGACGTCCTGGAGGGCAAGCCGCAGCTCACCCCGGTCGCCGTGCAGGCAGGCAAGCTGCTGGCTCGAAGGCTTTTCGGGGGCCGATCAGAGAAGGTTAGCTTCTCACTGCCGTCTTTGGGACAACGTCTAAATCAACACTGGATGAGGAGAAAGTCAGCGCGCGTGGCACCATGTGCTCGTTCTGCTGGGAAGGTGCCCCCGTGCCGTGTGCAGTTCCCCACCGTTTGCCGATGGTTTTGAATAAATACTTTATGAGCATCTTACATTCAGGGTGTTGTCCTGGGTGACGTGGGGGCACCCAGGTGGGGCCGTCTTGTCTTCTTACCGGAGGGGTCGGGGAGCGCTTCCCGGGGGGGGAGGGGGTTGCTGCTCCAGCAGCGGGGGCAAGGCCAGGCGGCTTGGAGTGAGACGGGCTCAGTACTGACCTTCTCTCTTGGCCGGCCGGCCCGTCGCCCTGCCCGCTGCGGCGGAAGGGCTTCCTGCTCATCCTTGCAGGGGTGCGGCCCTGTGCGTGGCTGGGGGGTCCCGTCCCACTGAAGCGGCCGGAGTCGGGGCTCCCGTCTGCTCAGTGACTCAGTCTCTGAACCATGGCGGTGCGGGTCACCCGCACGGGGCCCGCACAGGACAAATGTGCTCATTTGTCCTCCGTTTATACGTGTACGTCGTGCAGATTTTCACTGTAAAAAACAGGAAGAAACAAGAGACATGAGCTGTCTGTCTTGCAGTGTGACTACGTCAACGTCCCCACCGTGGTGTTCACGCCCTTGGAGTACGGCTGCTGTGGGTACTCAGAGGAGAAGGCTACCGAGGTGTACCAGGCGGAGAATCTGAATGTAAGATGTGGGGTTGGTGCATTCTCAGACCTCGCCTCCAAGCCCCAGTTTCTCCTGTTGGCCACTTCTTATTCTGTCGTTTTGCAAGTTCCTATAAGGGCTGCATTGTCGGAAATTGTATTCCTGCTTTAGGAAAGTTGGGAATTAAATAATGTAAGTCCTGTTTCTGGCAGAGTGATCTTCACACGGCTGGGAAGAAGGACGCAGACTGTGCACACGGGCTTTGAGTGCAGGGGCAGCATCTGCGGGGGGGCCTCGGGGGAGCACGCAGCGTCCCGGGAGCTGTGGGCAGGGGGAGGACCGGGGCTGGGGGGCCACGGCCACTCCTCCTTCTCCTGCTGGGGCTCACCTGTGCGTGTGTATGTGTGTGCTTGTCTGTGTGTGCACACATGTGTACGTGCACGTGTACACGTGTGTTTGTGCACGCACATGCACTCGCAGGTCATGCTTCTGTTCCTGCAGAAACAGATGCACGTGGCCTCTCCCCATGGCAAGTTCACTGCTAGCTCTGGTCTTTGGAGGAGCTGAGTGACCCAGGTCTGCTTCACTCACACATCATGGGGATGTTTGCTGGCCCGAGCTGGCTCTGTCCACCTTCCCCGCGTGGCGCGGCGGGGCCAGGCTCAGGCAGTGAGTGGCTCAGGGGAGGGGGGCCGGTTCCGGGGCTGTGGGCTGTCCGGACGCCCCCAGAGTGGCTCTCTGCTCCCCTCCGCCTCAGGGTCTGCTCACTGTGATGTGGCGGGTGGTCCCAGTGGCCTTCTCCTGCCTCCTCCCCACATGGGAGGGTTGGAGAGATGAAGGGGGTCAGAGGGTTAGAACCACCGCTTGTTTTCAGGGGCTGTTGTTTAGGTGGCGTTTTCAGTGAGAAGTTTCCATTTCAGAGGACCTGTAAGGATCCATTTCAGAGGATCAGAGTAACCTGATCAGAGTTTATAATTAACTCCTGGGAATAATGAACCACCTGTGTGAGTGGCGAACTGTTAGTCGGGTCTCTGATGAGTGATGATAGCCATTGTGGATTGTAGGTGCGTGAGAGGAAGGATGTAGGAGGCTGCACCCCAGATGAAGGGGCGCGTCTATAGGAAGAACCCCCGTTTATGGGCTCGCTCTCCATCTCCCCTAAGGCCCCCTGCACATCGGCGCACCCAGTCTAGACTTTGATTTTTGCATTTTGCAGGACTGAAAATTTGATCTATTAGTATTTTCGATATTCCTATTATAAAGAGACTTGAGGAAACCTCGCATAAATCCACATATTGTATCTTTTCAAGTGAGGAAATTAAGGTGAAAAGTGAGGGTAGACACAGTAAGATGGGATAAGAAGATGGAATTCGTTCACAAAATTCATGCCATAAAGTCCTCCGGACTTTGATCTCTGATAAGGAGCTTGTATGTAGAATATCAGAGAACTCTTACAACAGTAAAAGCCAAATAACCTGGCTTTTAAAAGAGCAAAGGGTATTTCCCCAAAGAACGTGCGCAAGTGGCCAGCAGACACGTGAAAAGAGTCTCGGTGTCACTGTCATCAGGGAAACACCTCACAAGCTTAGTGAGAGGCCATGGGGCAACTTATGAAAGTTTCCACCATTTCTGTGGGTTCTGTCTTCACTCTGCCGATGGTGTCCTTTGGAGCACAAAGATCTTTCCTTTTGGTGCAGTCCGGGTCTTTTTTTTCTCCGTTGTCACATGTACTTTTGATGTCACTTCTGACAAATCATCGTCTGACCCGCAGTCGTGAAGGTTGATGCCCGTGTTTTCTTCCTGGAGTACTAGGTTTTCAGCTCTGACACGTGGGCCTCTGATCCATCCTGAGAACTTTCTGTACACGTGTGAGGTCGGGGTCCAGCCTCATTCCCCCGCACGTGGGGGCCCATCTCTCCTTGAAGAGCTTCCTCCTAGTGAGGAAATACGGGCACTGACCTAGCTTACAAATTTCAGTGTAATTGGAAGGGCGGGTGGGAGGGCAGGGGCCAGGGAAGAGAGAGTGAAGCCTCCTGAGAGGAGCGCAGGCCAGGAAGCAGAGCCCGAGCAGGCAGCTGGCGGGAGTGTGCTGTTGAGAAGCGCGCAGGCTGGTGACAAGCAGGAGGAGAGTCATTTGTGTCTGGGCGGCAGAGGGGGCTGGCCGCGTACCAGAGCTTTTAAATGTGCACTTCTTGTGCATATGTTGATTTAACAATTAAAACTCTTTTAAAAAAGCAGTAATAGGGAGATGATTTCAGGGGGCGGGCTGTGCCACTCAGCTTGTTAGATCTCAATTCCCCAACTGAACTCGCACCCCCACGCAAAGAAAGCGCTGCGTGATAACGACCGGACCCCTAGGGAGCTCCGAAGGGAAGGCCTGGACAGCGAGGGCACTGGGCCGAGGAGGGGCCGGCGCTGTCGGATGGTGCAGTTTCTCCTGAGGGTACGGGCCCTGGACCTGTGCTGAGTGGCACACAGGTGACAGACAGACCGGCAGAACAGAACCTGAAGCCCAGGTTGATTCAGGTGCCTAGGAGAATTAACATGTGATAAAGGCGGTGTTTTAAATCTATGGCAAAAGACGTTCATTGAGGGTGTTGGAGTAGTGGGCAGCATTCAGGAAAAATGTTAAGTTGGGCCCATACTTCACGTCCACTTTAAACCAGGAGGATCAAATACTTAAATGAAACAAAATCTTCCAAATACTGGAAGGAAAATCATAGCTAACACATCGATGTGAAGAGCCAACTCTTTGGAAAAGACCCTGAAGCTGGGAAAGATTGAGGGCAGGAGGAGAAGGGGACAACAGAGGGTGAGATGGCTGGGTGGCATCACCGACTCAATGGACATGGGTTTGAGCAGGCTCCGGGGGATGGTGAAAGACAGGGGAGCCTGGCGTGCTGCGGTCCATGGGGTCGCAGAGCCAGACACGACTGAGCCACTGAACAGCAATGCGCGTGAGGAAAGGAGTGGAGGGGATACGGGGGAGGGTCCCGCGCAGGGCTCGGCGTGTCGAAGCCGGGAGCTTCCTGTTTCAGAAATCCTGTTTATGATCTCAGGAGTTGGCGCCATCTCTTTTCTTAACATTTGGAGTATATTTTAGGAATAATACCTTGGGGTGAAGAAGCAGCTATCTCATGTTCCTAGTAGCCACAGAGATTAAAAAGTTTGTACTAAAAGTTTCGGCGAGCTGGTGGACACACTGGCGCCTCTGTGTGGCCCGAGCCCCGCAGGCTGTCTCCGTGGACGCGGACCTCTGCCTCTCTCTTGCAGGTCTACCACGCTCGGTTCTGGCCTCTCGAGTGGACGGTGGCCTGCCGAGACAGCGACGCTTGTTACGCGAAGATAATCTGCAATAAACTGGAGAACGTACGTCCTGTGGTTGGAAGCAGGCATGCCTTGCTTTTAAAATGTTACTTTTAGTCTTGTATCTGGGTTTTTATAATCTCCTTAAAGACAGCTCTCGGGGCGAGGCAGGAGTCCTTGAGACTGCCGCCCGGGTGCTGTGCTTGCGGGGATGGACCCGTGCCTCCCTTTCTCCGTGGGATCGTGTCTCTCCGGGGCACTCTGACTGGCGGTGTGGCGCCTCAGGCTCTGCTGTGATCTGGGCCATCGACGACACAGCGTAGGCGCATCCGTCTGCATCTGGAGACACGGGTGTGCCTTGAAGACATTGCAGGTTTGGTTCCAGACCTGGCAATAAATCGAATGTCATGGTCGTGTGAGCCCCGGAATTGTTTGGTTTCCCTATGCATGTGAGGTCACATTTACACCAGACTACAGTCTTTATCAGTTGCGTTCTGTCTAAAAAATTCAACGTACAACCTTAATTTAAAGATACTTTATGCTTAAACAGTCTAACCATCAGCTGCGCCCTCAGCAGATTGCAACCCTCTTGCTAGTGGAGGGTCTGGCCGCAGCGCTGGGGCTGCTGACTGATCAGGGTGGAGGTGGCTGAAGGCTGGGGTGGCTGCAGCTATTTCTCAAAACAAGATGACCGGGACGCTGGCCGCTTGGAAGGACTCTTCTTTCATGAGTGGTTTCCCTGAAGCAGGCAGTGCTGTTTGGTAGCGTTTCAGCCACAGCGGCACTGCCTCAGAGCTGGAGTCCGTCCTCCCAGACCTGCCACTGTTTATGCACCAGGCGTGAGTCGCGTCCCGAGTGCTGGTTGTCAGCATGGCTGTGGTCACAGCCTCTCGCAGGAGTGGCTCCATCTCAGGAACCGCTGCTTGTGCTTGTCCGTCGGGAGCAGCTCCTCCTGCGTTCGGTTCATCCTCAGGTGGCGGTAACTCAGCCCCGTCTTCAGGACCCACTTCTGACCCCAGTTCTCCTGCTGCTTCCAGCACGTCTCCCTTCCTTCCTCCAGGAAGTCCTGGGCCCCTCGCCATCACCCACGGGGGCTAGAGTTAGGTTCTTCCAAACGCCTCTCAGGTTTCTGTTCTGATCTCATCCCACGAGCCGCGATGCTCTTACAACATCTGGGACGGGACTTCTCTCCAGAAGACCTTTGGTCCACTCTGCCCGGATCCGCCAGAGGACTCACTGTCTGCCACTCACTGTCTGTGGCAGCTGCAGCCTAGCAGAATGGATTTGTCCAATAATAAGACGTGGAAGTCAAGATTGCTTCTTGACTGCCGGACTGCAGAGGGCTGTTGTGTTAGCCGATATGAAAGCAACATCCGTCACATTGTACATCTCCATCAGAACTCTGGGGTGGTCAGGGGCATGTCATTTGGAAAGGGCATTCCTGTTTGGAAAGGAATCTTTTCTTCTGAGCAGTTGGTCTCAACAGTAGACTCAAAGTATTCCCTAAACCGTGTTGTAAGCAGATGTCATCCAGGCTTTGTTGAGCACAGAGCAGAGTCGATTCAGCTTAATGCTTAAGGGCCCTGGGGTTTGGGGAATGGTAGGTCAGTGCTGGGTTCCACTGTGTCAGCGCCCAACACGAGAGCAGCCTGTCCTCTGAGGCTGTGAAGCCAGACTCTGACTTCTCGTCTCTCGCTGTGAAAGGACTGCGTGCGTGCTCAGCTGCGTCAGTCGTGTCCGACTCTTTGTGACCCCATAGACTGCAGCCCGCCAGGCTGCCCTGTCCGCGGCACTCTCCAGGCAGGAATACCAGAGGGGGTTGCCATGCCCTCCTCCGGGGGATCTTCCCCACCCAGGGATGGAGCCCAGGTCTCTCACGCCTCCTGCACTGGCAGGCAGGTTCTTTACCGCCAGCGCCATGAACGCCCCAGATGCATCTTCCCATCCACGTTGGAAACCACTGTGTCGGAGCTTCTGGGGAGGTTGGGTCTTCCGGGTAAAGGGCCGCAGCCTATGCGTCGGCCCCGCCGTGCCGTCTCTGAGACGGTTCCTTCCTGAGTCCCTGCGAGCCCGCTCCGCCAGGTCCCACTGCCCTGCAGTGTCCTCCCCCCTCTCTGCCTTCACGGAACCGGAGGGGGTCACGGTCTTGCTCTGGAGGCTTTGATCGGGGGACGTGGGGGCTGGTCTGGTCTTCTGCCTGGACGCCGGGGCTGTCCCCACCCACATCAGCAGGCAGGCTGCTCCTCTCCCCCGCTCCTGCGCTTGCTGGAGCAGTGCTCCCAGCGCCTCGGAGAGCTGTCCTGGTGCGTTCTCAGCCTGGCTGACTGTCTGGCTCAGGAGGCCCAGCTCTCGGCCTGTCCTGGCTCTCCACCCGCCCTCCCCATTTCCAGCTTATGATGTCAAGGAGAGGCATGCGATTCTTGCTTTCATTTAAACGTTCAGAGGCCATCGTTGGGAGATTATTGGTCTAATTTCAGTGTGTTCCTATCCCAGGGAAGAGGGAGGCTGAGGAGGCGGAGATGGGTTGGGGGTGGGAGCCAGTCTGTGGAGCCGTGGGCGAAGGTCCCCGTGTCACGTGGACCTAGTTCGCGGTATACAGAACAGTTACAGGAGCACCATGACAATCACAAGGAAGAAGTTTGAAGCAGTGTGAGAGTTTCCAGAGTATGGCACAGAAGCACCAAGTGAGCGATTGCTGCCAGAAAGGCGCTGCTGGCAGACGTGCCCTGCATGGCGTTGGCACGGCCCTGCGGTCTGCCAGGAGCAGAGCTGTGTGCAACACAGCGTGTCTGCCTGTAGCCAGGACGCGCCACAGGCGGTTAGGAGATGCCTCCGTGCAGTGAGAGCCCGCTTAGAAGTGCTCAAATTCTGATGGAGGCACTCACAGCGGCAGGTGCAGGGCCCCCCGTAGAGCACGAGGGACGCCTGAGAGCCCCTCGCCCCTCTGTGGGGACAGCAGGGCCCCTCGAGGCCAGTGAAGTGTGCGCGAGGCTGTTCCAGGATGGGGCGCCTCCCTCCTCAGAGTCTGAGATTCTTTCTGGGGAGGTCAGACATGAAGTTGCCAATGATGTGACCTCATGCACCCCTCCAAGGGTCCCTCCCGTGGGGCCTGGAGGCTCCGGGCATTGCTCATGGCCCCCAGGGAGTGCCAGTCACTGTGGGGTGTTCTTTCGCAGGCCCGCTGTGGGGGCATAGGCCTTCCCCTGGTGCACTGTGGCCCTGAAGCTCTAGATGGGGGGAGAGACATGAGAGCTGTGGATTGGGAGCCCCTGGGGTGCCCGGGATGAATCGACTGCCCCCAGTGCGTTGCGTGGGGGTGAGGGGAGAGGGCCCCCCGCTCCTTGGTGTCCGTGCCCCGGGCCAGGAGTGGGGCCCCTGCTCGGAATGCACGCACCCTGGGGTGGCTGTTAGCCCTGACTTTTCGGACTGTCATTCAGCACTCTCTCGGGGTAACTGGAAGCGTCCACCAAGCTGGGAGCCCCTCTGGGCAGAGGTGCATGCTCGTCCTGGCGGGTTGGGGCTCACGGTGTCTCGGGGCATGCGCCCAGGGCTCCCCCCGCGGAGTCTCAAAGGCGCGGGCTCCTGGTGGTGCTCTGGGCTCAGGGCAGCGTTAGAGGTGCTTTTCTGGGGGAGATGCTGTAAGTGAACTTGGGATGACGAGGCTCCTAGTCAGGGCATTAACCTACTGGCCTCCTTTCGGAAGGATCGGGTGGTAGGATTTCACGTCCTTGGACCGAACGCCGGGGAGATCACGCAGGGGTTTGCCGCCGCCATGAAGTGCGGGCTCACGAAGCAGCTGCTGGATGACACCATCGGGATCCACCCCACGTGCGGAGAGGTGCGCCCCCCGGGCCCGGGGACGGGGAGGGCCTGCTGTCTGCAGCTGTGTGCTCCCAGGGCGCCGCCAGCGCCGTGCTCGGGACGCGCCCTCCCAAAGCTGGTGTCCGCACAGCTGCCTGGGAGTCGCTGTCTTTCCTCCCCTGGGCAGGTGTTCACCACCTTGGAGATCACCAAGGCATCGGGACTGGACATCACGCAGAAGGGCTGCTGAGGCTAGACCCTGCCGCCCCGTCCTGTCCCGCCCTGCGCGGTGAGACGGCGCGTGTGGCTCAGGAAGCCCGCGCGCTGCCGGGGGACAGGAGGCGGGACGGCGCGGGGGGCCCGCTGCCCGGCTGGGCTGACGGGAGGGCAGGCTCGCTGCCTCCTTGACGTCTTTGCTCGGAGCCGCCAGGTGAGCTAAGACCGACCTCTGCCCGCCAGCTCCTCTGCAAGGCCTCTCTCGACTGACTCACCCACGTCAGCGCTCCTGCTTGCTGCGGTTTGACCCCCTCCCTGTTGCTTCCACGGAAACAGTCTCTGTTATGAAACTGACTCCAGTGGGCGTGTTCAGCGTGTTGAGCTTCAGAGTAATATGAAAACATTCTCAGTACTGTGTTATGGGAAATCTAATTTAAAGTTATTTAAAACGGTTCTGTTCACAGTCTGTTTACTCACAGCCTGGTTCAGCAAATAACCAGGTGATGTCAGGGGCTTCACTTGGGGTGTGCACGCCTGTCGGCATCTAAAAGGGCTGAAGGTGGGAAACCTTCCCTGGGAAGGAGCCTGTTTCTTCCCGAGCAGACCTCCCAGCCCCAAGTCCAGGGTTCCAGACCACGGTGTGGTCCTGGGCTGCCCGCCACCCACCGGCCCACTGGTCCTGTGGTCAGAACTTCTTTTTAAAAGAAACTTTAGGCCAGTAAGCAGGTCGGGGTCACCATCTGTGCACGGGGTGTTTGCCGCCCTCCCCGGAGGCGGCAGAGGGGGCAGCAGAGGGGCGGGGCGCCCGGCCTTCAGTCTCGGGGTCCAGTTACTGAGGAGACACGAGCAGGCAAGGGGGGAGCGGTTGCCGTGGCGGCAGCACAGTGGCCCCTGGAAGACGTTGCTGGTTCCTGCACGTGGGCTGGCGGCAGTCGAACAGGGTGCAACGCAGGCGGAGTGTTTTCTCTCACTTGGAGCATTTTTCGTAACGGCTGTTTTAGCATCTTGGCCAGGTAATACAGCTGTCTGTGTTGTTTCGGCATTGGCATCTAGTCACCACCTCTTCTCCTTCAAGTAGTTTTTCTCCTAGGATTGAACACTGTAACCAGCTGAGACTTGTGTCTGGAATGCAAGAATGGTTCAACATGCAGAGTCCAATCAGCATAGTATACCTCATCGACAGAATGAAGGAAAAAGAATCACATGATATCAGTTGATGCGGAAAGAGCATTCGACTAAACTCAACCCACTGTCCTGATTAAAAAGTACTCAGCGAACTAGGAATAGAGGAAAACTACCTCTGTGTCACAAAAGCCGTATGTAAAAACCCCAGAGTGATCATCTAACAAGACAAGGCTGTCCCCTTCTGCCACTTGTGTTCACCAGAGTCCTTATTAAAAGTTCTATGCAGAGCAATTAGGCAAGAAAAAGAAGTTGAATCATCTCTATTCACAGATGATGGGGTTGTAGATGTAGCAAATACTGAAGATGCCTCATGCCCAGACACAGAAGCTGTTGGACCTGGTGAATGAGCTCAGCAGGTCGCAGGATGCGAAATGAACTCCAGGAAGTCCGGCGAAAGTCTGTACACCAACCGCGATCCGTCGCGAAGTGAAGAAACTGATTCCACTCACAGTAGCCCCCAGAAGAGAATCCATAGGAGCTGAATTAACCAAGGAGGTGGAGCAGGTGTACAGTGAAAACCACAAACTGTCGAGGAAAAGAAGACAAATAAGTGGAAAGACAGCCTGTGTTTATGGATTAGCAAACTTAATTCTGTTAAAATGTCAGTTGTGCCTGAAGCAATCTACACATTCAGGTTCTGTCAAAAACCCAGCAATGACTTTTGCAAAAATGAAAGAACCCATCCTGAAATTCCCGTGGAACCTGGAGGGGATTCTGACCGTTCAGAACAGCCTTGAAACAGCACAGAGTTAGAGCTCACACACTTCCTGTTTCGGGGTTTACTGCGACCGTCAGCTGTGAGAACAGCGTGCCCCCAGCACGGAGAACAGGGGAGCCAGGCCTCAGGCGTCAGGCCGGGCGGGTGGTGGAAACAGCACTAAGACCCTTTCATGGGGAAGAGTCCTCTTTCTCCCGCTGGCTGGGAAACCACACCAAAGGGTAACGTCAGATCTCTGCTAACATCGTATACAAGCGTCAGCCGAAAGTGAGTCAGAGACCTAAGTGTGAATGCAAAAGCCACAGAACTTGCAAGAAAACCCAGGGCAAGCGCTTCACGACGCTGGACTTGGCAGTGACTCTTGCGTGCAACAAAAGGCACAGGAAACAGGGAAGAATGGACAGACTGGACCTCAGGGGGTTTAAAGTCTGTGCGGGCAAGGACGCCAGGACACGGTGCAGAGCAAGAAGACAAACCCCAGAGTGAGAGGAGAGATTTTGAGGCCACATATCTGATAAGAGATATATTCCAGAATGTAATATCTGGAATGTACTGAGAAACTTCCAAAACCCAGTAACATAGAAACACACACCCAGGTTGAAAATGGGCAAAGGACTTTATCAGACATTTATCCACAGGAGATGCGCAAATGGCCAGTACATGACCAGAGGAACAGAGATCAGAGCTCGATGAGCTACACCCCACGACAGTCAGAGTTGTTGTTCAGTTGCTAAGTCAGGTCAGACTCTGTGACCCCGAGGGCTGCAGCACTCCAGGCTTCCCTGGCCTTCACCGTCTCCCAGAGTTTCCTCACACTCATGCCCATCGAGCCGGTGATGCCATCCAACCATCCCATCCTCTGTCGTCCCCTTCTCCTCCTGCCTCCAATCTTTCCCAGCATCAGGGTCTTTTCCAGTGAGTCAGCCCTTCGCATCAGGTGGCCAAAGTATTGACGCTTCAGCTTCAGCATCAGTCCTTCCAGTGAATATTCAGGGTTTATTTCCTTTAGGACTGACTGGTTTAGCACCGAACCATACACTTTAAAATGGTCAAGATGGTTACTGTTTTGTGTATTTTATCACATTTTTTAAACTGCATTTAATTGTGTATCAGTTATGCTTTAATAAAGTTGATCTAAAGAAACAAACCAACAGCTTTTAAAAAAAAAAAGCCCAAGACCAGATGGTGTAATTCTGTGAAACATTAAAGCAGTATTAACAGCAGTTTCTCTCAAAATCTTCCAAAAAGCTGAAGAAGAGAGACCACTTCCCAAGTCATTCTTTGCATCACTATCTCCTGCTTCCAAAGCCGGATGGAAACACAACCAGCAAACCTAGACGAGTACCCTGATGATCGCAGGTGCAAAGGTCCTCGACAGGATAGTAGTACCCAACCAGATCCAGCAAATCTCTAAAGGACTATATGTGAAGTGAGTTTTATTCCCAGGGTGCAAGGGTGTTTTACAATAAGGAACTCAATTGATGAGACACACCATATTAATAGAATGATGTTTGGAAACTACGTGACCGTCTCAGTTGGTACAGAACAAGCATCTGGCAAAATCCAACACAATAAAGCCCCAGGTGAAAAACCCACAGATCACACCGTCCTCGGTATTGAGAGATGAGATGGGAAGGTTTTTTCTCTAAGGTCAGGAACAAGATAAAGATGCCTGCTTTGCCTACTGTTTATTCAACTCACCCTGGAATTCCAGAGAGAGTAATCAGGCAAGAAAAAGAAGCAAAAGGCGTCCGCATTGGAAAAGAAGAGGCAGACTTGGGTCTGGAAACAGGCGACGCGAGGCTGGGTTTGGTGACCCCCCTCGCTGCGTCTTCTCTGTCTGTGGGCCTGATCGTGAACCGTCAGAGCCTCCTAACCCAAGGCCCGAGGCCCTCTTTACGCCCTCGTGCACACTCTGCTCCGGACGCGTGTCTTCAGTTGCTGTTGATGTCCCAGCGGCGCCCACACCCCCGTCTGAGGCCAGGCGTCACGCACCCGGACCTCAGACCCAGGTGTTTACCTGCCCACGTCGGGGTGGGGGCCCACAGGAGGGCAGAGAGGCTGACCGAGACTGGACTCATGATCTCCCTGCAGGGCCGTGTCCACGGTGGCCTCGGTGCGCACAGCGTGTGGCTTTCGCCTGCACGTCCCTCGGGCCCGCCCCGTTACCCAGCGCTTCCCTCCAGGGGCCACGTCTCTCCTTGAGTGAGCGCTGCTGGCCGCCGGGTCCACCCCGGAGCTCCCGGCCCGCTCTCCTTCTCCGCATGGATGCCAGGTGTCTCCACGCACACCTGGTCACTGCTGGCCTCACTGAGCACCTGGCCCGCCCTGGCCTCACCCGGCCCGCGCTCTCCTGGTGGAGGCCTCTCAGCGCTGGTGTTAGACCATCAGGCTGCCGCGGAGGGGACGGGGCAGAAGCAACCAGGAGCACGGAGCCCCACCTGCCTGCAGGCCTGCCATTACCTGGGCCGGAGCCCCGGGCCCCCGGGCACTGCAACCTCACCAGTGTGACAGGGCCCCGGGAGTCCCAGCCGCCCGGCCACGGGGCTCACACGGGGCTCTCCAGGAGGGTCGCGCGCCGGGCCCCAGCAGGGTTGGGGGAGCTCACCCGGCGCCCCTCACAGCCGCGACCCAGGGCAGGCGGCCCTCGGCCCAGCCCAGGTGGACGCTCCCCTGCCGGCGCTCCCCAGGACGGGCCCAGTCCACCGGGCCCTCCGGCCCTTCAGCGCCCTGCACAGCTGCAGGCTCCTGGGGCTCCCGGGGCTCCACCGTCTGCAGGCCTCCTTCCCATCTTGCTCGTCTGCCCCTCCGTTCATTTCCATCTTCGGGGACAACGGGCTTGGCCCTGCGCGCACCTCTGGACCCCAGCAGGCTGCTGCCCCCGGCCCACTGCCGCGGGGCTGACTTCACTGCTGACCCAGGGATGCCCCCCAGCCCCGCCCGGAGGGGGTGCCCACCTCAGGGCAGGAAGTGCTGAGGGGAGGGGGACCGGGAAGAGGGGTCCCCACGGGGCTCCCCTCGGGCCTCATCCTGCCTCATGCCCCCAGCAAGCCCCTGGACCGGAGCCCCACGTCAGGGCTGCTCCGAGAACCTCCAGGTCAAGACCCAGGACGTGAGGGCGGACGCCAGCCCTGCCGCCTGCCCTGTCCGCTCCCCTCCGGCCCCCAGTCCTCACGCTGAGCTGGGGTCGCGCCCTGGTAGGCTCCCCGCTGCTCGTCCGTCGGCGGCCCGGTCGATTCCCAGCCCGATGGGGTCTCCGTGGGGCAGCAGACCCCGGAGCTGCACCCTAACGCCCGCCCGCCTGCCCCTGAGGCACCTCAGCCTGGCCGCTCCTGGGCTTCAGCCCGGGCTCAGGTCAGGGTCAGCCAGGGAAGGAGCTTCTCTTTACTGTTTGTCCGCATCGCTCGGCACCTGGCCTCTTGGTTCCCAACCAGAGATGGAGCCTGTGACCCCTGCATTGGGAGGGTGGAGCCGCATCCACCGCACCACCAGGGAAGCCCCGAAGAAGGAGCTTTTTTCTGCCCAGGTGGGTTGTTCGCTGCTTCCAGGCCTCGTGTGTGCCCTGCTCCCTCGCATGTGGCTGTGGAAGCTCCCATGCAGGGTCCTCGGAGGCGGGGTGCCCACCAGCCCAGCCCCACACCGCCACTCCCATTGCCCCTCCCTGGCCAGGAGTCGCTGATTGTGACCTCGGGGGCTCTGACGCTGGATGAGGCTGCGGGCCTGGCCCCGTGTCCTGGGCCCAGAGCCTGGTGCATGGCAGCCAGGACCATGGCCAGCGTTCGCCTCCCCCAGGTTCATCACACAGGGTGGCCAGTGAGTACCTGGGCCTGGGGGTCTGCTCACGCACACCCTTCTGGCTGCAGGGGAGCCGGCCCTCACATCAGCGTCCTCCTGGGTGGGGTCCCTGCTGGGTCCTCTGACCCACACCTCACAGCGTCTCCGCTGGGATGGGGGCGGCAGCCTATACCCGCAGGGCCCCCCAGCCTGTGGCAGCGGGCTCCCTGCAGCACGCGGGCCCAGGCCCACGGCCAAGAGTGTCCTCAGGCGACCTGGGGGTGTGGGGGCCCTTGCCTGCCGCCTCCAGGCCGTGTCGTCTATGGCCACTGCTGGGGTGCCCTCTGTCGCCCAGCTGCTCCAGGACTGCGGGAGCCGTGTAGCCTGGACGCCACCTCTTCCCCAGACGCTGCAGGGCGGGGGTGGAGATGCAGGCAGGGCAGTTCCCCCCGAGCCTCGGTCTCCTCACCTGAAGAGGGCGGTGGTGGCCTGTCTGCCGTCGGTGGGGGGGGTGGGGGGGGGAAGTAAACCAGGGCCGCAGGGAGCAGTACAGATACCCCGCGGGCCGCCCTATCCTGGACCCCGCCCCCTGCCCGCTCCCCGCATCCTGGCCTGGCTCCCGGGGGGGCTGAAGGCCTTGCCCTAATACCAGCCCGGGTCCCTCGCCCGAGGTCTGCCCTGGTGCAGAGGGCTGCCCCGTCCCTAGGGGACCAAGGCTTCGGGGGACCCAGCCCCCGCCTGGGAAAGCAGCGCTTGTTTCTCCGAGGCTTCTCTCCGGATTTCACGAGATCCGACAGCAAAGTGTGGTCACAGGAACACAGCTGCTGCGACTCAGGCTCAGAGAAGCAGGGGGCAGCGTCCCCCCGAGGGTGGACGGGTGGAGATACAGGCCAGAGGGCCCCCGGGAGCTATGTGCCCGCATGTGCAGGCGCGTGTGTGCTCAGACCAGTGCTTGGGGCCTTCGCTTCCTTCGCCCTCGGGGCCTGTGGCTCAGCGGCCACATGGTAGGGGTCGGGGGCCAGGCCCCACTGCTGCGAGACGCCGTATTTGGGAGGCGCTCCCTTGACTCTGTGGGGCTGGGGGTGAGAAGGCGGGAAAGAGGCCTCCGGGCTCGTCCCCCAACCCCCCAGGCCCTCCAGGGGCGGTGCGGTGGGGAGCAGGCCTCGCGGCTGCCCCGGCCGCCCCATCCTTGAGTCGCCAGTGGGGGCTGCTTCAAGGGCGCCAGCTCCCGGGGAACCTGTCGCCTGGTGCGGTCGGTCCTGCCAGTGTCTGCACGGCCCCCCGCCTGGAACCAGGGCCCCCCACACCAGGAGGGGGCTGGCAGGGGTGGCTTCAGCCCGTGAGGGTCACGCGGACGGTGACGTGGCCTCATGAGCACAGTCACTGGGGTGAGGGGCTCACGAGCCCCCGTGCTCAGGCCTGACGCCCAGGCCTCCTCAGCCCCAACTTGGGTCGTCCTTACTCTTGTCGTATCCTTTGAAAGAGAACTACTCGTGACTGTGGGGCAGGGAAAATGGCCCAGCCGCTCGAGAGCTGTGGGGCAGATCTCTTTAAAACTACAACAGTGGGCTTCCGTCAGCCCGGCGACTGCAACAGAGGAACAGGGACACAGCTTTGTGCAGAAACCTGTGCGTGAACATCCACGGCAGCTTTACTCATAATGACCCAGCCTGGGGGCTCCCGGGGCCCAGGGGGAGACAGTCAGTCCAGCCCAGCCCCGGGCAGGAGCCCCTGGAGACAGCACGGGGCAGCCCGCCTCCTGAGGGTGCCGCGGCCGTGGCCCCACACGGCCCAGAGAGACCCGAGGTGACCCCGGCTGGGCCGCAGTGGAGGTGGATGCCGCTGCGGGGGGTGCGCACACCTGGGACCTGCAGGGCCAGTCAGCCGAGGGCCCCTTTGACTGTGGGGGCGACTCAGAGCCACGCTTGGCGTACAGCTGCACACACG
Organism: Muntiacus reevesi; assembly: GCF_963930625.1. NCBI lineage: Eukaryota > Metazoa > Chordata > Mammalia > Artiodactyla > Cervidae > Muntiacus > Muntiacus reevesi. Next base: position 118,159,613 of record NC_089252.1, read on the forward strand.
TGTACACGCACACACACGCACCAGAGCAGGCCTTGTGGAGCAGCGTGCCGAGGCAGTGTGCTGAGCGCTGGGGGCTCACAGCCCTCCCGGGCGCCCTGTCTCTGTGCGCTGTCTGGGAGGCCTTGCTGTTCGGGTCCTGACTGGCTCCTCCGGCCTCTCGTCCAGCTCCGGCTGAAGGGCGCGCCCCAGTGTAGCCCCCTTCTGTGATGGACCCGAAGGCCCCTAAGAAGTCCCACCAGGGAAGGAAGAATAAGGCCAGGATGCAGGAGAAGTTTGCCAGGAAGTTTCCATTCAGGTACCGGACCCCGAGCCCGAGCCAGGCGGGCCCCCTTCCACAGGCCCCCTGCAGGAGCACCCCCTGGGAAGCAGGAGTAGGTGGGGGTCTCTGTCCACAGGGGACGTGAGCTGCTCCGCGCTCCCCGGCGGCGGGCTGCACACCACCCCTCCGGCCCTGAGCTGGGCCCCCCAGAGCCTCGGCGGGCTGCTTCCTGTTACCCACACTTGCTCCTGCGGGGGTGTGATGGGGCCCAGGTGTGGGGGTGGGGCCGGAGTCCACCCCACAACCTGGGCGGCATGGGTCCTCCACCAGGCACCTGTTTCTCTGGGTTGAGGGGCCTGGGAGGGCTGAGGGCGGCCCCGAGCCCAACCCTGGGGGCTGCAGCCTCCTCACGGCTGCCCGCAGCAGGGGCACCTGCCCTCAGCTCACAGCCCCGGTCCGTCCCCGGGGCCCAGTGTGGCACTCGCATGGCCGCGTGGCCCTTAGTGAAGCAAGAGGGCGCTGGGTGGGGCTGCAAGTCAGCCGCCCTCCCAGACCTCGGCTCCGCTGCTTCCGAGCTGTGTGGTCTCCGGGTAAGTCACTTGCCCTTGGTCTGCCCTTCCGTAAAGTGTCCCAGCAACACCTGCCTCCCAGCACGGTTCCCGAGTGTTGAGAGCCCCTGCGCATGGCTGGGCCGCAGCCCCCAAGGCCCCACTGCCCGCAGGTTCTCCTGGCTGATGGGGACCAGCTCAGAGCTCCTGCAGCCCTGGGAGCTCACGAAGATGAGCAGCTTGCTGCGGGAGCAGCTGCCCCTGCAGAAGACGCTGCTGCCTACAAGGTCCATCCCCGTCCGAGGGTGAGTCTCAGCCCCAGGGCCGCTACGCTGCCCGGGGACCAGGCCCGGCCCCCACCCCCATCACCACACGGACACAGCACGTCCGGGCTGAGGACATCTAGCCCCAGGGAGACTCACACTCACTCCCACACACCCTGCACACGCAGCGACACACCCAGACCCCACACACAAATGCAAAGACGCACGGACACTCGCCCTGCCCCGGACTGTCACTGTGTGGTTAGGAAGGGCCCCACCAGGCCCACCACCCGCACCGACGTGAGTGGGCACGGGTCCTCGGGGCTGAGGCTGTGTCTTCTCCGCTGTGCTCCTGGCCTCTCAACCTCTGCTCCTCTGGGCTGATGGGCTGGGCCGCAGCTTCTCCCTTGGAAGGGTCCGTCATGTCGGACCCTCCGAGGGCCTTCAGGCCATGTGGCCAGGTCCTTGTGCCGCAGGAAGGGGGTGGGGGCTGAGGCGTGCCCCCAGGACCGCCCTGCCTCACATCCTGAGCTCTGGCAGTGGGCAGATCACCCAGGAGCTAAAGGCCAAGTTTATCTGAGGATAACGGAGCCCCTGAGATGGGGAGCGGGAGGGGGAGGGTGGCCTCAGGGAGAGGTGGCCACTGTGCTGGTGTCACCCGCTGTGGCTTGCCCCCAGGCTGGCAGGCCCATGTCTGGGCTGGGCAGAGGATGGGAGGTATCTGCTGCTGGGCGTCCGGGCAGGGGGTGGACAGGGGAGCGTCTGTCCTGGGGGCAGAGTCGTGGTTGTGGCCCCAGCCAGCTCCTCTGGCCTGGGGCCAGGCCAGCTCCCAAGGGTCAGCGTGGGGCTCTGTGTGGCTTCTCCAGGCTTGGGACCCCGGATTTCCTGCCTCTGTCCTGCCTCCAGCCGCCACCATCACCGCCAAGAAACCTCTGGGAGCTGGCGCTGCTGACCCGCCGCTTCCCCAGGCCCGCAGCCCCCCGCCCGCCCCTCGGAGTGCCGCTCTGCACCGCCTGTCCCTGGGCCACTCGGCCTCCAGGCACTCGTGACAGAGGCCACGGGGAGCTCCCTCTGGGCAGAGGTGACCTATGGGGAGGCAAGGAGCCCGGGCCAGGCCTCCCGCGGATCCACGCTGCAGGTTCACGGCCCCGGACGGTCGTCTGCACGCCGGCCCCACATTCTCATCCATAAAGTGCGGTGACGGTCAGCCCTGCAGTGTGAGCGTCATTTCCTCGCGTTCACCCCCAAATACGCCCAGGCGCCTGGGTGACAGTACTCTGGAATAGTGCTGGGTACACTGGCATAGTGCTTCAGGGGAGAGCTCCTGAAGGGAAAGCGCCTGGTATTGTTAGTGGGCGCCTTTTTGCCGCGGCTGCACCCGGGAGGAGGAGCAGGAAGAGGCAGACTTTCCATCCCGATTGGGACAGTCTTAGGAATGGTGCTCAGGCAGTTGTTAAAGCACAGCACAGTCTAAAATGCTGGTGCCACGTGTGTGTGTTAGGAAGTGGGGTGTGTGTGTGTGTATGTGTGTGTGCACACGCAGGGTGCGCCCCTGTGCTGCACATGTACACGCCTGTCACAGCTTGGGTGGTAAAGCAAACATACCAGCGCCGTGGCATCCCCAGGCACAGGGCTTGGCTGAGCTGGTGTGGCTTCAGCGCTCGGCCCAGGCAGAGTGAAAGGATAGGCTTTCCCCAGTATCACTGCCCCCTTCCTAAGCCACAACGTGGCACCCCCCCCCCATTTGTCCGGCTGCAACCTTGCCCCCACTCCCTGCGAGGAAGGTGATCTAGGCTCAAGACCAGACCACCTCAGACCCCAGAACAAATGGCAAAAGGAGAGACAAACCCGTTTTTCACAAAGTAACAAAACGCATTTATTTCAAACACATGAGCTCCCGCTCACCACGGTCCTGGTTAGCCTGCTCCTATGTTGCCTACCAGGCTCTGGTGATGGTGGACCACCAAGCATCTGGCTGGACTGAGGCCCAGAAGGGGCCAGAACAGGGCCCCCGGGGGCGCGCCGGGTGGCAGGTCACTGCCCGCTGAGGCCGAGGCGAGGCCAGCCGGCCCTGGGTCTGTTGGGGGCGGGCCTTCTCTCCTTGGCCCGGCAGTGACCAGGGCAGGTGAGGTGGGGCGGGCGCCAGGGGTCAGGGGCCAGTGCGGAGCCAGCATTCTAATCTCCTGCAGCGGTTAGGTTCAGGACAGACGCAGAACACAGGCGCTCGCAGCCTGAAAGCCTATTATTCCGTCCTCCGGGGTCCTGAGGACGCACCCGCCGGCCCGGGCGCTTCGACGAGGCCAGCGTCAGGCACCCAGGGGTCCAGCCCCGGGGGGCGAGGCGGGCTGTGCGACGACGCGGTCCGCCCGAGGGGGCGAGGGCAAGGCCGTCAGCCGCGCACCCCGGGCCGCGGGCTAGCGCAGCCGCAGGTAGGAGGGGACGGAGTAGTTGAAGAGCAGGAAATCCATCTTGTAGAGGCCGAAGAGGCGCCGCTGGTAGAAGGGGCTGATGTCGCGGAAGAGGCGCTCGGCGCGGTCGCGCGCGGCGGCCCTGGCCCCTGGCGGCGGCTCCGGGAAGCGCAGGCCGGGTGCGCCCGCGAGGCCCAGCACGAAGGCCGCGTCCTCGGCCAGCGTCTCGAACTTGCCCACCACGTCGTAGCGCAGGCGGCACGGGTGGCAGAGCGCGTGGGCGCGCTCCCAGTGCTCGTTCAGGGGCCCGTCGCGGCGCGTGCGCGGGTCCAGCAGGTAGGCCAGGAACTCGGAGAAGCGCACGTCGTGGCCGCGGGCCAGCGCGTCTGGGCTTGGGCGCGGCCGCAGGCGCCGCACGATGTCGGTGCCGAAGCGGCGCTGGAAGGCGGCGCCCCAGGGCCGCTGCAGCTTGTTGCGGTAGGCCGAGGCCAGGCGCTCGAAAGGCTCGCGGACGAAGAGGAAGGCCAGGTAGGCGCGCAGACGCCGGTTGACCTCGGCCGGGCTGAAGTCGGCCAGCGAGGGCAGGAGGCCGGGCGCGTGCGCCTCGGGCGCGGGGATAGCGCGCGGGTCGCTGGGGCCGCGGCCGCTCAGCGCTAGCAGCACGCGCTTCCAGTTGGTGCAGGCCACCTTGGGGACGTAGCAGTAGAGCAGGCCGCGCGCGTCGTCCACCAGCACGTGCCGCAGGTCCTCGGGCCGCAGCAGGCGCTGCCGCCGGGTGTGGCGGCTGCAGGCGCGGCGCAGCAGCTCGCGCCGCTGCCAGTGCACCTCGGCCAGGGCAGAGCGCGGGCCCTGCGGGGACAGGACCACAGAGGGAGCCCGGGTGAGGGGCGGGGAGGATGCCACGGATCCGGCACAGGGCGCTGACTGCCACCCCCCCAACGTCCACCGCCCCCCCCCAGGGGGGGTTTCCACCTACACCAGGCCCCTCCCATCGGCGCCACAAGGGCAGAGATGCAGGTGAGCCTCCTGCTGCTTACCGAGCAGGGCCTGTAACTGCCTGGTGCTCAGTGGAGCTGAGGGCGCCGGCAGGGGCACGTGTGAGCTGGGCGCTCAGTCAGCACACCCTGGGAACAGCGTGTGGCCCCGCGGGCTCGGGGGTGGGGGGGGGTGTGCCTGGCCGTCTCCCTGTCCCAGCGGCACTGAGCCTGGGGCTCCCCTTTGCGTCCCTCCTGCTGTGGGTGGCACAGAGCCGGCTGCTCGTTATGTCCCCCGCGCGGAACGCTGCCACCCAGAGCCCAGCATAGCCCACCCCTGGAGGGCTGGGTGGGCAGATGGACAGCTGGACGCCCCCAGGTCTCTCTGCCTGCCCCCAGCGTCTGCCCCGTCACAACCCAGCATTCGCTCCCTGGCCAGAGCCCGAGGCGGCCGCAGCCCCTGGACAGCAGGTCCACACAGGCTCGGGCCACTGTGGCTGGAGGCGGCAGGGGGGAGGGCGGCTCGCCTACCTGGTCCAGGTCGTAGAGCATCTGCAGGGGGCTCCTCCCCTTCCCGCCAAACCAGCTGGTGCTCACGGCACTGCTCTCGAACGCTGGGGGCAAAGGGAGGGGCGTTCGCCGCAGCACCAGACAGACTGGCCGTGGCCCGAGCGGCTTGGCCAACTCGCCTGGGCACACTGCATCCACCCCTGGGACTGGGTACCCCGAGGCCCGCCTGCCTCGGGGGTCACTGACAGACCGGGTCCCCATCCACCAGGGCAGGGAGCTTGCCCTCCAGAGCTGCAGGGGGCCGGGCGGGAGCAAACGAGGGGAAAAGTGGAAGCCATCGCCCGTGGGCAAGGCCCTGACCACCCAGCCCCACCTGCCTCCATCTCACAGCCCGCCTCTGCCAGCCATGTCCGTGCAGCCTGAGGGTGAGGGCCCAGTGGGGAGGCGGGCAGAAGCGGGGGCCGCACTGCCAAGCTGCCGGCTCTGGTGGCAGCGCAGGTGCCCAGGCCAGGGGCCGCTGGGGACGCCTGCAGGGCTTGTCCCTCTCCTGCTGGCGTGTCCCTCCTCCCAGAACATTCAGGTTTCACTGGCAGCGTCCGTGTAGGGACTCTCTCTGTCTCATCGCTGTGTTCCTCAGTCTTCCCCAAGCCGCCACAGCCTCATATTCGTCTTAGATATGATTATACTTACCAATAAAATCTAATAAGTTTAATTTAGAAATATCACCCAAATTGTCAAGTCTTTGGTTAGACTGACCAAGAAATAAAGAGTGAAAACTCAAATTACAAAAAAGTGGAAATGAAAGACGTGATGTTAGTCCTGGACCTTATAGAAATAGGGCTTCCCCGGTGGCTCAGATGGTAAAGAATCTACAATTGACGAGATCCGGGTTTGATCATTGGATCGGGAAGATTCCCTGGACAAGGAATGGCAACTCACTCCAGTGTTCTTGCCTGGAGAATCCCATGGACAGAGGAGCTTGGAGGGCTATACCCATGGGGTCACAAAGGGTCGGACACAACTGAGCGACTAACAGTTTGACTTTCATAAAAATAATATAGCTAAGAACATTTTATGTGACCGAGGTTTGCAAATTTAAATGTATTCAGTGACTGTCAAGAATATATTGAATTCACAGGAATATGGAATATTCACAAGAATATCTTTAATAATTCAGAATCACATTAGAAAATAATAAATTTATAAGAAAAAAGTTTTCGATGATCCTTGGCTTTCAACAAAATGAGAAGTCTTACGATGCTGCTAGGATTCAAGAGTTTTCCTTGAGACAAACCTCTGGCAAACAAGCAAACTCGAACAGCTCGCTGAGCTGCTGTGTTGGCACAGTGACCAGAGGCAGTGGGTCCTAAACTCGAGCGTGCACCGGGCCCGCTGAGATGCGGCGGCCCGGCCCCCGGGTGGGGCCTGCGGTCTGCACGCTGACAGTCCAGGCTGCGGAGGCCTGGGGGCCCCCTAGCGCACCTCAGAGCTGCAGCTCTGCCCCGTGGACTTGGCTGAAGGAGCAAGTCAGCGACAGGCAGACCGGCCTTGCCGGGGAGCCAGGTGCACCTGGCTCCCCGCCGCACCGCTGGCAGCCTGAGGCCCCCTGCCCACTCCAGTGTCCCCAGAGCAGGGGCCGGGCTCTGCTGTGACCACGGCTTTGAGGCGAGAGGCCCACAGGGCCTGCCTGTGTCCTCTGGCTGCCGGCTGGCGGCGAGGCCCCAGAAGCTGCTGCCTCACCTCTTTCCGGTGGGGGTGGAGGCCCTGAGGGGGTGGGGAAAGGCTGGTGCCCCCCGGGGCGGGGGGGGGGGGGGGACAGGCGGAGCAACAAACCAGGCTGCCTCTACCCCGGGCCCACGACTCAGAAGCACCCAGCCTATGGGAAACACAAGCCCCTGGGTGGAGCCTCTCCTTTCCCAGCCAGACTGCAGCCCGAGGGAAAGCGGGTCCCACACCAGCCCCCAGGAGCCAGTGGGTGGAAGGGGAGAGGTCCCAGAATAGCAAGGGGCAGTGATTACGGGGCTGGGCCGCCCCCGCCCAGCTCCACCCCATCAACGCAAGCGCAGAGCCCTGGTCCGGCGGGCTGGCAGGCCTGCCGTGGAGGAGGATGAAAGGTCCTGGGTCCAGCCCCCCCGCCCACAGCCGGAGGCCAGGGCTCTGAGGGTAGGGTGGTCCCCAGAGGGCCCCACGGGGCTTCCTGCAGCCCCCACCCCCCTTGCCCCAGTCCCCCACCTGTGTCCTCAGCCCCCCAGTGCCTTCCGGAGCCTCCAGGTCCCAGGCCTCCCAGCAGAGGGCCAGGGAGGGGCCCGCGCCAGCCCAGAGCAGCCACTTGGGCAAAACCACAAGTGGGTTCTGCTTTGACAAAGGAAACAAAAATAGCAGGAGGTTAGAGAGAGAGGGAGAGAGAGGGGGGGAGGGAGGGGGAGGGAGGGGGAGGGACGGAGTGGTGCCAGAGACAGAGAGAGCTACCCGGGAGGGCAGGGACGGGCTGGGAGCAGGCGGAGCAGATGCGCGGGGAAAGCTGCTCGATGCCTGGAGTGGCTCAGAGCGAACCAGCTGGGTGTGAAGGGGTGGGAGGCCGAGGGAAGGAGCTGCCCGCAATCTGGGGGTCCCCAGTAGGTCCGCTGCACGTGGGCTGGCATGTCCTGGGCAGCACAGGAGTGGCCGGGAGACCAGGTAGCCGGGCAGGAGCGCACAGTGCCCCTGCTCTGCTCACTGACACCATGCCCCCAGGGGTCGGAACCACTGTTATCCCATTTGACAGATGGGAAAACTGAGGGTCCAAGAGGCAAAGAAACATGCTGAGGCCTCACAGCAAGTAAGGGGCCAGGAGCAGGCTTGACGCCAGGCCCCGGTGAGAGTGCGTCCTTAACTGCCGAGGCCTCCTGGAGCCCACTCGGCCCGCACACCACCCCGCCCCTGCTCACAGCACCATGGGCTGGAGGGCACCATGCCACACGGGCAAACCCAAAACAAGCCCACCCTAAGGATAGGCCCGGCGCAGCCACACGGGGCTCCTTGGGGCTGCCCTGGGGGGACGCTGTGCTGGGCGACCCCCCGCCCAGGGAGCAGAGGTTGCCACACAGTTTTCTGGTTAATAAGTTCTAGCCAGGCCACTGTCGCAAGAGCAGACTGGCCGGAGCTTCGCGACCCGACCCCGTCAGTCCCCCCGCTGACCTGCAGGCCCTCCAGGGGTCAAGCCCTTCAGAAGGAAAAATCGATCCTGCCTTTTTCTTTGGGAAAAGTCGTGACTCTCCACCCTGAGCTTCACGGCCCCAGCATGGAGCCCTGATTGGGTGGATCACTCTGCCCGGGACTGTCACAGATTTCACTCCCGCCTCGGGCACCATGTGCTGGCAGAACCTGCGCCGAGGCCTCCCGCTGGCTGATGGTGAGTCCCAGGCCCCTCCACGGCCTGCCCGGGCCCCCCGCTCCCTCGCTCAGCGCCAGCCTCCCTGCCAGCCTGCCGCTCCGTGAACACTGGAGGCGCCCTCTGCCTGGGTTGCTTCTCCAGAAACCTCTCCTCTTTCAGATCAAGACTTCTTGTTCAGATCTCAACTCAAACATCCCTCCAGAAAGGGGGCCTCTCCAGCGGCCAGACTGCTGTTAGTTTATTCATGGCACTCGTTACTGCTGAGACCGTCTGATTTGTGTGGTGGGTGTCTGGCTGCCCCAGGGGAAGTCAGCTCAGTCTTGTTTTCCTATAACCCCTGGACCTCGCCTGGCATCTGGGATGCTGTTCAGTCACTCAGTCGTGTCCGACCTTTTGCGACCCCATGGACTACAGCACGCCAGGTTTCCCTGTCCTTCACCATCTCCCAGAGTTTGCTCAAACTTCTGTCCATTGAGTCGATGATGCTGTCCAACCATCTCATCCTCTGTCGTCCCCTTCTCCTCCTGCCGTCAATCTTTCCCAGCATCAGGGTCTTTTCCAGTGAGTTGGGAGTATTAAACACTGATGGCCCTTCATGGTCATTTAGAGAGCACCCCAATTCCTAGCCTGCCACTCAGGGCCACTCATGAGTGGACCTCAACTTACCTTCCTTCCTGGCCTCCACGGCTCCTCATATGCACACACACAATCATGCACACACACTGTCACACACATACTCACACCCAGAAAAGGCAAGGTCAGGACAGGTCTCTGCCTGGGCAACTCCAGCCCTTGGCAGCCTGTGCAGCCAGCAGGTCAGCGGCCCACGATGCCTCGGCCTCTGGAGTGAGTCTAGACCCAGCACACGCCGGGGAGCAGGCACTCCACACGGCTGGCACGACGGGCTGCCTGTTTCCCACACCTGACCATGAGGCGGGTGCTCGGGACCGAGTCCTTCCTGGTGCAGCGTGTGGTGCGCAGAGGGGCCCATCCAGACCGGCGCGTCAGGCCACCACCCACCCACAGCCGCAGACACGGGGTAGAGGTGGATTGAGGCAAAGGAGGCAAAAGACCCGGGTGGCCTAATCCCCTCCTCGGCCCACCGCTCACCTGGTCCCTGGGCAGAGGCTGGGAGGCCCGGACCGTCCCCTCCCGGCCTTGGGAGACCGCATCGCGAGCCCTTGCGGACCGGGAGTCTTTCTGAGCGGCCCCCCTCCCCCCTGCCCTAGCCCCGGAGGAGACCGCAGGTGCCCCCACCCTGTCGGGGACCCCCGACAGGCACTCACCGGTGCGCAGGGCGCGGGGCGCGGGGCCCAGCAGCAGGAGCGCGGCCCCCAGACACGCGGCCGCCAGTGCGCGCCGCCGCCCACAGCACCTCGTCATGGTTGCCCGGAGCGCCCCGCGCTCGTACGGCCCGACGGGCCCGAGCTGGACTGGGACCGGGGCGCGACCTCCGTCCCGCCCCTGGACCCGCCCACGGGCTCGTGCTCAGACCCAACCGAAACCCAGGGCGGCCCAGGATCCGCGCCCCAGGGCCGGGACCCTCCCGGCAGCGCGTACACCACTCCATCCCTGAGGAGCGGGGGTGCAAGGGCTTTGCCGTCTTGAGGCGGGCTGGGGCGCGGGGCGGGGGAGGGGGGGTGGGCTCGTCCAGTCTGCCCGGCCCCTACCCGGTCCAGCGGGACAGCGAGCAGCCGCCCAGGGCGCAAAGGGTGGAGACCCGGCGGAACAGCCCTGTCGCCGTCGCGGTTTCGTCCGTTTCCGCCCGCTCGCCCGGGGCGCCGTCCTCCGAAGATGCGGAACACTGGATCGGGCAGCCGCCCCCTTTGCTCTTTTGCTGCGTGAAGCCTCCTGTACGAGACCCCCGCGGACTCCCCCAGCCCCAGAATCAGGCCAAGGGTGCCTCTCCCTCTCCAGAGCCCACCCTTTAGCCTTGCTCTCCATGGGGGTCTCTCCTGGACCCCGACGCTTGCAGGTGGCAGCCAGATCGGGGGCGGGGCTGAGATGGGGGTCTCGGACCGCCTCTGGACTTTAGGACTCCTGTTCCTTGCCTCCTCCCCACAACTGCTGCCGGCCCCAAGGGAGCACTCAGAGCTCCCTGAGAACTCCTGAGTGCAGGCTGGTGAGAGTGAATCCCCCTTGAAAATGCACTCGCGCAGTGCCCCAGGGGGCTGGCAGACACGCCAGACCCCAGGGTCCTACTGCCCAGTAATGGGGCTAGGAGGGCACCCAGGAGGCAGCTGGTGCTGCGCGTGCAGATCTGGGTGTGTGTGCGTGAGCCAGCCCTGGGCAGCGTGCGTGTGTGGGAAAGGGGTGCGTCTAAACTGCTTCCAGCCTTGCCCGCTTCTGTCCACTTGCTGTGTGAGGTCAGGAAAGCTGCCTAACCTCTCTGTGCCAGCTCCCCTGTGCAGTGGGATTGCACTAGAACACACTTCATTGTGTAGAGGGAGGCGAATGAGACCCAGGAGACGTTTGGCATGGCGTCTGGCACTCAGCTAGTGCCAGCTAAGTACTTGACACTGGTGATTAATGTATTATTACTGTTAGTTTCTGGCAGGTGGCTCTGGCTTCTGTTAAGGTGGTGACATAAAAATTCCTTCCCGTTCCGTGCAAGTCTACTTAAACGACAATATTAAGTAAATAACGGTTCTGCTGTCTTAAAGACATGGCTCCAAATTCTATCCTAGGTCTCCAAGAGTGGAGGGCAGGAGACAGCTCACGGACAAGCCAGGAGCTCTGTATTGTGACTTTCCGGACGCCCGGGACAGAGGGCCTTGGGGAGCGTCCAGCTCACCCCAGAATAGCCTGAGGGCAGGGCTGCTGCTGCTCTGGGACTGGGACCCGGATTCTGGGTCATCCATTCGCCGGCTGGTTCCGAACCGCCCCTCCCACCTGCTGGAGGACCCGGGTTCTCTGCAGCCCCAGCCGCAGGCAGGCGTCCTGGTGCCTGTGCTGCCACCTGGTGGCCGTGGCGGAGAACAACATCTCAGCCCGTCCCAGTCCCCGAACGTCCAGGAGGCTCCCGGGGCTGCGCTGGGTCTTAAGGTGGGAGGGCCCGCGTGCCCAGGGCTGGGGTGGGCACGGGAGGAGCAGCGGGCGGGCACGAGCATCGCAGCTGGTCAGAGAGCTGTGAGGACAACAGAGGCGCGTAGAGAGGGGCCAGGTGCCGAGATGCGTCCCGCAGCGGACAGCCGTCAAGGAGGCCCTGGAGGGAGAAGCCGGAGAGGCGGACAGGGCGCCCCCGCTCCCAGCCCGTCGTGGCCACGTTGGGGCTCCCGGAGGGCCACAGCGGGCAGGGAGCGGGTGGGGCCCGGGGGGAGGCTGCGCATGGACAGGAGCGGGTGGGCTCGGGGTGCAGGCCCTATGTGGAAAGTGGATGGAGCGGCGGTCAGGGTGCGCAGAGAAGGCCCCCGGGCAGGAGAGTGGAAGCGGGGAGGAAGAAATGCAGGGGAGGGCTGAGGGCCCCGGGCGCGAGGTCTTGCCTGGCAGAGACGGGTCCCAGCGTGGCCTGGTGACGGTGCCGGGCAGGCAGGGCTGGGCTCTTGGTGCTGGTTGGCAGGGGCGAGGAAGAGAGGCTGGCCCGGACAGGCGTGGGCCTGGGGGAGAAACCAGCGTGGGCACTCGACGCTGAAGAGGACGGGCCACGTCCAGGGTCGGGGGCCCGGGGCTGAGGCCGGAGGCACACACTGAGGGCCTGCCGGCTTGCTTGGCGCCTTGTCACTTACGCATTGTTCAATTGGTTTGTCCGCGGAGCACAGTGCAAATGCCCCAGAGTCCTTCTGGCTTGACGCAGAGCCTTGGCGGCTCCAGCAGGACTGGCTGTGTGGCCGTGGGCAGGCCCCCGCACCCCGCGGAGCTCGGTCTGCACCCCCACGTGGTGGACACTGAACCGCAGGCCGGTCGTGGGGGCAGAGCGTCCAGCTGACGGCGGTGTCCCCGGGCGCAAACACCCAGAGGCGTCAGCCTCCTGCGTACGCACCAGGCGCGGGCACTCACACACTCGTGCACGTTGGGACGGCGCCCAAGGCCACGGGGCTGGCCGGCAGCGGAGCTGGGTCCACACCCAGGGCTGTTGCCCACCCCTACCCGGGGCCGCTGGGTCTCTAGGGCGCCTCTTCACGGCTCTGTGAGTGGCCCTGGGCCCCATCCGGAGCCAGGGTAGCTAACGGGCACCCCCTCCCCCAGAGATGACGACGGGGTCTCCTGAGAGTGGGGAGAGCTGCCCCTCCGTGGGGGCGTTACTCCCACTAGGTGGGCTCCACCCAGCGTGTCACCACCGGGCGGGAAGGAGGGATACGGAGTGTCCACACTCGATACCCCCGTCAGTGTCACGGGCCCCCCATCATCACCCCTCATGGTGAGACTGCGCCCCGAGAGCACCGGGCAGACCCAACCCAGAGGCCCTCTCCCCACGCTCTGTCCCAGAACACTCCCCGCAGGCCAGCACCCCACGGAGGGGACACGCGGACCCTCCCCCGGCATCCCCCGCTTGACGCCTGCCTCGCCCAGGACCCCGCCCCCGGTCAGCACTGCCCTGACCCCAGGCCCTCGCCCTGGCCCTGGGCCCAGAGAAGGCCACAGGGGTGGGCCTGCGGCCTGAGGGCCCCGCCCAGCCGCACAGGACACCCGGTCTCTCTGCAGCCCTCACACACAGCCGGCCTCCGCCCCAGCCTCCGCCAGCCATGTGCAGCCTCCAGGCGCTATGCTCCGGCCTGCCCCTGCGGCCCCTCCCGGAGAACCGGGGCCGGTGGGCCGGGGTGCCCCACGCCCCGGTCAGGACCCCCGGCCTCAGCCCCGCTGAGGAGCAGGTGAGAGGCTGAGCCCCCCCGCCCTGCAGGGCTGCTCGCCCTCTGGGAGGTCTGGGAGGGCTTTGCCCGCCAGCTGCCACCCACCACCCTGGCCTTCGGGGTTCCCGGTGAGGGTGGCCACGGGCTGGGCACCCCCATGCCAGCCTCCATCACACCCGCCTCCCTCCTCCCGGCTGCCCAGGGGGCGTCGGCCTCTGGCCCCCACTGACTGAGGGTCCCTGAGGCTTGAGGTCAAGGGTGGGCGCCATCACCTCGACCTTGGGCCTCCAGGGCCCAGGGGGCCTGCTGCCCGCTCCTCCCGGGAGCACCCGATGGCCTGGGACCTGGGCGTGGGGGCAGGGCCCCTGGGGATCCCTGCACCTCCTCCTTCCTGCTGGCGTTTGCTCTTTGACCCGGTCTTTGACACCGAGCTCCTAAATCGGCTTCAGTTCCCTGGGCGGTGGGGGCTTCTGGCAGGGCTGGTCACCGGGTCCAGGCCCTGATTACACGTTGGGCCTTTCGGCCCCACCCTCATCCACTGGAGAGGGCTGGAGGCCAGAGTACGAGGGAGTGAGTCCTTGCGACAGACTCTTCCTCGCAAAGGACCGCAAGGCCGCTCCCCAGGGCCGGCGTGTCCGGGTCTGAAAGGGAGCAGGTGCTGGGGTGGTGGGCACACTTGGGAGCCCCCCCGCACCCCGGGTTCCTGCTCATCAGCTCACCCTTTTCCAGGTCCTTTCAGTACAAAAACCAAGGAGAGAGTGTCCTGAGTTCTAGGGGCTGTGCTAGCAGATTACCAAACCCGAGGGGCTGGGACCCCCAGTTCTCACTGGTTGTTCACGAGTATAGGTGATGACCGGGGTCTATGATCAGGGGCTGAAGTGGGGGTGTCTCATGGGCCCGAGCCCTCAGCCTGTGGCCGGGGTCTGGGGGGACTCTGACCGACAGTGCCCCAGCGGGGTCGGGGGAGAGGAGGGCCCTGGAGGAGCCACATGTCCAGTCCCGGGGGGCGCCTGTGGGAGGACCCCCAGGCATCTCCTGGACCACCCCAAACCCGGCACGGCGTCCTCAGCCACCACCTCCACACTTTCCCGGGGCTGCTTCTCTGTTTTATTTAAATGTCCCTTTGAATGTCAACATCAGCTTTTAAAGGTAGTCATAAGAGAGATGTGTCACGTGTTATAACATTCTTTAATTTTTGGCGTCTCCTTCCACACACATTCTGGTGCACACAAGATTGTGTATGTGTCCTTCTTAAATCTCTAAGTGGGAGCTGTCCACACAGGCTGGTTTCTTTTGAGGCTGTTCCTCATCGGTGTGTTGTTGAAGTTTGGATGAACGAAAGCGTGCTCCCCTCTTAGTTCTTTTGTGAGAAGTTGTTGTTGAGTCACTCAGTCGTGTTCGACTCTTTGTGACCCCATAGACCGCAGCATGCCAGGCCTCCCTGTCCATCACCAGCTCCCAGGGTTTACTCAAACTCAGGTCCATTGAGTCAGTGATGCCATCCACCCATCTCATCCTCTGTCGTCCCCTTCTCCTCCGCCTTCAGTCTTCCCCAGCATCAGGGTCTTTTCCAGTGACTCAGCTCTCCGCATCAGGTGGCCAAAGTCCTGGAGCTTCTGTAAGTAGATTTCTGTTCGCCTGCAGAGTGTGGTAGGCTGCGGTGCGGAGGAAGATTCCTGTCACATCCGTTAGAATCGTCCCCGGCATCCCCCCCGCCCCCACATGCAGCTGCTCTTGGTGACCTCTCCCCAAACTACACCCCACCCTCAGGGGGCTGTGCTGGACCTCCCACCACTGTGGACTCACTGCCCGCAGCTCCTGGAGAGTGAGGCTCAGTGGGGCTCACTTCTGGGTCTTCGGTGATGCCAGAGTCGTCTGTTGAATGAGCGAACAGGAGTGTGTGCTGAGCCAACACCCTGAAAGAGCTCAGTGGGCAGGAGAAACCGAGGAAGGCTTCTTGGAGGAGGTGGTCTTAGCGCCAGGGGCAAGTTTCCCAGACTGGGGAATCTGAGCGGGAGGCCATTCTGCAGGCCGTGAGTGACCACATGGAGACGGGTCTGTACAGAGTAAACTGGGGTGGAAGAGCCCTGTGTAGGCCCGAGCTGGGTGTGGACCTGGGAAGCCAGGCCTGGCCTGGTCACAGAGAGGCTGAATGCCACCCCTAGGCACTGCGTCGGGCAGGGGCTGGCCTGCTGCCCGGCCCGCTGCCCACAGAGAGCCAGGCCCACACGAAGCTGGGGGCAGAGAGATGCCCTGCGTGGAAGCCGTAAATGTGGACACGGTCGTTCCGGCCGCTGGCCCTGTGCAGTCCATGCGTGCCAGGCGCTGACCATGTCCACTCGGCTGGGCCCCGAGGCAGCCGTGTGAGGGAGTGCCGTCGTCCGCTTGTCTTCTGAAAGAGGAGACTGCAGCTCAGAGAGGTGCGTGTGCGGGTCAGGGACCCGCAGAGAAAGACCGGGGTGCAGGGATCAGAGAGGTGCGTGTGTGGATACAGACTGGGGTGCAGGCATCAGAGAGGTGCATGTGCGGATACAGACTGGGGTGCAGGCATCAGAGAGGTGCGTGTGCGGGTCGGGGACCCGCAGAGAAAGACTGGGGTGCAGGGATCAGAGAGGTGCGTGTGCGGATACAGACTGGGGTGCAGGCATCAGAGAGGTGCGTGTGAGGATACAGACTGGGGTGCAGGCATCAGAGAGGTGCGTGTGCGGATACAGACTGGGGTGCAGGCATCAGAGAGGTGCGTGTGCGGATACAGACTGGGGTGCAGGGATCAGAGAGGTGCGTGTGCAGATACAGACTGGGGTGCAGGCATCAGAGAGGTGCGTGTGCGGATACAGACTGGGGTGCAGGCATCAGAGAGGAGCGTGTGTGGACACAGACCGGGGTGCAGAGGTCTGGGACCCGAGGCACAATCTCTGGAGAGCCCCCCCTCCCCTGCTGGGAAGAGCCTGACCTACAGGCTGGACCTGGCGGGTCTGGCCTCAGTTTTGCCCAGTTCTGGTGAGGGCCCCATGGGACTGGGCCCCAGGGGTGCGGGGCTCAGACAAGGCCCAGTCTATCAGATCATCAGAAAATGAAACTGCCGGAGTCCGGCAGGATGTATTCGGGCCAGCGTGTAAGATCAACCCGCACCGGGGAGGGTGATTGTGTGTGCCTGTGACGTGTTGCTTTTGAAACTCTTCTGTCAATGTTTGTTTTCACTTGCAAGCTCTGATTACAAGCTGTTCACTGATTTAAAAAAAAGAAAACACGCAGTCTCTGTGTCGTGGGCCTGACATGACCTTGAAGGGCTTGACCTCCAGCTCACACCGGGCCCCGCCTGCCCTTGAACCCGAGTCCGCAGCTTCCTGCCACGTGCCCCCCTGTACCCGCCGTGCCCCTCCCGCCCCGTCGCTGCGTGTAACTTGCACGGGCCCTCCTGTCATGGCTCCCTCGTGCCAGAAACTAGACTCAGAGACCCTGAGGGCAGGCCCACCCGGTGCTCCTGACCCTCTGGGTGAGCCTGGGAGCCCCGCGGGCAGGTTCCCAGTCACCTTTTGCGAGGGAGACGCACACATTTCTGATCGCTTTTCCCCAGGGAGCAGGAACCATGTGCTTTTATTCCACGTTGAAGTCACCCAGGCACTTGCTGTGCAAACCTTTCAAGTCCCCTCACTCCTGAGCTGGGGTTTCCCCGCTGCCCTTCTCGCCCTCGACTCCTTCCAGACTCATCCTTCCCCCGCCCCCCCACGCACCCCTCGGCCCCCGGGGCACCCTTGATGTGCGGCGCTGGACTTGGGGCGCACAGGTCAGGCTGTCCCCCCCCGCCGGCCTCTGTCCTCAGCCCCCGGCGCTCTCTGTCTCTGGGGCCGGCCCTCTGCCCTGCACGCGAGCTGGCGCCTCAGGGCCCAGGCCAGGCTGCAGGCTTCTCTCCGGCCGCCTCTGCCATCGCCTGTTCAGTGTCTTTTCCGAGGCTCGAGCTCCCTGCCCCCTCGGTGGATGTGTGTTGAATGAATACTTTCACACCAGCTCCTTATCACGCCCCCTGAAGGAGTTTGTTTTGCAGGGTTGGCTGGTTGAATGCATGGCCTCGGTGTCCACCCCTGACACCCGGGCGTCACCCCACTCCTGGCCTGCAGGCTCCTCCTGGGTGCTGGGAGGGAGAGCATGGGGGAGGGGGTCTGGTGGGACCCCCACCCTCCTTGAGCCCAGGGGAGAGTGAGAACCAAGGGGACAAACCCACCCTGGAGCATGAGAGATGCTCAGCCTGGGAGGGGAGCACGTGCAGGGAGGCCGGCAGCACCTCCCACTGCGGCCCAGGCCACAGGCCACGTCCCTCTCTGGCCCGTGCTGGGGCTCACGCCGCCTGGGGCCCAGTGAGCATGCAGAGGGAGGAACTGGAAGGCTGCTGACAGGGAACCAGAGGGCAGTCAGGGAAGGCTTCCTGCAGGAGGTGACAGGGTAGCGGGCCTGGGGTGCGGAATGGGCAGTCTCGGGGCTGGGCCCTGGGTCTCTTGAGTGGAGCAGAGGCACATCCAGGAGGGCAGAGCTTGGCCTGGAGCCCTCACACTCTGCCGCCCTCACCTCTCCCCCCAACTGACGCCCCGCCAGCTGGCGCTGAAGAACGCCCTCCGCTACTTCCCCCCGGATGTCCAGGAGGTGCTGGCCCCCGAGTTTGCCCAGGAGCTGCGACTCTACGGCCACATCTACATGTACCGCTTTTGCCCCGACCTGGAGATGAGGTGAGTGCCGCAGGCTCGGCTTGGCCCCCTGGAACAGAGGCCTTGCTGTGAAGTGCGCCTCCTCTGGGCTGGAGCCTGTCCAGTGGTGGGGAGGGGCCGGCCGAGAGCACCTCCTGCTGGTGGGAGCTCCAAGTGGGGCGCCTTCTGCTGATGCCGGGGCTGGCCGTCCACGCCGGCAGGGCCAGGGGCCGGGCCGGGACGAGGCGGGACCCGAACTTCCAGGCGCCCGCCCCTCGACTGGCCTGGCAGCTGGACCCCTTGCA
The DNA here is from genome assembly GCF_963930625.1 of Muntiacus reevesi. Classification (NCBI taxonomy): domain Eukaryota; kingdom Metazoa; phylum Chordata; class Mammalia; order Artiodactyla; family Cervidae; genus Muntiacus; species Muntiacus reevesi. The sequence continues at coordinate 118,177,719 of NC_089252.1, forward strand.
GGGCCTACCCAGTGGAACGGTACCCCTGCCGGACGAGGGCGGCTGCAGCCATCATGCTCATGATCATGAACAACCTGGACCCGGCCGTGGCACAGGTAACGGGCCGGAAGTGCGGGCGGGGTCGGCAGCGGGAAACCAACACCCGCGAGCTTTCTACTTGGAAGCAGTGACAGATGCGATATAGACACGAGTTGCTGAGTCCTGTCCAGATGTTTGCGACCCCAAATTCTCCAGGCCAGAACACTGGAGTGGCCTGTCCCTGAATCGAACCTGGGGCTCCTGTGTTGCAGGCGGATTCTTTACCCACTGAGCTATGAGGGAAGCCCCGAGGGGGCTGCAAAACCACTGCAGGGAGGGCTCGTCGCTGCCTCTCGGGCGCCACCGCTTGGTCACCGCCTCCTGGCACTGGCACCATGACAGCCGCCTTGGCCTCAGAAGGTGTCACTTTGCACCTGATGCGTCCCACTCTCTGCGCCCCCCTGGACTGCAGCTGGCCAGGCTCCTCTGTTCATGAAATTCTCCAGGCCAGAACACGGGAGTAGGTGGCCACGTGAAAACTGAAAAGGCACAGGCTGAATACTGTGGTTGGTTGCAGTATATCCAAAATATCACAACATGTAATCATACAAAATCAGGATATTTTATAGTGTTTTTTTTTCCTACCAAGTCTTTGAAACCAGCGGTGGGTGTCATGCCTAGAGCTTGTCACGCAGGCCGTGGCTCAAGGCGCGAAGGCTGCTGACAGCAGCCTGTGGCCGTGCTGGCCCACGCGGGTCTAGCCACAGGTGCCCGTCCTGGCGTCCTTGCATGCCAGCCCGTCCTGCAGCACCCGTATTCGAGGGAGGACAGCCTTCAGGGGGACCTGAGAGTTTACTTGAGGGCAGGAGGGTCCCAGGATGCGAGCTCTCTGCTGAGCCCTGACTGGGTCACCCCCAGCCCCCCACTCCTCCAGGGGCCATCGGCCACTTGGGGGGCCATGACCCCTGTGCCCAGCCGAGCTGCAGGCCTCCTTCCCATGCCCCGCGTCCTCCACAGTTTCCACAGGAGCTCGTGACCTACGGAGGAAATGGGCATGTGTTCAGCAACTGGGCGCAGGTATGGCCCCCGGGCTGTGTGGGCAGGCAGGGCGGGCCCACCATAGGCCTGTCCACCACCTACTCTGCCCCGGCCTCCGGCCTGGAAGCACCTGGCAGGCTGGCCTGGGGCTCAAGCTCTGCCTCCCTGATGCCCGAGATCCCGGAGGTCAGAGGTCCTGTGTGGGGCCACTGGAGGGGAGTGGGGGGCCCCGTGGGGGGACTTGGGGCCAGATGGGGACCCCCTTACCAGCCCTGTGCCTCGTTCTCCGGCAGTTCTGGCTGACAATGTCCTACCTGGCCCAGATGACCGAGGAGCAGACGCTGGTCATGTACAGCGGACACCCGCTTGGCCTTTTTCCCAGCAGCCCCGAGGCCCCCAGGCTGGTCATCACCAATGGGATGGTGGGTCCCGGGGCCGCGGGGAGGCCCAGCCACCACCCACCTGCTGAGCCATCGCCCCCGAAAGCCAGGGCGCGGCCCCCAGCCCTCTGCCTACCCCTCTCTTGCAGGTTATTCCCAACTACTCCTCCAGGACGGAGTACGAGAAGCTCTTTGCCATGGGGGTAACCATGTAAGTGCTGTGGTTCATGCTGTAGCCTTGGCCAGGCCCTGTGGTTAAAACGGCACGGCGATGGTGAAAAGCCCTCACCGTCAAAGCTCTGTAGCGAGATTCCGTATTTACACATTTCCTGCTCGTTTTCATGGATGTCCCTGCAGTTTTCATACATGTGTGAGTGAGCGAATCTGCAGTTTGAATCCTACTTTTTGCAAGGGGGCTTCCCTGGTGGCTCAGACGATAAAGTGTCTGTCTGCAATGCAGGAGACCCAGGTTCGATCCCTGGGTTGGGAAGATCCCCTGGAGAAGGAAATGGCAGCCCACTCCAGTAATCTTGCCCGGAAAATCCCATGGACAGAGGAGCCTGGTAGGCTACCTTCCACGGGGTGGCAAAGCATCGGACATGACTGAGCGACTTCGCTTTCTTTTGCAAGGACTCAGGTCCTGGCTGCAAAGGGGGCGTGGTGATGGCTCTGGCCCCTGAGCTGTGTGCAAATGAAGGGACACCGCCTGAGTGGATGGGGCCCCGGGGAGCACGGCCCTGGGGGAGCACGCCCCATGGCGGGCTTTTCCCGCCTCCCTGGTGGGTGGGTATTGTGTCGGCACAATCGTCCTATTCACACAAGGTTGCACGGCAAGGATAACCATGCCCCATTTATCAGAAGAGGAAGCAGCGGTTCCCAGAGGCCCTGTGCTTGGCCCAAGTTCTGGGACTGGCTCGGAGTTTGGATGTGTGAGATCCAGGATCGCCCTCAATTCAGAGGAGGGAGGGGGCCGGGGAGGCTGCTGGGGGCTGGTGGACCGGGTCCTCACAGTCACTGGGGGGCGCAGACACTCTCGCCTCCCATCACGCGGCCAAAGATGCCAGTGCTGAATGGCCACCACGTGGCGCGCATGGGCGCCTCCTTCCCCGGATCTAGCCTAGAGGGCTCAGCAGGCCGGGGGCTTGCTCCTGGGAGCCTTGTTCTGTGGCCCGCCGGGCCGCCCGCTGACCGGCAGGGAGAGGGGCTCCTGCAGCCGGCCATGGGGCTCACCTCGGGAGCTGACATGTGGATATGCCCCCGCCGGCCTGGTCATCGGAATGGGCCCTTTATGTAAATGACAGCGACCCCTCAAGCACTGTGCCCCGACTCTGCCAGAAACTAGGGGACTGACCTTTTCTGCAGGTTTCTGTCTTGATTAATTAATGAACTCATCTTTGGCTGTGCGGGTGTGTTGCTGTGCGCGGGCTTCCTCCAGTTGCCATGAGCAGGGATTGCTTGTGTGGTGGCTCTGGGGCACGCGGGCCCGGGTGGGTGCAGCTCCCAGGCCCTCGAGCACTTTGGCTCACCTGCCCTGAGGCACGCGGGATCCTGCCGGACCTGGGATCAGACCCACGCCCCTGCCTTGGCAGGAGGACTCCCAGTGTCTCCTTTGGTTGTTGAAGGAGAACCTGCGATGCACGTGGGGGCGATAGGGCGCCTCAGACCCCGGGCAGTGGGGCGGGGAGGCGCCCAGCACACGCTCACACCCCTGCGTCCGCGGGCAGGTATGGCCAGATGACGGCGGGAAGTTACTGCTACATCGGCCCCCAGGGCATCGTCCACGGCACGGTGGTGAGCGGCGGGCCACGGGGCCGCGGGGCTGGGGGTGGTGACCCAGCGAGGGTGGTGACCCCTCCTCCTCGCCCACAGCTCACCGTGCTGAACGCAGGGCGGCGCTACCTGGGGCTCCAGGACCTGGCAGGCAAGGTCTTCGTCACCTCCGGGCTGGGCGGCATGAGCGGGGCTCAGGCCAAAGCTGCTGTCATCGTGGGGTGCATCGGTGTGATCGCAGAGGTGAGCCCGCAGGGGCAGCCCCCCGCCCCCTCGAGAGCCCCCCTGCCGCCCTTGCCCTCCCTGCTGTTTCCTCTGCCCTTCCATCCCAGCAAGGCAGACACCCCTGCCTTCCAAGTGCCCATCACTGCTGGGCCTGGAGCCACGCTCCCAGGACCCACGCTCCCAGGACCTGGCCTCCCTTGCCTTGGGGCCCTGGGGTCCAGCCGGGAGATGGTAAACCTGTGAACAAGTGAGCAGAGACCCCCACCATCAGGACAGAGCTGTCAGGTCAGGGGGAAGAGTGGGCGAGGACCAACATCTCTAGAGTCTCTTAAGCTTCCCTCCTGGATACAAAGTGGCTTCCCCAGCTCCAGCCCCCTCATCTATATTCAAGGCAGACAGAAGGGGGAATGCCAGCTATGGCTGACTCTAGCAGAAAAATAACGCCTTAGAAACTCGTTTTACCACGTTGGTCAGTACAGACTCACATGGATGTTATCATCTACAAGGATGGAGGGAAGGCGTGAGAGGGCAGTTGGGATTAGCTGTGAGCAGAGTGTCTCCCTGAGTGAAATCCGGGTTTGTTGACGTGGAGGCAGGAGGCGGCTCACAGCAGCTCCTAGGGTCGCCCCGCCCTGTTGGGAAGGGGGTGATCTTCACCCCTGCCCCGCGGCCCCAGGTGGATGGCGCGGCCCTCATGAAACGCCACCGGCAAGGCTGGCTGATGGAAGTGACTGGCAGCTTGGACCACTGCATCGAAAGACTCAGGTGCGAGGCCTGGCGCGGGGGAGAGTGGGCTGGGAACGCTTGACCTCTGCTCACTGGGGGCTCCTGGGAGTGTGGAGTGGCCCGGTGCATCTGTGCTGCCCACACACGCGGTCTCACGGACATCCGTCGTCCTGCGGGTGACCCCTCTGCTCAGCCACGGTTGGGCAAAGACCACGTCTTACATTTCTCCCTTCTGTGCCTCGGTGCCCAGCCCAGAGCCTGGCACACAGGAGGCACTGCTCGGAGCTGCTGAACCTCCACAGGATACGTCTGGACCCGCAGCTCCTCCCCACGGGGACCAAGGCTGGCGCAGGGTCCCGGGACCCTTCCCAGCTGTGTGCCGTCTGCTGAGATTTCTCAATGGGGACAGGCAGGGCCACCAGGAGGCCGCTCGCAGATGCTGTCTTTGAAGCATTCTCTCAGCTGATTGCTCTGCAGAGCTGAGCACCTCCTGTGGGGGGAGTTCGCCTCGGCACAGAGGGCTTCACCTGCTGTGATGAGACCTGCCCAGGGGTGCAAGGGGACTTAGGTGACACTTTTTAAGAAATACTCCCATTACTGAGACTGGAGACTCTTTTGACACAGATTTTTGAAAACTTGCTGAAAACACTGCATTAATTACTGGAGAAATTCTAAACTCCTTGTGTGGCAGGGAGGGTCTTAACCTGATCTGGCCATGACCCTGTGGGTGCATCTGGAACACAGGTGCGCGCACACGCACACACACACACACACTTGCATGCTCATGGGCACGCACATGCTCACACATGTCCAACCACTGTGCCGTTTCTGTCATCTCTGAATTTTTGTCACTCACAGAAAGGTTGGGCACTTAACTCCCACAGTCACACACAGAAACACACACACAAGTCCAAATCAGAGTAACAGCCGCTTCCGCAGCCGCTTTTGTGTATTCAGGTCTCCTGTTCCCCCAGACAGCAGGCCGGGGCTGCACCTTTGTCAGCCAGTCCTCAGTGAGGGCTCACCGGTCCGCTGTGCCCCTCGGCCGAGGGCCTCATGGGTCCCCAGCCACATACTCACGCAGTGCTGTGGGTGCCTCCCGGGCCTCTGCGTCCTCACCAGCTGGGCACTGGGGTGCGGGATGTTGGGGTGTTGCCCTGGGCAGGAGTGACGGGGCCGCCTGTCCTGCTCCTGCCCCTTGCAGGGAAGCAAGGAAGAGGAAGGAGGTGCTCAGCCTTGGTTACCATGGCAACGTGGTGGACCTCTGGTGAGTGGGGAGCTGGCTGCCTTGAGGACCCCCAGTGAGCCCTTGGCCGCGGTCCCGATGCTGGCCCGGCGCTCCTGGCTGTCATGGCCCTGGCACAGCTCATGGCAGACCCCCCACCCCGGCCAGGGGGTGCAGATGAGCCCCATGCCTGGCTACGGGGCCTGTAGGCCGGGAATACTGTGTGACCTCCTGGATGGACCCTGAGCTCGGGCGCTGGCAGTACCCGCCCTGACCGGCCGTCTCCCCGCAGGGAGCGCCTGGTCCACGAACTGGACACGACGGGGGAACTCCTGGTGGACCTGGGGTCTGACCAGACGTCCTGCCACAACCCGTTCAATGGTGGCTACTACCCTGTGCAGCTGGGCTTCGCAGAGGCCCAGAGCCTCATGGCCTCTGACCCCACTGCCTTCAAAGGCCTGGTCCAGGAGAGGTGATGTGGGCCCGGGCTGCCCGCGCGAGGGGTGGGGGCGCACAGCGCCTGCTGGGGCATTGGATAGGGTGGCCCCGTCCTCTGCCTGGTTCTCCCACCACCAGCTGTGTGGCCTTGTGCAAGACCCTTAACCTCTCTGCGCCTCTGTCCCCTCCTCTGTCAGACAGGGTCATGAGTGCGTTGTTCCATGGGGATGTTGGGGATAGACTGGGGTGGCATTTGCAAAACACTGGGGGCAGCTTCCAGCACCTCTGGGTGCTGAGTAGATGCTGGTAGAGGGGAGCCCGAGGCGCTTCCAGAAGAGGTCATTGCTTGTTCAGCACGGAGCCTGGGCCCCGCGCCTGGATGGCTGGGACCTGTAGGCACTAGTTGAGTGACTGCCTGCAGGGTCTTCCCTGAAGGGAGAGAGACTCTGAGGAACCCCAGGGGTGGGGGGCTTCCCAGTGGGAGGTGCTGGAGGTGGAGCAGGCAGGGGTGGGGTCAGCAGGGAAGGAGTGGTGGGGGGGAGGACAGGAGGAGTGGAGTCCGGAGGGGAGGAGTCCCATGGGGAGGAGTCCAAAGGGGTAGAGTCAGAAGGGGAGGAGTCCGAAGGGGTGGAGTCAGGAGGGGAGGAGTCCGAAGGGGTGGAGTCTGGAGGGGAGGAGTCCAAAGGGGTGGAGTCAGAAGGGGAGGAGTCCGAAGGGGTGGAGTCAGGAGGGGAGGAGTCCAAAGGGGTGGAGTCAGGAGGGGAGGAGTCCAAAGGGGTGGAGTCAGAAGGGGAGGAGTCCGAAGGGGTGGAGTCCGGAGGGGAGGAGTCCAAAGGGGTGGAGTCAGGAGGGGAGGAGTCCCATGGGGAGGAGTCCGCAGCGGGCAGAGTCGAGAGGGGAGGCGTTGGCGGGCAGTGGTGCTGGTGCTCGCGCTGACTGCTGACCGCTCCTTTGCAGCCTGCGGAGGCACGTCTCAGCTATCAACAGGCTGGCCCGGGAGCACTTCTTCTTTTGGGACTATGGCAACGCCTTCCTCCTGGAAGCCCAGAGAGCTGGTGAGGGAGGCAGGAGGGGGCCCGGGCACACTCGCCTCGCTGCAGGCCTGGCCGGCCGCCGCTGCAGCTAGCAGGACGGCCCCGGCGTGCCTTCCGGGGTGGCCCTGCCGGGCCTCCGCCTCGCCGGGCCTCGGTCTCTCCCAGTGACTCTGGGCCCGCCTGTGCGCACAGGGGCCGACGTGGGGAAGCCGGGCGCCAACAGGACAGAGTTCCGCTACCCCTCCTACGTGCAGCACATCATGGGGTGAGTGGGGGCGCTCCCAGCGCCAGTCCTTATACACGCAGGTCCGCAGACATGCTCACACTGCTCAAGCCGCCTGCTGATACCTACGCCTGGTCCCAGGTGGCCACGGCCCCAGTCATGGGGTTTCCACCCTAGCGGGCAGGGGGAGAGGAGCTGAAAACGTGAGAGTCTGTGCAGCGTCTCAGGGAGAGAACAGGGGTTGGGGGCAGTGCCTGAGGTCACCTCCGGAGAGCACCCCAACCTCCGGGTGCTCAGGGCTGACCCCCACCAGGTCCTGGACGCTGTGGCCAAGGAGCTGCGCAACCCTCAGGGGCGCCCCAGCCCCGAGCGGATGGCCAAGGGCCCCATCCCTGCAGCCCTTGCGCCTTCCTGGCTGACGGGGGCCTGACCTAGCGGGAACAGGTCAGCTGCTGCGGGGCGAACACAGGGTGGAGTCCGCGCCGGGCAGCTTGGTGGGGCGGGAGGCCCCCGGGTGTGCAGCAGAGCGGACCCCGGCGGGGGCGGGGGAGCGGGTGAGAGAGGCCAGCACCCTTCTCAGGTTCATTGTGGGAGGGGAGAGGGCCAGAGTGGGGCCATGACCACAGCCTGGGAGGGAGGGTCCCCAGGGGCAAAAGGAAGGGAGCCCAGCAGAGGCTGGGTGGGCGCGAAGCCTAGGGAGGGCCTGCACCCCTCTGCCTGGAGCCCCCTCGAAGGTCCCAGCAAATGGGCAGAGTTTCTGTTTATTGTGCACTCCCGCCTGGTTTTCGGGTTGTCTCTAACCGCGGTTTAGGGAAGCTCTGCTTGTGTGTGTCCCAGCTCCCTGCTCCTGCAGCCACAGAAGCTGCAGCTCTGGGAGGGGCGCTGTGGTGATGGAGGGGGCGGGCAGGGTGGGGACCGCTGCACCTGCTGGTTGAGAGGCTTCCGGCAACCTTGCTGGTCGCCGACGCCACGACTCCCGACACAGGTCCCCGTACTTCGTGCATAGCCTTCACCCCGTCAGTTCTGGAGCATCTGTGGCCTCCCTGACCTTGAACCATGCGGATCCCAGCTCCTGGGGCTGCAGCTGGCCCGAAAGCCACCCCCCCCACCCCCCGGTGACGAGCCGTCTGCCTTTGCAGGGACATATTCTCCCAGGGCTTTGGGCCTTTCCGCTGGGTGTGCACCTCGGCGGACCCCCAGGACCTGGCGGTCACAGATCGGCTGGCCACGTCTGCGTTGGAGGGGATTGTTGCTGGCGGAGGTGAGGCTGAAGATGCTGGTGTGCGGGTGGCCCCCTGCCTGGCAGTGCCCGGAGCCTGGACGCAGGGTCCCCCCCGCCCCGGGGGCACAGGGCACACTCTCCGGGGTTGCCTGTGGACGGTGCTCGGGCTGCTGTGGCCAGCCCTGTGCTGACCGTGCCGCCCCCTCCACGTGTCCAGGCCGCTCTGCTGCCTCCACGTCAGAGCTGCCCCAGGCTGTCTGTGGACACAGCGTGGCTCTGCTCCCCCCGTGGGTGGCCCTGGCCCAGCCGCAGACCCTCCTTGTACAGTGGACGGGGCAAGAGGACCCAGTTACTTTATGGCACCTCCCCAGCCCCCTGCCTGTCACAGCTCCTGCCCTGTTGCTCTGCGGCTTCTCCCTGGGCCCAGGCAGCCTTCTCTGTTGGTAGTGGGTCAGCCTTTGCAGCTTATTGTAAATCCTCCGGGCCCAGTTTCACCCTGCCGCCCACATCTGGGTTGACTGAGATGACTGGCAGGGGCTTAGGGTCAGGGGACCCAGGAGGAGAGCCTGATGGGCGGGGCCACCTTGTGGGTGGAGTCAGTCCTACTGGCTCGGGAGGAAACTGAGGCAGTTCAGTTCTGATCAGTTGCTCAGTCGTGTCCAGCTCTTTCCGACCCCATGGACTGCGGCACACCAGGCCTCCCTGTCCATCACCAACTCCCGGAGCCTGCTCAAACTCATGTCCATCGAGTCGGTGATGCCATCTAACCATCTCATTCTCTGTCATCCCCTTCTCCTGCCTTCAGTCTTTCCCAGCATCAGGGTCTCTTCCAGTGAGTCAGCTCTTTGCATCAGGTGGCCAAAGGAGTTTCAGCTTCAGCATCAGTCCATCCAGTGAATATTCAGGACTGATTTCCTTTAGGATGGACTGGTTGGATCTCCTTGCAGTCCAAGGGACTCTCAAGAGTCTTCTCCAACACCACAGTTCAAAAGCATCCATTCTTCGGTGCTCAGCTTTCTTTATGGTCCAACTCTCACATCCATACACGACTACTGGAAAAACCATAGCTTTGCTAGATGGATCTTTGTTGGCAAAGTAATGTCTCTTTAATATGCTGTTTAGGTTGGTCATAGCTTTTCTTCCAAGGAGCTAGTGTCTTTCAATTTCTTGGCTGCAATCACCATCTGCAGTGATTTTGGAGCCCCCCCAAAATAAAGTCTCTCACTGTTTCCATTGTTTCCCCATCTATTTGCCATGAAGTGATAGACCTGGATGCCGTGATCTTAGTTTTCTGAATGTTGAGCTTTAAGTCAACTTTTTCACTGTTCTCCTTCACTTTCATCAAGAGGCTCTTTAGTTCTTCTTCGCTTTCTGCCATAAGGGTGGTGTCATCTGCATATCTGAGGTTATTGATATTTCTCCTGGCAATCTTAATTCCAGCTTGTGCTTCATCCAGCCCAGTATTTCTCGTGATGTACTCTGCATATAAGTTAAATAAACAGGGTGACAGTATACAGCCTTGATGCACTCCTTGCCCAATTTTGAACCAGTCTGCTGTTCCATGTCCGGTTCTAACCGTTGCTTCTTGACCTGCATAGATTTCTCAGGAGGCAGGTAAGGTGGTCTGGTATTCCCATTTCTTGAAGAATATTTCACAGTTTGTTGTGATCCACACAGTCAAAGGCTTTGGCCTAGTCAATAAAGCAGAAGTAGATGTTTTTCTTTCTGGAACTCTTGCTTTTTTGATGATCCAGCTGATGTTGGCAATTTGATCTCTGGTTCCTCTGGCTTTTCTAAATCCAACTTGAACATCTGGAAGTTCATGGTTCACGTACTGTTGAAGCCTGGCTTGGAGAATTTTGATCATTACTTTGCTAGCATGTGAGATGAGTGCAATTGTGTGATAGTTTGAACATTCTTTGGTATTGCCTTTCTTTGGGATTGGAATGAAAAGTGACCTTTTCCAGTCCTCGGATCACTGCTGAGTTTTCCAAATTTGCTGGCATATTGAGTGCAGCACTTCCACAGCATCATCTTTTAGGATTTGAAATAGCTCAACTGGAATTCCATCACCTTCACTAGCTTTGTTTGTAGTAATGCTTTGTAAGGCCCACTTGACTTCACATTCCAGGATGTCTGGCTCTAGGTGAGTGATCACACCATTGTGATCTGGGTGGAGCCTCCTCCAGCTTCTGGATGTTTGTACAGCTGCAGACCCTCAACCTGCCAGGTGACTGCTGGTGTTCCCACCGTAACCACCCTCCAGGGGCGATTTCAAGCAAGCGAGGCTCCGCATGGAGCGGGAGCAGAGTGTCCACCAGCCAGAAAACCTCGGGGCACAGCTCCTAGTTAGGAGCAGGAACGTCACTAAGTGATGTGGGAACATTACCTTCATTTTTAATACAATTTTTTCAGTTTATTTGACTGAAACTTTATGGACATCTGTAAACCACAGGCTCACAGAATTCCTGCCGATTTAGTAGTCTGTTCCCATGAGCACCTTGGCGGACCCCCCTCTCCAGCCCTCCACTCTTAACTGCCTGCCTGTCCTACCTCGAGAGTCCTCAGTGCCTCTGTACTCGATGCCCCCTCTGCAAAATGCTGTTCCCTCAATTCCATGTAGCTGGCTCCTCTTTAGCATCTAGGACTTGCCTTGAGTGTCACCTCCCCAGAGAGGCCCCTGGTCCCCTGACCCCCCACCCCAGTCTCAACTGCACTCGTTTCCTTCTTGGCTTGCAGTAGTCTTGGCTTGGAGCCTGGCACGTAGCAGATGCTCCTTAGATATTCGCTGCGGGTCGTTGCTGGCATTGCCATTGCCGGAAGTCAGATGGGCTGGTGGGGAGCTGGGGATGGGGGCATCCCAACCCTGCTCGGGGTCCAGTGGTGGGTGCAGACGGGTGCCTTAGCCCAGCAGCCTTGCAGCGGGAGTGTGTGCTCCCACTGTGGGGCAGGGGCTCTGGTACCTGTGACTCCCCCTCCCCTGCCTGCAGTGACCCCGGCCGTGAAGCTCCAGTATGTGGACAACATCCGCTGGATCCAGGAGGCTGCCAAGCACCAGCTGGTGAGGCTCCAGCTGGGGGGTGGGGGGGCAGTGTGGACCTTGCCCCAGGTGAGATGCTTCTCGCTATCTGGACAGCTTGGGGAGTCCCTACTGGCCCCCTCGCCCAGGGGCACTGTACAGAGAAGCCTTTCAGAAGGTGGCCTGGACTCTGGGGTAGCGACCTGGGTCAGGTAGGTCCTTCCATCATGGCCCGGCAGGTCCCTGAAGCCAGACCTCCTGACTTCTCAGCTGTGTGACCTGGGGTGAGTGGCTTGGCCTCTCTGGGCCTCCCCTCCCGTCTGCACAGTGGAGATACTGGAGGTGGTACAGCCCCTGGCTGTGGTGCGGGGCTTGGAGCAGGACCTCTGCGGGGCCAGGGCAGGGCAGATGGGTGTTTCTGTGCCTGTGAGCGTGACCACAGATCAGATGACCCAGGGAGTTGGGGGCGGGGGGTGTTGGCGGTGTAGCAGAATGGTGTCTCTGAGGAGCTGACTTGCAAGTTCAGGCCTAAGCGGGGCTGGGTCCGGGGTGGGGGGGGGGGGGTGACAGTTGGGAAGCAGAGGGACCAGCCAGTGCACAGGCCTGGGGAGGCAGCCGGCCGGATGTGCCCAGACCAAACAAAAGACGGGAGTTTGGTTCTGATGGCTGGACGCTGCCACGTCTGCACCAGTGGGTCCTTGGCCTGGGGTTCAGCCGCACCTGCCCCGAGCGGTGGCCCCCGTTCCGGGGCTTCCCAGTTCATCCCCATCCACCCAGACTGCGGCCACCGCCTGTACCAGTGGTTGCACGGGTGTGTCTCCGCGGAACCCCTCATGCCAACCACCCAGTGCCTGAGATGTCCACGGCGATCGCCGCTAGATTTGAAGACCAGGGCCTGGGGAGGGTGGGGCAGGAGGTGGAGATGGGGGCGGGGCTGACGGAGAGGCACAGTAGGTCACCTCCCAGGAGAGAGTCGGGCAGCCTGGAGCCCCTGGGGCTAGCCCTGCGGTGACTGGTCAGGAGGGATATCTGCACGGGACGCCCCCAGACTGCACTAGACACACGGGCCGGGCATGCGGCTGGGCTCCCGCGAGTGCCGTCCAGCGGCTGGGGGCGTGTCTCCTGAGCATCACCCTTCTCGCCACAGGTGGTGGGCTCCCAGGCCAGGATCCTGTACTCGGACCAAAAAGGCCGTGTGGCCATCGCCATGGCCTTCAACCAAGCCATCGCCCGTGGGGAGCTCAAGGTGGGCGCCCCGCCAGGCCAGCCCTCAAGCCCGGGCTCTGCTGTGGGCCCTGCCGTGAGACTCCGGGCAGTCAGGGGCCATCTCTGAGCCTTGTAACCTCACAGCGTGGCTTCCCCTCCAGCGTTTCACGCTGTCTTTGTTGAACTGTCCCTTTCACGTCGCGACGACTCGCCTTTCTCCGTCTCCCTAGCGGTCAGCCCCGCCCGCCTCGCTCAGCGCATGCGCACATGGCGCTACAGCTACGGCGCTTCATCCCCCTCCCTCTCCGCCTCCGCCTCCCTCCTCCCTCCTTCCGGTCAGCCCCGCCCGCCTCGCTCGGCGCATGCGCACATGGCGCTACAGCTACGGCGCTTCATCCCCCTCCCTCTCCGCCTCCGCCTTCCTCCTCCTTCCTTCCGGTCAGCCCCGCCCGCCTCGCTCGGCGCATGCGCGCAGGGCGCCTCTTCGTCCCACCTCCCTCTCCGCCTCACCTTCCTCCCGCCTCCTTCCAGTCAGCCCCGTTCACCTCGCTCGGCGCATGCGTGTACGGCTCCTCTTCATCTCCATCCTCTCTCTCCGCTCTCTCCTTCCTGAGCGGCGCCCTCCGCTCCCGCCCCGGTGCAAACCTTGCTGCCGCCCGGGTCTCCCGGCAGAGCACGTGGCAGACAGGGTCCGCCCGGTGCAGGTGGAGGGACACTGTGGATGCGTGGGCAAGGCCATCGGCCCACGGGCTGTGAGCGTGCTGCGCTCCGCGGGTGAAGTGAGCGAGGAGAGCGCGGAGGGTGAGGACTGGGCTCCGTGCTGCAGGCGGAGCCGTGAGTGTCCCCGGCGCCAGCGCACTGCGCTGGGGGGCCCGTGCAGAGCGGGGTCAGGCCCGGCCTGCTGAAGCGCAGGGCAGCTCCTGCGACCTCCGATGAGCGCCAGAGCCGCGGCCTGTCCCTGCAGCCCTGAGACTGGGGCTCCGTCAGGTGGGCGTGGTGACTGTGGACAGGGTAGCGGTGACTCTGAGCCAGCACCTGGGGGCGCACGGGCTCTGGGTGGACAGAAGGGGCATCTCTGGGCAGTCACCGGGGGCGAGGGGCGTTGGAACCCCCTGCGCCCTCCTGCAGAGAGTCTGCTTCCCGGGGTAGTCCAAAGGGCGTCTGACGTGGCCTGACCCTTGAACTCTGCCCCGGGCCAGGCAGTGGACACCGCCACTGACCTTTCGTGCCCTTCCACACCGCAGGCACCGGTGGTCCTGAGCCGAGACCACCATGACGTGAGTGGCACCGACAGCCCCTTTCGGGAGACTTCCAACATTTACGACGGCTCTGCCTTCTGTGCAGGTGAGGAGGACGGCGCGTCTAAGATGTGTTTCTGTTGGATTTGGATTTTATGTAAAAATCAAGTGGTTCATTCAGCCTGTCACGGTGCTGTGGAAAAGGCTGCTGGCTTCTGAGGGGCCAAGGCCCAGGGTGGCCAGCCCACGACAGAGGCGGCTCTGGGACACGGGACACAGTTGTAAATGTGAGCGGGAGCCAGTGGACCGGGCCGGTGGATGCCCAAAAGCTGGGCACAGCTGGCCCCATCACGTGCCAAGGGGTCTGCAGAGGGTCCTCAGGGTCCTCGTCTGTGACATGGGGCCAACAGCGGGTCCTTCTCTGTTGTGAAGGATGCACTGAGTTCGAGTGTGGGAGTCATGTCAGCTCCGCCAGTCCAGGTTCTGTGAGGGGCTGTTACCATCACATAGAGTTTCTGCCTTCTGCTCCTGGGGGCTTTCTTGTCCCCAGCACCCGAGGCTCCTTCCGTCATGGATGGGATCCCCAGGGAAGGAGTGGACACCCAGGAACACCAATGCACATCACTTTGAGGAATAGGTCCATTTCATATAAGTTGTGAAATTGATGGGTATAGAATCATATTCCTTTATTATCTTTCTAATATCTGTGGAGTTCACACTGTCTTTCCTGATGTTAGTCTTTTCTGTCTTCTTTCTCTTTCCTTGATCAGCTTGGCTAGACATTTTTCAATTTTATTGATCTTCTCAAAGAAGTTTTTAGTTAGATTTTTTTCTATTACTTTCTTGCTTTCAAGTTGATTGATGTCTAGTCTTATCTTTACTATGACCTTCTTCCTATTTACTATTTTAGTTTAGTTTGCTCTTCTTTCTCCAGTTTCATAAGGCTTTCTTTTCTAATAAGAATATTTTAATGTTATGAATTTCTCTCTAATCATACCGATTTTTGCAAAATATAATTTTATTTTCATTCAGTTCAAAATACTTTTAAATTTCCTTTGGTACATCCTTTTGGAACCATGGATTATTGTGAAGTATCTTTTTAAATTTTCAAATGTGGGGAGATTTTTCAGTTACTCTTTCTGTTACTGACTTCTGAGTTAATTCCAGTATAGTCTGAGGGCTTGCTTTGTATCCATCCTGTTATTTTAAACTTGTGTTAAGGGTTGTGTTGTGGCTTCGGAGGTGGTCCGTCTTGATGCACCTGGGAGGACATGTGATCTGCTGCTACTCGGGGGCTTGTTCTTTCTTTCTTTTTTTTTTTTTTTTAATTTTAAGCGTTTTTTTTGATGTGGACCATCTTTATTGAATATGTAACAACACTGCTTCTGTTTTATGTTTTTTGACCGTGAGGCGCATGGGGGTCTTAGCTTCC
Source organism: Muntiacus reevesi (assembly GCF_963930625.1). Lineage (NCBI taxonomy): Eukaryota > Metazoa > Chordata > Mammalia > Artiodactyla > Cervidae > Muntiacus > Muntiacus reevesi. The sequence goes on from NC_089252.1 coordinate 118,192,913, forward strand.
CAACTGGGGATGGAGCCTGCACCCCCTCTTTGGAAGGTGACGTTTTAACCACTGGACCACCAGAGAAGTGCTGGGGGCCTTCTCTACATCTCCCCTAGGTGAAGTCGGTTAATAATGCTCCTCCTGTGGCCAGGACCCTCGCTGCCCTTCTGCTGACATGTCCCCTAGATGACCGAGAGTGAGGTGATGCAGTTCCCGACTCTGCATTTGCCTGCTCCCTCCACGTCCTCCTCCGCGGTGCCGTGTCTTAAAGCTATGTTGTCAGGCGTGCTCTTGTTTGGGTGTATTGTCTCTTCTTGGAAAATTGACCTCTTTACCATCTTGTGACGGCTCTCTTTATTTCTTTTTTCGTTTTAAAACATTTTTTGGCTGCCTCATGCGCCACGTGGGAGCCTAGTACCCGGACCAGGGATCGAACCCTGGGCCCCCTGTGTTGGGAGCGCAGAGTCTTAACTGCAGGACCACCAGAGACGCCCCCTTTTACCCTTGACACTGCCGGCTCTCACGTTCTGTGACGTTAATGTAGTTTACATTGGTATTCTTCGACCAGTATAACAATTGACCACTAACTTGGAGGCTGGAAGCAGCACGAGCGTGTTCCCTGAAGTTCTGAAGACCCAACGTCTGAAGTCAATTTCTCGAGGCCTGGGTCGAAGTGTGGGGAGGGCCCCGATGTCTCAGGAGGCAGCCAGGGGCGGGTGGGTAGCTCCTTGGCCTTTGCCAGGTTCTGGAGCTGTTCTGGTGCATCTCACAGGCCCATGCGAGATGGAATCATTCCCGGGACCCCGGCTCTTCTCTGGGGGGGCTTTGAGGAAGAGCCCACCAGGGTCCAGGCCCTTTGTCCCTGGCCTGGGGCGCTGGTCTCAGGGCGGCTCCGAGTCTTTCAGCAGGTCCTTGGACAGTGGTGAGGCTCGGTTCCCGCCACTGTGCGGGTGCCTGTCTCCCTGCAGAGTCCTGTCTGGTTGCCTGCCCTGGGGCCTCGCCCAGTGATGCCCAGGAGCAGTCCGCAGCGTGCAGCTTGTCCCCCGCCCGCTGGCATGTTCCTCTGAAGGGTGGGACTGATGCTGTTTGTCTCTTGAGTGACAGTTCCTCCATCCTCGGTGCCTCTGGGGTGCTGCACCTGTGCCTGGCTGGGCAGGTTCCAGTGGGCATCGGGCACTCGTTCGGTGCTCCCGCTTCACTGGGCTCTGAGAACGCAGTGTCTGCAATTCCTATAGTCGCCCTCGCTGGTTCCCGTCTGACCCCCGACCCTGGCCCGTGCTGGCCGCCTTGCCCGGGGCTGACCGTGCTTGCTTTCTGCAGACATGGCTGTGCAGAACTTTGTGGGCGACGCGTTCCGTGGAGCCACCTGGGTCGCCCTGCACAACGGCGGTGGTGTTGGCTGGTAAGAAGGTTCCTGGGGCCATGGCGTGGGTGGGGCCTCCCCGGGAGTCTCGGGGGCCCTCCCACTTCCCGCGCCTGTCTCTCCAAGCTCTCTCTGCTGAGGGCTCCTGTGTGGACTGGACGTGGGGGCCCTGCCCAGCCTGCCCCGTGCAGTCTGCTGCCTCTCGCGGGACATCATGAGTCGTCCTTTCCCGTGTGGTTCTGCTGCTTTCAGATGTTCTCCAGGGAACCCTTAGAGTCATCCTGGCCCCGTCCTTTGACTTCGCCAGGGCGGCTGGGCTGGGCGGCGGGAACCTGGATCTGGGCTCCCTGGCTCCTGGCCCCGTGCTGCCCAGCCAGGCCTGTCTCCAGCCCAAGCCACGGGCCAGCTGGGGTTCTGGGAGGCTCCCTCCTGGGCCATAGACGAGTGCCCTTGCGAGGTTGTCCCTGATTCTGCACCCAGTTTCAGCCCGTGGGCATTTCCAGCACCGGCTGTCCTGCAGCTCAGCTCAGCTCAGCTCAGGCCCCAGGCTTTCAGCCTGGAGAGGACACCACATCCCACAGCTGGGGGCTCAGTCCCTCAGGGCCGGCCCCCTCCACTCACCACCCCACTTCCTGACCCCAGTCACAGGTCTGCAGCGTCACCTGTGCCCCCTTCACCCCCAGCTGGAGATCCCAGGTCCCCACAGCCCCCTGCTCAGTTCCCCTGTTTTGCTGGAGCAGCTCACGGAAGGCAGGGATTTCTGAAAAAAATGACAGAAGGCGTCAAAGGGTGTGAATCAGTAGCCAGAGGAGGAGGCACATGGGGTGAGCACGCAGAGGATCACCTGACCGCAGGGGCCGGGGCAGGCGCGGCCACGCGTGCCTGTGTTCTGGTTCCCCAGCCGGCCACTCTCCAGGCCCCTCCTCTGGGGCTTCCCTGGAGGATTCCTTCCACGGGTGACTGGCTCCATCACTGGCCACGGGTGACTGGTTCCACCTCCAGCCCTTCCCCCTCGGCAGTGGTCAGGGCCTGGGCCCGAGGTTCCAATTGCCGGTCACAGGGTGGCTCCTCCGGCAGCCAGCCCTGCTCCCTCGGGTGAATTCCCAAAGTCACCTCATCAGCAGGACGAGAGACACCTTCATCCTGCTCATCACAAGAAATTACAAGGGTTTAAGGAGCTCTGTGCTGGGAACTGTGGACAAAGACCAAACGTTTATTTTTCATTGTAAGAAACAATGTCCCATTCGCTGCTGAGAAAAATGAACAACTGGTGTCCATCCTAAAGGAGATCAGTCCTGAGCATTTACTGGAAGGACAGATGCTGAAGCTGAAACTCCAATACTTTGGCCACCTGATGCGAAGAACTGGCTTATCTGAAGACACTGATGCTGGTAGAGATTGAAGGCGGGAGGAAAGGGGACGACAGAGGGTGAGGTGGTTGGACGGCATCACCGACTCGATGGGCTCGCTGAGTGGGTTCTGGAGATGACGGGATGCCCCTGGCGGGGCTGGAGTCAGGGGCGGAGCCGAGTCTGGATTCAGATCTGTCGTCCCCAGATTCCTGAAATAGGAGCCAGGACGGCAGAAGGCAGGCGGGGCAGGACCTGAGGGCCTCGGGCACTGCTCGCCATGGGGGCCCCCCCACCAGGCTGCCCCCAGGCTCTGACGGCGCGGCTTGTGAGGCGCTGGCACCAAGGCTGTTAGTCGTGGTGCCCTAGGGGGCTCCTTTGGGAAATTGCCTCAGGTTGACTGCAGAATCCGTGAGAGACACGCGTGTGTAATTTATTTATTTTATTATTATTTTTTTTTTACACGTGTGTAATTTAATCCACCAGATACCCCTGCAAACCTTCCCGGAAATGCAATGGGAAAACCCCCCCCACCCCACCCCCCACGCAGCCTTCCTTCCAGTTTCAACTGCGTCTCTTGCTTCCAAGTCACAGTTTGCGCTGATGTTTCTGAGTTTGCTCCAAGTTTCCCCACTGCCTGTCAGTTCCCTGTTCCTGAGCTGATCCGTGTCAGCACTGGGTTCCCTACAGTCCCCGCGCCCTGCCCCGTCTGTTCTGACCGCATGCTGAGGTCTGGCCCATGCCGTCTGCCCCACAGCCCTAGCCAGCAGCTGCCGTGTAGATGGGGACCGTGGGCTGCAGAGCGGGAGTCTCAGTGGTCAGGCTCTGGTCTTGGCTGGTTGGCCAGCTCCGTAGAGACGGTGGACCCCAGTCCCTCTGGGGAGGGTGTGCACGTCCCTGTGGGCGGGGCCAGCCCCCAGGCCCGTGTCTCTGAGGAACAGATGCACTGTCCAGGTTTGATCCCTGGGTGGGGAAGATCCCCTGGAGAAGGGCATGGCTACCCACTCCAGCATTCGTGCCTGGAGAATCCCAGGGACAGAGGAGCCTGGCGGGCTGCAGTCCACGGGGTCCGGTACTTCACTTTATCCGGATGCTGACACTGTCTCCCCACCAGAGCACATCTGGAAGCCAGCTGTGTGTGGGCATCCCTGAGGGGCCTGTTAATACGTGGATCCTGACGGCAGGTCGGGGCGGGGGTCTGCGTCCCTGCCCAGCTGTGGGTGGTGATGCCATGGGGCCCCTGGGTGGTAGCAGCTGGATTCTGAGGTGACGTGTCCACACAAGCCTCACTGTTTCTTGGGGACAAACGGTTGTGACAGCTGCATGCTTCTCGGGCTGCTCGCGGTGAAGACCCGTCACAGGAGCCGCGGCTCTGCAGGGCCCACGCTGGCCTCCCAGGACTCTTACTGTCAGCTCCTCTCGTCAGCTCCCACGGTCCCACCTCAGAGGCAGCTGCACCAGAGCCTGACCCTGCAGACGCTGACGGCTCGGCCACAGTTCCCAGTTCCCGGGTGAGGACTCCCGTTTGCATAGCCTCCTGAGCTCCGGCCGCCTTCACACGTCAGACCCGGGGCCACGGGCTCAGTGGCCGAGAAGTTCTGACCCTGTTGTTCCGCCCTGAGTTGCTTTCGGTCTCCAGGACCTTGTGGCTGAGTTCTGTGGGCCTTCCTGCTCATCTCATGGTGCCAAGTTCTCCTTAGTACAGCCGGCACTGACCTTACGTGTGACCTTCTCCCCGGGACCACTCTCTGGCCAGTGACTGCTCCATGACATGAGAAGGCTCCCCCTCTCTGGTCGTCCTCCTGGGCCTAGGACTCCTCCGACCGGGTTTGCAGAGGCCACCTGGAGCTGAGCACCTTTGCCCCCTGACTGTCCGTGCCTGGGAGTGACCCTGAAACCCTTTGGCTTCTTGCAGGGGCGAGGTGATCAATGGGGGCTTTGGCCTCGTGCTGGACGGGACTGAGGACGCTGAGCGGAAGGCCAGGAGGGTGCTCAGCTGGGACGTCGCCAACGGAGTGAGTGACTGCCAGCATCCCCCAAGGCTCTCCCCTGTGCAGACTGCAGACCCTCCTCCTTCCCGAAAGGTCTGCGACCCTCCTGCCGCTGCGGTGTCTCCCCCCCAGCCACTGCCCGTGTGTCCCCCCACAGCAGACGGCCCGCGTTTCACCAGGGCTGCTTCCCGGCCATCCTGTGTCCACGGGGCCACCGCCTCTGCATGCATCTGAGAGCACAGCTGCATACAGTCGTGTGTGTGTCCTGACACGTGTGTGTGTGTCCTGACACTCATGTGTCCTGATGTGTGTGTGTGTCCTGACACGTGTGTGTGTGTCCTGACACTCATGTGTCCTGACGTGTGTGTGTGTCCTGACACCTGTGTGTGTCCTCACATGTGTGTGTCCTGACAGTATGTGTGTCCTGACACTCGTGTGTGTCCTGACACCTGTGTGTGTCCTCACATGTGTGTGTCCTGACACCTGTGTGTGTCCTCACGTGTGTGTCCTGACACGTGTGTGTGTGTCCTGACACTCGTGCGTGTGTGTCCTCACGTGTGTGTGTCCTGACACGTGTGTGTGTGTGTCCTGACACTCGTGCGTGTGTGTCCTCACGTGTGTGTGTCCTGACACTCGTGTGTGTCCTGATGTGTGTGTGTCCTGACACTCGTGTGTGTGTCCTGACACCTGTGTGTGTCCTCACGTGTGTGTGTCCTGACACGTGTGTGTGTGTCCTGACACTCGTGCGTGTGTGTCCTCACGTGTGTGTGTCCTGACACGTGTGTGTGTGTCCTGACACTCGTGCGTGTGTGTCCTCACGTGTGTGTGTCCTCACGTGTGTGTGTCCTGACACTCGTGTGTGTCCTGATGTGTGTGTGTCCTGACACTCGTGTGTGTGTCCTCACGTGTGTGTCCTGACACTCGTGTGTGTGTGTCCTCACGTGTGTGTGTCCTGACACTCGTGTGTGTCCTGATGTGTGTGTGTCCTGACACGTGTGTGTGTGTCCTGATACTCGTGTGTGTGTGTGTCCTGACGTGTGTGTGTCCTGACACGTGTGTGCGTGTGTGTCCTGACACTCGTGCGTGTGTCTTGACACGTGTGTGTGTGTCCTGACGTGTGTGTGTCCTGACACGTGTGTGTGTGTGTCCTGAGGTGTGTGTGTCCTGACACATGTGTGTGTGTCCTGATACTCGTGTGTGTGTGTGTCCTGACGTGTGTGTGTCCTGATACTCGTGTGTGTGTGTCCTGACGTGTGTGTGTCCTGACACGTGTGTGTGTGTCCTGAGGTGTGTGTGTCTTGACACGTGTGTGTGTCCTGACACTCGTGCGTGTGTGTCCTCACGTGTGTGTGTGTCCTGACGTGTGTGTGTGTCCTGACACTCTGTGTGTGTGTGTGTGTGTGTGTGTGTGTGTGTGTGTGTGTGTGTGTGTGTGTGGTGCAGGGCCCCATCCCTGAGGGACCACATATTAGGGCCTGAAAGGGGAAGCATGATAGATGGGGGTCTGGGTGATAGGGGTGGGTTTACAGGATGTGAGTGAAATGGGGAGGAGGCTGGGGAGCCCAACTGCAAGGGGCCAAGGGTTAGACTCGGGCCTAGGAGAGCGGTGGGGCGACTCCCGGGGGCCCCCAGGACGGGGGCTGTGCTTCCTCCTGGAGGCCGGGAATCCGGAGGGAACGGGTGGGGCGGGTGGGGTGCCAGGGCCATGTCCGGGGGCCCCTGACAACACAGGCCAGATGGGAGGAAGGGAGCGGCTGGGGAGGGCTTGAAGCGGAGCCCAGGTGGTGTGCTCCGGGGACACGCCCCTCCCGCCCCTCAGGTGACCCGCCGCTGCTGGTCCGGGAGCCCCATGGCCTACGAGGTCATCTGCCAGACGATGCGAGAGGACAGTGGCGTGGTGGTGACGCTGCCACACGCCGTGGCGGACGGGCGTGTGCTCCAGGCGCTGCAGCAGTGAGGGGACTGGGCGCCCCACGGTGCCCTGCCCCCGGTCCTGCCCCCACCTCACATTCCCCAGCCCACTGCTCGCAGTGCTCCCCCAGGTCCGGATCTTTGCACACGCGTAGATGCGCACACACACACAGGCATGCACACACAAGCATGTACGCGCACTTACAAGCATACACACACACGCAAGCATGCCCTTTTCCGTCTCACTACCCCAGAGGCAGTGTCACTACATCCCCATCTTACAGACTAGCCAGCGAGGCAGGGCCCTCTGCTCTCACCACGAGGCTCCCCTGGGGGCCTGGCAGGCAGTGAGGGTCTCGTTCAGTGTGAGGAGCTCAGGCCTGCCGTGGAGGGGACTCCAGGGGCTGGTACCCAGAAGACTGGCTGAGTGGGGCACCAGCCGGCCCACGGAGCGGCCTGCAGTTCCTCCTCCCCCTGGGCGCAGGGTTCATTTGGCCAGATTCTCATCTAACATCCATCGCCCCCGCCAACCCCTGACTAACTGTCCACACCAGGGACCCACAACCTTGGCGCACAGACCAGCCTGGCTCTGACCATATTCCTTATTCTTTGTCCTCCGTCTTAGCTGAGCCCCTGCTGGGCCCGTGACAGGCTTAAACTGAGAAAGACTTTGGGGATGGGTCTCCAAGGAGCCCCCAAAACTTGACCTCGCCCCTTTGTGTCTAGTCTCAACCATGCCATATGGCTTGTCTCCTCCCCACTGGCCATTCTGCCTTTGTCTGAGCTCACAAAACCCCAGTGTTGTCTGGGTAGCAATATACATAGAAGAAGTAGTTGATTTTTCAGCCTGCCTAGTAATCAAGAATAACCATTGACCTGGTTCCAGCCCAACAGACTGTGGAAGTCTGCTGGACGGGTCTGCTGGTAAAGCTGTAATAAAAATGAACTGATGTGGCTGTGTCACATTTTTGCTTTTGCCCCTTCTTTCTGCCAGAATCTCAGGTGTGATGCCTGGAAGCACAGCAGCTCTGCTGTGACCATGAGGGGATCACTGAACGCATGGGGACTTGTGGAAAATCAGAGGTGCCTGGGCTTCTGGCAGTGCTGGGTGCTACTGTGACAGTCTTGGGTGCCTTCTCCTTTCCTTGGTCCTCACCTGCTCAAGCCATCCTTGCAGGCTTCTGTTGCACATGGCGAGCGTGGGGTCCGGATGTAGAGGAGGGCTCCACTCTCTCTCCATGGACTTTCCAGAGTGGTCCCCTATCCTGGAGTCTGGGGCCAGAGTCCTGGGGTTGAAGATTTTTTTGCCTCCCCCCCCCCCCACTTTAAAGTTTTTTGACTTTGTCACCAATTTTTAGAAATTGGGAAATTTCACTTAAAAAAACAAACCCAGGTTTTGAGTTACTTGAAGTCAGGAGAGTAAGTGATACTTGTTGATACAAGTCTCCTTGAAGGTCACCCTGTTGTATGGATCTGCACAAACATTCCCTGTTTCTCAGGGGAAATGTGTGTGTTCAGTTTGAAGACCAGGACCTCCTGTCATCCTTTCCGCCCAGCACCCTGAGTCCTTCAGGGCCACGGCTGAGGGCCAGGACTCGGCCAGCCTCAGGGCAGGGTCTAAGGAGGCTTGTGGCCACGTTCGAGGGCTCCAGACCCTCCCTGGGCTCCCACCGAGCCCACCAGGGAGCATGCCCCTCCCCCCGTCTCCGCTGCCAGCAGGGAGAAGGGACGGCCGACACCCCCACGGGGCCCAGGAGGACGGCAGAGCAGCCGACCACAGACTTGGTAGCTGTGGAGGTGCCAGAGAAAGTGTGCCACTCCCACCGGCTCTGCAGCGACTGAGTCCCCAGCCCCTGCGGCCACTGACCTTCAGCACGCCCCCAGCGTTCGGGGCGGAGGTCAGGACATGTCTCTGCGCTCCGGGGACAACTGGCGCAGCAGGCCCTCTGTAGTCAGATATTTCCAGAGAAGTTGTTTGTGAACCCGGGTTCTGGCCTCTTACCACAGTTAGGAGAGCACTAAAAACCACTAGCTTAGATTCCACTCCCCACAGCCTGCATCCACCTTCTGCCAGCCTTCTGTAAGAAAGCAGGGGAGCATAGTTCACTCAGAAATGTGTTCATCGAAACAATGAAGACAGGAACCAACTGGCCTTGTTGGGAGTGGGCCTGGCTGCCTCGAGAACTGCAGAAGCCTCAGGGCCCTCGCTGGCGACCTCTGCTCCCCGGCACCTAGGACTGCCCGGGGACAGACTTTCCCTGCTGGCCAGCCCAGACCAGGGCAGGAGGGCTCTGCGCTGTTGCCCTGGGCTTTCCAGAGGGGACCCCTGTCCTGGGTCTGGGGCCAGACCTGACTTGGGGATGTGTATTATTTGCCCCCCACACCTTTAAAATTTGACTTTGTCACCAATTTTTAATAATTGGGAAATTCCACTTAAAAATCCAGATTTGAGTTACTTCAAGTTGAGTTTAGGTGACAGCGTGCGCTCGCCGCCCCTGCTCAGTCATCACCTGGAGGGCTCTGGGGCCTGGGCTTGTTTTATCCAACTTGCCACAGTCCCCACCAGCCTCTGGGACTTCCCAGGGCGTGTGAGTGGTAAAGAAGCTGCCTGCCAGTGCAGGAGACAGATGAGACATGGGTCTGATCCCTGGGCCAGGAAGATCCCCTGGAAGAGGAAATGGCAACCCACTCCAGTTTCTTGCCTGGAGAATTCCATGGACAGAGGAGCCTGGTGGGCTACAGTCCACGGGGCCGCAGAGAGTCGGACACGACTTAGTGACTTAGCTCACACACGCCATCGGTCTCTACGGCGCGGCCGGCCATAGTGTGTTTGCTATTCATTCCTGGACAGGAGCTGCCTATTTCTTACTGGGGGTAGGCCGCCTCATGACCGGAGGGGTGACCTTTTAGTTTTCTACCCTGACCTCCATGGAGGGGAGAGGGGCTGCCAGCATTTCACTTGGCACAATATCCTCAGTGTTCATCCATGTTGTCCCATGTGTCAATATTTCCCTCTTTTTTAAATATTGAAAAATCTGTTGAATCCATAATCACATTTTCTTGAGTTGGCCAAAAAGTCCACCTATTCTGGTCATTTCATATGAATGGAATCACGCAGTACGTGGTTTTGGGGGTCTGGCTTCTTTCCCTTGGTGTGTTTTCAGCGTTCATCTGTGTTGTAGTGTGTATCAGTACTTCATCCATTTTTGCGGCTAAATAATATTCCTTTGTGTGGATAGGCCATATCTTGTTTACCCCTGTGTCTGTTCATGAACACTTACCTGTTTCCATTTTTTAACTGTAGCAGTATGCTACTGTGAACGTTCACATATAAGTGTCTCTGTGGATGGATCTTCACTTGTCTTGGATGTATGCCTGGGAGTGGAATTGCAGGGCTATAAGGAAATTCTTCCCAGGTGGTGCTAGCGGTAAAGAACCCGCCTGCCAGAGCAGGAGGTGTAAGAGACATGGGATCGAGTCCAGGGTCAGGAAGATCCCCTGGAGGAGTGCATGGCAACCACTCCAGTATTCTTGCCTGGAGAATTTCATGGGCAGAGGAGCCTGGTGGGCTGCGCTCCATAGGGTTGCAAAGAGTCGGATACTGCTGCAGTGAGTTAGCACACAAGGAAATTCTGTCTTTAACTTTTGGAGGAACTGCCAACCTTTTTTACACAGCAACATTCTCACCAGAAATACATGAGGGTTCCAATTTTCCCACACCCTCACCAACACTTGTTCTCTGTTTAAAGAATTGTAACTACCCTCGTAGGTGCGAAGTGGTATCTCATGGTGGTTCCCAGTTGCATTTCCCCGATGACTAATGAAACTGAGCTTCGTTTCATGGGTGTATTGGCTAGTTCTTATTTGGAAAAATGTTTATTAAGATCTTGTGTGTATTTTTAAATTGGGTTGTCTTTGTGATTGACTTACAAATTTTTAAAAATATGTTTTGGATAGTAGATCCCCACCAGATACACAATTTGCAAATTTCCTCCCATATTATGGGTTATCTTTTCACTGTTTTGTTCCTGTTCTTTGATTCAAATTTTTTAACTTTCACAAAGCCCAGTTTGCTTCTTTGGGCTTTTGGTTTCACATCTGAGAAGCCATTCCCTCATCCAAGGTCACAGAGATCTACAGTTATGCTTTCTTCTAGCCATTTTATAGTTACAGCTCTTAGGTTAGACCTGGGATCCACTTTGAGTTCCTTTTTGTGTCTGATATCAGGCAGAGGTCCAAACCCTCTCTGCTGTGTGTGACTATTCAGTGATTCCAGAATTATTTATTGAAAAGACTGTTGCCTTTATTGAATGGTCTTGGAAAAATTTATTTTTGGCACAAACATATATATATGTAGGTTCAGTTCAGTTTAGTCACTCAGTCGTGTCCGACTCTTTGCGACCCCCTGGACTGCAGCACACCAGGCTTCCCTGTCCTTCACCAACTCCCAGAGCTTACTCAAACTCATGTCCATCAAGTCAGTGATGCCATCCAACCATCTCATCCTCTGTTGTCCCCTTCTCCTCCCACCTTAAATCTTTCCCAGCATCAGGGTCTTTTCAGATAAGTCAGTTCTTCGCATCAGGTGGTCAAAGGATTGGAGTTTCAGCTTCAGCATCAGTCCTTCCAGTGAGTATTCAGGACTGATTTCTCTTAGGATGGACAGGTTGGATCTCCTTGCAGTCCGAGGGGCTCTCAACAGTCTTCTCCAACAGCACAGTTCAAAAGTATATGTAGGTGTGTTTCCTATTCTTTCCAATATTGTTGATGTACTTTTTTTGGGGGGGTGCTGCACCTTGGGGTTTGGGGGGTCTAAGTTCCCTGACCAGCTGTGGGAATGGAGTCCTAATCGCGGGAACTCCCGAAGTCCCTTATTCTCAAGGTGCTTTTTATAATAAAGCGGTCACCAACGCACCGCACGTCGGCGGAGTCTCCAGCGCTGGCCTCGGGGCTCAGCTGTGGCGGGCGCCCCAGGGTCTCCGTCCTTACGGGCCGCACAGGAAGAGGGACGAAGGACACCAGGGCGCCGTGGACACAGACCCTGCGTGGATCCCGCAGGAGCGGGGGGCGGTGGGGCGGCGGCGGGACGTCCGGCGAGGGGAGAGAGAGCCGGCGGGGCCGCTCGGGTAGGGAGCGCGGGGGCCGCGGGGTCATCGCCCTAGACGCGCGGGAGGGACGCCGAGCCTGGCGGCAGGGCCGCAGCGAGTGGCCGCCGGACGGCTCCGCCCCTCCAAGAAGGCTCCGCCCCGTGTGACGTCACGCGCCCGGCGGACCCTGGGCGACTCCCGCGCATGCGCGCCTGGGCCGCTCCGCCGCGCGCTTGGGCGCTGACCAGCCGGCATCGCGCACGGCGTCGCACACGGCGTCGCGCTCGGCGGCCAGTCTGCGTCGCGCTCGGCGGGCGTGCGTGCGGGGCGGCGCTTCCGGCGAGGCGGTGGCTGGACGCGCCGCGGCCCAAAATGGACGCGCCGGCGCTGCTTGCTACCGCGGCCCCGGATGCGCTAGGGCCCCAACTCGGCGGTGGCCCCGGCCGGCCCCGCAGAGCCCCGGGCCCCGCGCGCCGCCGCCTGCTGCTGCTGAGGGAGCCAGAGGGCGGCGCGCGGGACCCGCGCTGCGCGGACGCCGGGCCGCCGGCCGTCGCCGGCGGCGACTCTCTCGTGGTGCTGCTGGACGTGGCGCGCGGCGCTGCCGCGGCCCCGGGGCGGCAGGAGCCGGAGCCCGAGCCCCGAGCCGCCTCGAACCCGGCCGGCCGCGCCGCGCAGGCCCCCGGCACCGCGCCCCTCGGGGGCCCCGGGTCCGCCGGCCCCCAGGACCTGCTGGTGCGCCTGGAGCGCGGCGTCCTTGCGCTGGCCGCGCCGTCTCGGGGCCCGCCGCCCGGCCAAGAGGCCGGCAGCCCGGCCGAGGCCCGCCGCGCGCCCGCACGCCCCGGCTACCGATGCCCCGAGCCGCAGTGCGCGCTCGCCTTCGCCAAGAAGCACCAGCTCCAGGTGCACCTGCTCACGCACGGCAGCGGCCAGGGCCGGCGGCCCTTCAAGTGCCCGCTGGACGGCTGCGGCTGGGCCTTCACCACGTCCTACAAGCTCAAGCGGCACCTGCAGTCGCACGACAAGCTGCGGCCGTTCGGTTGCCCGGTGGGCGGCTGCGGCAAGAAGTTCACCACCGTGTACAACCTCAAGGCGCACATGAGGGCGCACGAGCAGGAGAGCCTGTTCAAGTGCGAGGTGTGTGCCGAGCGCTTCCCCACGCACGCAAAGCTCAGCTCGCACCAGCGCAGCCACTTCGAGCCCGAGAGGCCTTACAAGTGCGACTTTCCCGGTGAGCGGCGCGGGCGGGGTGCGGTGTCTCCTCTCCCCCCGCCCCGGGGGCGCGGCGGCTCCCGGACCCCGCTTGGCCGCGAAGTAGCTCGGGGAATCTCGGAGCCCTCCCCCGGGTGCGTCCGATGAGCGAGACCGCAAGCCATCTTCCCACCTACGGAACCAGAGGCAGGTCTGGTTACTGGGAAACGCTCAGTCCGGCTTGCGGGCGCGCGCCCCTAGCTGCAGGGACTCTGGGTCGCCCGCGCACCCAGCGCGAAACATTAGGGCGCCCCAGGGGATCAACGCCCGCTGCGGCGCCTCCGCCTTTTATGCCGTTAAAACCTTTGTTTCGTTTGGACTTTATGGTTGTGTGAAGTTCTGAAACTCGTCTTCATCTTCAGATGGAGACTCCCGGCGTGGTGGGTCCGGTGGGTGAGTGCCCGTGGACTCTTCACCCGGATAGGCGGCTCCAGCTGCGGAGGGCGTGTGCCTGCGAAGGAGGGGCTGGGGACCCGGGGCCGGGCTGCGGAGCCAAGGCAGGGAATGCGGGCAGGGGGGAGGCTTCTGGAGGGCCTTCCTTAAAAGAGAAGCTGGAGTGTGCGCCCGGCGATCGGTTGATGAGTTGTGGACCGGGAATGCGCTCCGCATAGTGTCCAGGTCATGGAAGTGTACAGGAATGAGGGATTTTGAAAGGGCGGAAGAAAAGTCAGATGTTAGGGAGTTCTCTCTGATCTTCCCGAGCGCCCTGGCCGGTCCTGTGCACCCCGTCTCCGTGGAGAGCATGGCTGGAGGGCACTCGCTCTCTGTCCCGCACTCGCTCTCTGTCCCGCACTCGCTCTCTGTCCCGCACTCGCTCTCTGTCCCGCACTCTAGTGAAAAGCTCAGAGGGCATCCATCCGAGCACAGTGCTAGCAGGATCTGGGATCCACCTTCTCTGGGCACGGGGTCACCCTGGATTTTGAAGTGAATGATCTGTGAGGTGTCTGTCCTGGGTGGGTGAGCGGAAGGAGGAGAGGGACCAGTGGGATGTTCCAGACCGCAGGGGCCTGAGGGCTGATCCGGGTGGAGGCCATGGGTCGCTGGGGTGGATTGAGGCGCTGGGTCCTGTGGCTTCTCCGTCGATCGGGGGAGGGTGCGTCTTGCTGAGGCAGACGCTGATTTTGCTTGTTCAGATGTGTCTACCTGACCGAGGGGGCAACGACACTGCAGCCTAAAGTGAGGATTGGCCGGGGCGCTGGGGAGAGACAGATGTGTACGGGAGGAGGGGTGGGGGGCGTTTGGGGAGATGAGCGTTTCCCCGCTGAGTGTCGCTGCAGAGAGGAGGGGTGCCGGGCTCTGCACCCCGTGGAGGCCCCGGGAGGGCTTGGGAGGGGCCGCAGCATCCACTGCTCACGGGCATCTTGCAGCCTCGTGTGTCGTGCCTGATGTGAGCACTGACCTTTTCTGTCGAAGGAGAGCTGGTAGTTTAGTAGCTAAGTTGCGTCCTGCTCTGCTTCTCCATCAACAGCCTGCTTCTTCCGCCAGGCTTCTCTGTCCATGGGATTTCCCAGGCAGAAATACTGGAGTGGGTTGCCGTTTCCTTCTCCAGGAGATCTTCCTGATCCAGGGCTCAAACCCAGGTCTCCTGCATTGCAGGTGGATTCTTTACCAGGGAGCCAGCAGGGAAGGAGCTGATGGCTTCTCGCTCTCCCCAGAGGAGAGCTTAGTCATGTTCCAAGTCCCATGGGTCAGCCCAGGTTGAAGATGCAGGTGGGAAAAGGCCATCTAAGCGCAGATGAGCCTGGTGACTCGTGACAGAGCAGGAAACCCCGAGGAGACGGGCCAGAGCGAGGAGGAGCTGGCAGTAGGGGCTGGTCTGCCTCCGGGAGGACGTGCACAGGGGTGGGGTGTGCCTGACTCCACAGGTGAGGGGACCTCAGGTGTTCCTGCAGTAGCTGGCAGCCCTTTCAGACTTAGCCCGACCAGACAGAATCTGGTTCCTTAGTATCTGGTTCATCTTGTTGGGTTTACTGGTCGTTGAGTTCCCAGCGCACCTGGAGGGTCTGTCGGGTGGCTGCGTGGGGTGGGTGGCCTGTGAACTGCCCCGAGCCGCCCCAACTTCAGCCTCCAGGGAGACCCCCGAGTCGTCGTCCTCGCCACCTGCCCCCGTGCGAGTGGCGCCCGGGCGTGACTGGGTCAGCTCTGTGATGTGCCTTCTGCCCCACCAGTGAGCAGGCTCTGTGTTTTTCTGCTCAGGCTGTGAGAAGACATTTATCACCGTGAGTGCTCTGTTTTCCCACAACCGGGCCCACTTCCGGGAACAAGAACTCTTTTCCTGCTCCTTTCCTGGATGCAGCAAACAGTACGACAAAGCCTGTCGCCTGAAAATCCACCTGAGAAGCCATACAGGTAATGAGCCGGGGATGTCCGGCCCCCGCCCAGCATCCACACAGTTCCTGGTTGTAATCACGAGGCATGGTTTTTCTTTCCTAAGGTGAAAGACCTTTTATCTGTGACTCTGACAGTTGTGGCTGGACCTTCACCAGCATGTCTAAGCTCTTGAGGCACAAGAGGTAACCTTTACATTTGGGTTGAATTCTTCGTTTTGAAAACGAGTGAGTTATTGGTTAGTAGCAGAAGCCTGTAGATGGGATAATCTGTGGATTTCTTTCAGTTATAAAAAACACGTGTGGGTAACTTGGAAAATTCAGAAAGTTCATAAGAAGAAAACCACACAGAATCCGATCACTTAGTTTTCTCTGTGTTTACTTGTTTTTAAATTTAGTTAGTATGCTTAACACGCAACTTGATCTTTAGAAAAGTCAAGGTTATAGACTAAGCCTTCCTCGTGCTGTCATCACTTCTGTGGTTGTGGTGACCCCTTGAGGGACTGGGCCTTGTGCGGGTGACCCTGGCGCTTGGCCTTTGTCCTGCATTTGGCCTCTCAGCAGCTCTGACTCTGAAGCACGTGTCCTCCTGTTTTGCCTGGGGACCCAGAGAACTAGGAGGTGTTCTGTCCTTGCCCAGCCGGGGCTGAGGGCGTCTGCGCAGAGAAAGACCATGTGCGTGTCAGGCGAGCTTCCCTGCTGCAGGGACAGCCTGTGTGGTGGCTGGTGGCTGAACGGGGGAGGTGGCTGCTCCTCCCTGCGTGGAAGCTCTGTGGTCGGCTCCATGAGGAAGGAGGACTTCTGCCCGTGAGGGCTAGAGACCAAATCCAGGCTTTTCTGAGATGGGTTGTTTCCCCTGTGATGGAGAGCTCGTGGGTGGGTGCGTCTTGCAGAGCGGTGGTGGCGTGCCTGGTCACCTCGCTGCCGTCTGTCCCACAGGAAGCATGATGACGACCGCCGGTTCCCCTGCCCTGTCGAGGGCTGCGGCAAGTCGTTCACCCGGGCCGAGCACCTGAAGGGCCACAGCGTCACCCACCTGGGCACCAAGCCCTTCACCTGTCCTGTGGAAGGTAGGTGTGAGCGGCCCCACGGCCACCTGGCGCCGCGGGTGGATGCGTCTGAGGTGCCATGTGGGCCAGGGGTGGGGTGGCTCGGCAGGTCTTAGCCGGGGGCATGCGTCTTGGGAGCAGAGTGCTAGCAAGGCAGGTCCAGAGTCCGACTGCTGGACCCGGGACCCGGGGCTGTGGCTCTGCCGAGTCCCCGCTGGTTTGATGGTTTTAAGGATTTGGCGTAATACTATGGGGAAAGCTCCATTCAAAGGAGACACTACAGACCCACTTGAGGCTGAGTGTTTCCTGGAATGTAGCGAAGGTACCCCAGTGGTCTAACCAGACACAGACCTGTGTCTCCGCAGGGCTCCAGTTGGGGGGCAGGCCACAGGTGCACAGCTAACGTGTGGGGTGCTGGGGGCATGGGCTGGGAGCCTGACTCCCGGGAGCCGGGGAGGGGTTGGAGACAGAAGTGTGGCTGGCGGGCTGAAGACGGCCTGGGCCTGGCGGGGCTTCTCCCGGCCCAAGTGTGTGCGGCATCGTGGCCCCCTGGGAGGGTGGGCGGGAGTTGGGATCTGCAGGGAAGTTTGTTGGGGTTGTTGCTGCCTTTCCCTTGGGCGGGGTGACTGGGTAGAAGCCTGAGGACTGTGTGGGAACGTCTTTGTGAAGAGATGACACGAGACACTCAGGAGGAGGTGGTCATTGACACACGTGGACGTGCGCGCGTGCTGCTGGGCATCAGGGAAATCCGGGCTAAAGAGATCCTTTGGGCTGGCCCAAAGGTTCCTTTAGCTTCTAAGTAAAAATAAAAGACACTTCTCTCACATTCACGAAGAACTCTATTGAACTTCTTACCCACTATTTTGTTCAACTACCTTCTGCCACTTTTCAGCTGGCATCATGATTCCATCTTTCCCAAACTCCCCCCCCCCCCCCCCCCACCGCATAGCATTATTTATTTCAAGGTCTTGTAGCCCAGTAAGAACACGGTGGCTGGCATTTACAGCGTTTGGGGAAGCACTTGTATTCCCCTCCAGCCGTATTCTCTGGTTCATTTGCAGCAAGAACATCAAAACAAATGCAGCTAGGACAGTTCTTTCTGTTTTGTTCAGAAACTGGAGGAACCCACTTTTCCACATTCTACAGTAGCCTCATAGAAAAACCAGTCAAATAGAAGACATTCTCATTGAGTCTTCATTCAGGTTCTGAATGCACTCACATCTTCCACTGGATCCAAGGAAGTGGGTCATTGGAAAATCGCTTGTGTCAGCAACTCTTGTGAATCAGAATTACATTCTCGCGGGGCAGTCCCTTCAGCGGGCCAGCATTACCTTGCGCCCCCTGTTCTTTTTCTTTAACTTTTCATTTTATGTTGGAGTCCCCCTAATTAGTCCTTGGCCATGTTGTGAGAGTTTCAGGTAGATGACGAAGGGACCGGCCGAGCGCACACACACACCTTCTCCCCAGCACGCCCCCAGCACCCCCAGGTGGCCCCGTGGCCCTGAGTGGGGCCCCGTGTGTGGGGCACACGTGTGTGAAACGCGCAGTGTGTGCATGGGGCGCTCCACCCCCTCCCGCCATCCTCCCCAGCACCCATGAGCTTGTTCTCCCAGCCTTTGAGTCTGTTTCTGTTCTGTGAGTGGGTGAGTTTGTACCATTTCTTTTTCAGACCCCATATATGAGGGGTGTCGTATGATATTTCTCCTTCTCTTCCTTTACTCAGCAGGAGAATCTGTAGGTCCTCCACGCTGCTGCAAGTGGCCTCTCTTCATCATGTTTAGTGGGTGCGTAGTATTCCACGCTAGGCATGTCCCACATCTCCCTTATCTCTTCCTCTGTCGATGGACAGCTTACCTCCACATCCTGGCCCTTGCAGACAGTGCTGCAGTGAACACTGCGGTGCGTGTATCCTTTTGGATGGTGTTTTCTCTGCATGTGTGCTCCTGAGTGGGGTTGCACGGTCGTATGGTGGCTCTCTTTTCAGTTCCTGAAGGACCCCACACTTGCACAGCAGCTGTACCAGCTGACATTCCCGCCGGCAGTGTGGGAGGCTCTGTTCCCTGCGCATCCGCCTGCGTTTACAGTGTGAGGGTTTGGTGCGCCTGGGCGGGGCCTTGGTTGCCCTGCGGGCTTTTCTCTAGTTGCTGCGAGCAGGGGCTGCTCCTCCGCTGCGGGGAGCGGTGGCGTGCAGCCTTCAGCGCTTGCGGCTCCCGGGCACTGGGGCACAGGCTCAGTAGTCATGGCACGTGCTTGGCCTTAGTTGCTCTTAAGACGGGTGGGATCTTCCCAGGCCAGCGGTTGAAGTTGCCTCTCCTGCATTGACAGGTGGCTTCTTCACCACTGAACCATCAGGAAAGTCTTGTTTGTGGATTTTTTGATGATGGCCCTTCTGAGTGGTGTGAAGTGGTACCTCACTGTAGTTTTGATTTGCATTTTCCTGATAATTAGCGATATTGAGCATCTTTTCATTGTGCCTCTTGGCCATCTATATGTCGTCCTTGGAGAAATGTCCATTTAGGTCTTCTGCCCATTTTCTGGTTGGGTTCTTTGTTTTGTTGATGCTAAGCCTCAAGAGCTGTTTATAAATTTTGGAGACTGAGCTCGTGTCAGTTACATCGTTTGCAAATATTTTCTTCCTTTCTGTGGGTTGTCTTTTTGTTTCATGGTTTCCTCTGCTATGTAGGAGCTTTTGAGTTTAATTAGGTTCTTTTTTTTTTAAATTTTTTAAAATTTCCATTATTCTGAGAGATGGATTGAAAAAGATACCGCTGTAATTCTTTTCAGAGGATGTTCTCTGTTTTCCTCTAGGAGTTGTATAGTGTCTGGTCTTTAATCCATTTAGCTCTTTAATCCATTGGGAGCTTATCTTTGTCTGTGGTGTTAAAGAATGATCTAATTTCTTTTTTTCTTTTACTGTGTAGCTGTCCAGTTTTCCCAGCACCATTTGCTGAAGAGACTTTCTTTGCAACATTGTGTAGTCTTGTCTCCTTTGACTGTTTAGTGTGTGGGTTTATTTCTGGACTTTGTATCCTGTTCATATGATCTCTGTTTCTGCGCCTGTGCCATACTGTTTTGGTGCCTGTAGCTTTGTGGTGTGATCCACACAGAGTCAAGGAGCTGGAGTCCTCCAGCACTGTTTTTCTTTCTCAGGATTGTTTTGAGGATTCAGGGTCTTTTGTCTCCATACAAGTTAAAACATTTTTTTGGTTATAGTTTTGTGAAAAGTGTTGTTGGTGATTTGATAGGTATTGCACTGAATCTGTAGATTGCCTTCGGTAGTATTTTGTCCTTTTGACAGTGTTGATTTTTCTGCTCCATGGACCTGGTATGTCTGTTTGTATCTTTGCTTCCACCAGCGTCTTATAGTTTTTGGAATGCGTGTCTTTCGTCTCCTTAGGTAGGTTTATTCCTGCATAGTTTATTTTTTCTAATATGTTGATAAATGGAATTGTTTCTTGAATTTCCCTTTCTGATCTCTTGATGTTAGTCTCTAGAAATGCAACAGGTTGCTGTGCATTAATTTTTCAACCTGCAGCTTCACCAGATGCCCTGGTGAGCTCCAGCAGTTTTATGGTGGCATCTTTAGGATCTTCTGTGTATAGTATCGTGTCATCTGCAAACAGTGGCAGTTTACATTCTTCTTTTCCAGTTTTCAATTCTCTTTGGTTCTTTTTCTTCTCGTGGCCTTAGCTAGGAGTTGCAAAACTGTACTGAATAAAAGTAGCAAGGATGAACATCCTTGTCTAGTTCCTGATCTTAGAGGAAATGCTCTCAGCTTTTCACTGTTGAGTGTGATATTAGTTTGTTGTGTGAAGTGAAGGTTTGTTATGTATGGTCTTTATTATGTTGAGGTGTGTTCCATCTGTGCCCACCTTCTGAAGTGTTTATCATAAATGGATGCTGAATTTGTCAGAAGCTCTTTCTGCATCATTGAGATAATCATGTGGTTTCTATTCTTCTGCTTATCGGTGTGCTGTGTCACACTGACTGATGTGTGGATCCTGGAAACCCTTGCATCGCTGGGGAGAATCCCACTAGATTGTAGTGTGTGACCCTTTTAATGTGTTGTTGGATTTGGATTGCTCATTTTTTAATCTTTTTGAGCAAAGAGCTCTTCCAGATGCCGTCTACAGTCTTCCAGGGAATTGAAATTTCTTCCGTGGAGAGAGTGTGCAGATCAAGTAACTGGACCTCTGAAGGTGTGGTGTCTGTCACCTTCAGGTGACAGAGCAGGGAGGGTGACTCAGAATTCCTCGGCGGGCGGTGACCGTCTGTCTGGCCGTCAGACGTCAGAGGCGCCTACGGTCTTGGTTGCCCTGAGGGGGAGCCTGTGTCCCGTTGCCTGACTCTGCACGCGTTTCCCACGAGCGCTGCTCTTGCTCCTGTTGGCCCTGGTGTGGCCGCCGGCGTCTTGGGGTGTGACCCAGGGCAGGGGTCCTGGTGCGGCCGTCGCGTCTTGGGGTGTGGCCCGGAGCAAGGACCCTGGTGCGGCCGTCGCATCTTGGGGTGCGGCCCGGGGCAGGGGCCCTGGTGCCTCACGCAGCTGTCCTGTCTCCCCAGGGTGCCATGCCAGGTTCTCGGCGCGGAGCAGCCTCTACATCCATTCCAAGAAGCACCTGCAGGACGTGACTGCCCCGAAGAGCAGGTGTCCGGTGTCCAGTTGCGACCGGCTCTTCGCCTCTAAGCACAGCATGAAGGCCCACGTGCTCAGGCAGCACCGCCGGCACCCAGGTGGGCCCCCGGCGGCCCGAGGGCGCGTCCTGGGTGCAGCCGCTCGCTGCGTCCTGGATGCCCGGCCCGGGGCCCGTGGCTGCCATGCCCGCGGCCCCGCGTCTGCCCGTGCTGCCTTGACCCTCTTGCCTGCCCGGCCTCAGGGGCTTCCCCTGCCTGGCCTGGGCAGTCAGGGCTCCTGAAGCTCGCCTTGACCTCATCCTGTGTGCCGAGCTGCCCCTCCACCACCCCTGTCCCCTCCAGCTTCTCTTGTCCAGCCCTGCCCGGACAGTTGTGGAGACAGAACAGACTGTTTCTGGATGAGCGCAGGGGCAGAGCGCAAACTGCGATGAGCCCCGCGGTGACTCTGCACACGGCGCTGGCTGTCCTGACCCCTGGGCGCTGGTCACTTGGCAGCCTGGCTTTCCAGCCGTGAGCCCAGGCCCCCGGGTGTGGCGTGCAGGGGCTGGGTGGTCGGGCAGTGGCCTCTCCCCGGAGCCTGGCGGCTGTGCTGCTCCTGCAGCGCCTCGAGGGTGAAGTCCTGGCTGCAGTCACCTGAGCAGCTGCTGCTGGACTCTGTTCAGGGCTGCCTGCCCACCTCGAGCACAGCCGCCGCCCGCTCTGTGCTCCTGGGAGGGGAGCTGGAATGTAGGGCATGTAGGGAAGGGGACTGGGACTGTCCACGTCTGTGACGCGACGCGGTCTCGTGTCGGGCGTGAACGTCCCGGGCCTGCGACGTGACGCAGTCTCGTGTTGGGTAGGTGAGGAAGTCTGTTGTGGGTGGGCAGGGACTCACGGCTCGACGTGACTGTAGGTGCTGGGGAGTGTGTGTCTGTCGTGGAGGAACCCTGCCTGGCCCTGGAGGGGTTGGGTCTCCTCACGCTGGTCCTGGGTGGAGTCACACTGGGTGGAGGTGGGGCAGGGCAGTGCTGGCGTGGAGGGAGCTGGTTGCCTTCACGTGGTCGGTGTTACTGTTTGTGTACGGGTTGTGAACATCTGGCTCTCGCACGTGGCAGGTCTCCAGTAAACTCATGGAATTAGCAAAAGGCTAAGGAAATTTATGAGCAAGTTGGTGCTTCTTGATGTTTGCCTAGATTCAGTTCAGTTCAGTGCAGTCGCTCACTCGTGTCCGACTCTTTGCAACCCCATGAACCACAGCACGCCAGGCCTCCCTGTCCATCACTAACTCCCGGAGCCCACCCAAACCCATGTCCATCGAGTCGGTGATGCCATCCAGCCATCTCATCCTCTGTTGTCCCCTTCTTCTCCTGCCTTCAATCTTTCCCAGCATCAGGGTCTTTTCCAGTGAGCCAGCTCTTCACATCAGGTGGCCAAAGTATTGGAGTTTAAGCTTCAGCATCAGTCCTTCCAATGAACACACAGGACTGATCTTTAGGATGGACTGGTTGGATCTCCTTGCAGTTCAAGGGACTCTCACGAGTCTTCTCTAACACCACAGTTCAAAAGTGTCAGTTCTTTGGCGCTCAGCTTTCTTAATAGTCCAGCTTTATACATCCATACATGACTACTGGAAAAACCATATTAGCATTCTTGATCTTTTCATAGAGAGCTGAATCAGCAAGGTTGTGTAGGAAACTGGAAAGTTTTGGGAAAGAGACGTGTTTCCGTTTTTACCATCTTCAGAGAGCCCCTGCCGTCTCTCTAGAATGTTCCCTGGTGCTGAATGGTGGTTGAGGCCCCAGTGGGTGGGCCCAGCGTCTAAGCTCCGAAGCAGCACAGCTGCGGGCAGAGGCTCTCCGCGTGGCTGGCTGGCCTTCGCTTGCTCGGGGACGGCGTCTGTGGCAGCGTTCCTCCCCGGGTCCCCAGTGGAACCTCGTAGCTGCTCTGCTGCGGCGTCCACGGGGCAGTGTGAGCTTGGGGCTGGCTCCAGGTTGGGGGGTGCTGGCCGCTGCAGGAGAGGCCTGTCACAGACCCGCTGGCTCCTCTGCCAGATCTCGTGCTGCCGTTGTCCTGGTGGCTTGATGCCTGGCGAGCAGTCGCCAGGATTTGGGATGATGGGTGTTCTTGCATCTGAACTCCAGCACGGACGTTCAGTGACATCCTTTAATGTCGCCATCGTCCCTTCCCCCGAGGGTGACCTCAAGGCTGGTGCTCCTTCACTGAGGAGCAGTTACTCGAGTGCTGGGCGCGGGTGCCGCTGTGGTCAGGGGAGGCCACTTGGGGGCCGGGCCTGTGCCTGCTGTGGGGCGGGGTCGTCTGGAAACAGGGCGGCTCTCCAAGCCCATTGGGAGCCACTCTGTCCAGGGGGCCGTGGCCTGGGCTCAGCGCGCAGGGCCTGTTGTGCATCTCTGCAGCCCGGCCGGCCAGCTCGCCCCGCACTCCTCCCCGTCCTCCCCCCTCGAGCTCGGGAGAGGCAGAGAGCAGGCTGAGAGGTGGCCTGACAGTCGACCCCAGAAGGGTCCCCGAGCCGCAGGGTCAGCGTGGCCTGAGGTTGGTGGTTCGTGGTCCATGAGGGGTCGGTCTCCCCGGGCACTGCGGGATGGCGCGAGTGAAGGGTGCGGAGCCTGAAGGACTCGGGGTGAAACGTCTCGCTGTTACTTGGGAGCGTCAGTGGCTGGGGGAGGACCCGGGGGCTCAAGGCTCTGAGCCCCCATGCAGGGCTCCTTCCTGCAGAGCATGGTGCCTTCGGGGGCCGGCAGGGGCTGCGGGGGGCGTCCACATTCCCTCGGTGTGTCTTGTCCACGTCTTAAGCGCAGATGGCCCTCCCCTCTCTGGTCACCATGGTCACCAGTGTTCCTTCCTTTTCAGATCTCTTCCCTCCGCTGGGGGCTCCGAGCTCGCTGATGCCCAGCAGTGACCCTGGCAGCCCCGGGCAGGGCGAGTTCAGTCACGTGGACCTGGCGGTCCTCTTCTCCGACCCGCCGGCCGACGGCAGTGCTGCCCCTGGGGCCCCTGACGAGGCGCTGGGCGCTGGGATCCTGACCATCGATGTGACTTCTGTGGGCGCCTCTCTTGGAGGGGACCTCCCTGCCGGTCAGGCTTCCTTCGGGCCAATGGACCCGCTGGTCTTGGTAGCCCACGGCGACATCCCACCTGGCCCGGAAAGCCCCCTTGTCCTCGGGACGGCAGCTGTGGGTTTCCAGCAGGGCGGCCTCGCCACGGACGACATGCCGGCCATGGGTGCGGGGGCCCTGGGCTGTCTGGTGGCCGTGCCTGTGAAGAACTTGGGTCAGGACCCCCAGGCTCTGACCCCAGGTGGCCCCCAGGGAGCCAGCAGTGTTCCGGAGCCACTGGTGCCCGTCAAGGCGGAGCCAGACTCGCCCCCCCGCGCCCAGCCTGGCTGGCAGCAGGAGCCAGGCGAAGGGGCGTCGCGGCCTGTGGAGTCCAGCCCCTTGGAGCAGAGCGGTCCTCGGAGAGACGCTAGACTTGCGGCGGCGACCGGCGGCTTCTACCTGGTACGAGGTGCCCTGGGGTCACCAGCTTCTAGCTCGGCTCCTGCCCCATCGTGCGGTGTCCTGGATTAACCCTCTACTGCAGACGCTTCCTAGGGGCTTGCGAGAGCGTGGCGCCCCGGCTACAAGTCTGGAAACCCGAATTCCTGTCTCGAATCTGGAACGGACTAGTGTTTGTGACCTTGAGCAAATCACTTAACTTGTCCGAGCCTTCAGTTCTCAGTTATTTCTGAAATGAGGGGCTTTTTGACACAATTTCTAAGGTCTTTTCAAATCCTATGATTTTGGTGATAAAACATGTCTTTTCCTGAGAAAAGCTGGGATGTTCACAGTGTTGAAATGTCCTGGTGTTTGAGTGTATCATGTAACAGCAGGTCCTCAGACGGACTCCTGACAGAGAGGAATTGCGACATCACTGTGTCTAAAGATTGATGGACGTGAAAACCAGGAAAAATTACCAGTTAGGACTGACGAGAAAAAGAGAGTGGTCTGGGAGTTCTGTCTCTGGAGGGTTATGATGGCCTCTCCACTTGTGAGGCCTGACGCTCGCGTGTTACAGCTGCGCTCGTGTCGGTCATGTGTTCGCTGTAACTTAGAGTAACGTAATCAGAGTCTTGGCACAGGCTTTTCCTCAGCCTCAGGTGGGAGCAGTCAAGTAGCTTTCTCTTTGTGGTGCAGGTTAAATTCGATAGTGATGTTTATGTTCAAAAAGTTAAATCTTACTTTGCCACGATTTAACAAAGAGCTAATCCATGGAGTCAGCGTCCACCGTGAGGGACACAGCGGTGGCCGAGGCCCAGGGTCAGCGGCACGTGAGGCTGATCCCGACCCTGTCCGTTTTCTCGCTAGCTGTGTGCTTGGGGCTGGCCTGGCGTCTGGGAGCCCGGAAGGCGCGCGGAGAGGGGGCCGCAGGTAGGCCCGCGACCCCAGGGATGAGGGTCGGCTGTGTCCCCATGGGGCTCCCAACCCCGCGCCCGTGGACCGGCCCCTCACGGCCCCTGGGGCAGCCCCGGGAGGTGGAGTGCAGCCCCGGAGGTGGAGGCCGGCCCCGAGGCCACGGGGCGGGGTTCGGGTCGTCACCAGGACTTGGGCTCTGTGTTTCAGGCAGCAGAGGGGTCTTCGGCTCACAGGCTGGTTTCCGTGTGAGGTGTTTGCGTGTTTTAGACTCCGGAGGAATAAGCGTTGCCTCTGTGGATCAGAGTCCCATCGCAGCTCTGACTGGGCGCCCGTCACCCGACCTGGCATTCTATCCTCTGACCGTGAAACACATCCTCTGCTCACTCGCCCCCTGCTGTTCGGGTCCCAACTGATGATGCTGTTTTTTTTTTTTTTTTGGATTCAGGAAGGTGGAGGCTCAGCGAGAACTGATTCCCAGTCCATTCAGCGAGCCCAGGAGAAGAAGCAGAGAGGCCCCGGGAGCCGCACTGGTGAGGCTGCGTGTGCTGGGTGGGGTGTGTGGGAGCCCGGGCGGGGGGCTTCTGGTTTTAAAGCGTCAGCCGCTTTGTGGGGTCTTTAAAACACACTGAGGGGACTGCACGGTCCGTGCTGGTTTGTGAGCTTGTCTGTCCGGGGCGGCCGCGCTCGCTGCGTTGTGATTCTGACGCTGGCTTCCTCCAAAAGCACCACGTGAGATATTTAGCCACAGCTTGTCTCAAAAGTGTAAGAGGCGTGTGGGGTCAGCGGTGCTCTGGCGTCCGTGCGTCTCTTCTCCGTATGATGATGGCACGCTCTTCTCTGCCAGCTCTCTTCACGTAAACCCTGCCCCGTGGCGCCCGCGTGTGGTCGGTGTTCACTGTCACTGGAGAGGAGGCCCCCAAGCCCTGGGGTGGCGGGGGCACAGATGGGGTGGGGCCCGTAGAGACAGAGCTGCCGGGGCGGAGTCTGCAGGGCGGTTTTCTTTCTTTGTTATTACTTTTGTTAATACTTCAGCGTTAACTTTTTAGAAGCCAGACACTTAGAAACATACCAGACAGGGTCATCACTTGGTTAGAGGTTACCAGCTGGCCTTGCTTTCAGCTTGGCATCTCGCTTGTGTCCCGTTTTCAGCCGTAAACGCCGTGAACGTTTGCACATCTGTGTGTTCACGGCGCCCGGGGAGGCTTTGTGCTTCGGGTCTTCGACATCCGTGCACCCTCCCTCGCCCTGGTCTCTCCTCTGTGTGTGTGTGCGTGCATGCGCGCAGACTTGCAGAGTTGGGGCGGTGTGTCAGCTGGTTGGCGGGACTGTCAGCATGCAGGTCCCTGTATCTCATGTTTCCAGTCACCCAGCTGGAGGCTGTGCCCTGGCGAGTCAGGCCGGGGGCTCCATCCGGCCCCTGAGGCCCGGGCTCTGGGCCTGCCGCTTCCTCAGGACTTCAGAAGACGCTGACTGATGTCCCCCCTCAGTCACTTTCAGCTAGCAGATTTCTGCTCACACAGGAGGGTCAGCAGCAGTGTCCCCAAATCTACCCATGTTCAGGATAAGGAGCCTGCTGGCTTGTCTGTGTCCTCTGGGGGTGGTTGGCTATGTTTACTTGCTCGGTGATTGAAGCACTGTATTGGCTTTCAAGGGAAGTAGAAGTCTGGAGCCTGCCAAGCATCCAGGCTTCTCATGTGAGACAGGGGGCGCTTCTCCTTGAGTGTGAAGGCTCACACCCCCACCCGCAGCTCGAGGCCCCAGACAGCCAGCCGGGGGGGAGCTTAAGTACGGGCCCACCGTCCCTCTTCCAGAGCCCTCGGGCCAGCCATGTGTTTCCCCAGAGCCTTGATGTTTGTAGACGCGTAGAAACACGCTTCCCTATGCTTTGTCCCTGGCCATGGTGCCCGACACGTCACCTTGCCGCCCCTCCCCAGTGTGGACCTGTCCCAAGATCACGCATCTCTGCACGGCTGGGGAAGGGCTGGGCCACGGTCCACTGATGGCGCTGGTGTTCCGTGCATGGGAGAGGGGCCCTGGGTGAGAGGGGAAGGGGGTCCCCCCGGGTGAGAGAGGAGAAGGGGGCCCCCCCGGGTGAGAGAGGAGAAGGGGGCCCCGGGTGAGAGAGAGAAGGGGGCCCCGGGTGAGAGAGAAGGGGGCCCCCAGGTGAGAGAGGAGGGGGTTCCCTGGGTGAGAGAGGAGGGGGTCCTCCAGGTGAGAGAGGAGAAGGGGCCCCGGGTGAGAGAGGAGGGGGTTCCCCGGGTGAGAGAGGAGAAGCGGACCCCCGGGTGAGAGAGGAGAAGGGGCCCCGGGTGAGAGAGGAGGGGGTCCTCCAGGTGAGAGAGGAGGGGGCCCCCGGGTGAGAGAGGAGGGGGCCCTGGGTGAGAGAGGAGAAGGGGGCCCCGGGTGAGAGAGGAGGGGGCCCCCGGGTGAGAGAGGAGAAGGGGGCCCCGGGTGAGAGAGGAGAAGGGGGCCCCGGGTGAGAGAGAAGGGGGCCCCCAGGTGAGAGAGGAGGGGGTTCCCTGGGTGAGAGAGGAGGGGGTCCTCCAGGTGAGAGAGGAGAAGGGGCCCCGGGTGAGAGAGGAGGGGGTTCCCTGGGTGAGAGAGGAGGGGGTCCTCCAGGTGAGAGAGGAGAAGGGGCCCCGGGTGAGAGAGGAGGGGGTTCCCCGGGTGAGAGAGGAGAAGGGGGTCCCCCCAGGTGAGAGAGGAGAAGGGGCCCCGGGTGAGAGAGGAGGGGGTTCCCCGGGTGAGAGAGGAGAAGGGGGTCCCCCCAGGTGAGAGAGGAGAAGGGGGCCCTCCAGGTGAGAGAGGAGAAGGGGGTCCCCCCGGGTGAGAGAGGAGGGGGCCCCGGGTGAGAGAGGAGAAGGGGGCCCCCCCGGGTGAGAGAGGAGGGGGCCCCGGGTGAGAGAGGAGAAGGGGGCCCCCCCGGGTGAGAGAGGAGGGGGCCCCCAGGTGAGAGAGGAGGGGGTTCCCTGGGTGAGAGAGGAGGGGGTCCTCCAGGTGAGAGAGGAGAAGGGGCCACGGGTGAGAGAGGAGGGGGTTCCCCGGGTGAGAGAGGAGAAGCGGACCCCCGGGTGAGAGAGGAGAAGGGGCCCCCGGGTGAGAGAGAAGGGGGCCCCGGCTGAGAGAGGAGGGGGTCCTCCAGGTGAGAGAGGAGGGGGCCCCCGGGTGAGAGAGGAGGGGGCCCCGGGTGAGAGAGGAGAAGGGGGCCCCGGGTGAGAGAGGAGGGGGCCCCCGGGTGAGAGAGGAGAAGGGGGCCCCGGGTGAGAGAGGAGGGGGCCCCGGGTGAGAGAGGAGAAGGGGGCCCCGGGTGAGAGAGAAGGGGGCCCCCAGGTGAGAGAGGAGGGGGTCCTTCAGGTGAGAGAGGAGAAGGGGCCCCGGGTGAGAGAGGAGGGGGTTCCCTGGGTGAGAGAGGAGGGGGTCCTCCAGGTGAGAGAGGAGAAGGGGCCCCGGGTGAGAGAGGAGGGGGTTCCCCGGGTGAGAGAGGAGAAGGGGGTCCCCCCAGGTGAGAGAGGAGAAGGGGGCCCTCCAGGTGAGAGAGGAGAAGGGGGTCCCCCCGGGTGAGAGAGGAGGGGGCCCCCAGGTGAGAGAGGAGAAGGGGGCCCCCCCGGGTGAGAGAGGAGGGGGCCCCGGGTGAGAAAGGAGAAGGGGGCCCCCCCGGGTGAGAGAGGAGGGGGCCCCGGGTGAGAGAGGAGAAGGGGGCCCCGGGTGAGAGAGGAGGGGGCCCCCAGGTGAGAAGGGGGAAGGGCGCCCAGCTGAGTGCCCGCCGCGCCAGTGGCAGCAACCCCTGTGACGGTGACTGGCGTCTGGGCTGCAGGCCTGCGCCCATGGACTGAAGGCGCTGGGAGGAGGGTCTGTGTGACTCTTCAGTTAAACGTGTGCTGACCGAGTGGGCAGAGCTGGTCGGGCTTGACCTCGTGAACACGGTGACGTGCCAGGCGCTGACCAAAACTGGGCTCGTTGTTGAGCCCCGTGGACCCAACTGTCACTAGGTGTGAAACAGACTCCAGTCACAGTGTCTAGAAGAACCAGAGTTTATTTCTGATCCACTCGCGTGATTTTTCCTTAATTCTCCCATTTAAGCAGCATGCGCGCCCACAGTCGTGCATGAAGGCGGAGCTTGGATCCCAGCTGGGGTTTCAGAGGTAACACGGCTCGCGCTGCGCTGTCAGTGCCAAGGAGAGAGGGGGTTCAGACTCACCTCATCTTTACGATGCTACCTGGTGATGAGGAGGAGACACACGTCATGTAAACCTTGCCTACTTTAAAAACATGTTTGCCACACTGGGTCTTAGCTGTGCACACGGGCTTAGCCGGGTCACATGGGGTCTTGGCTGGGGTGCACACGGGCTTAGCCGGGTCACACGGGGTCTTAGCTGTGCACACGGGCTTAGCCGGGTCACACGGGGTCTTGGCTGGGGTGCACACGGGCTTAGCCTGGTCACACGGGGTCTTAGCTGTGCACACGGGCTTAGCCAGGTCACACGGGGTCTTGGCTGGGGTGCACACGGCTTAGCCGGGTCACACGGGGTCTTGGCTGGGGTGCACACGGGCTTAGCCGGGTCACACGGGATCTTAGGTGTGGTGCACACGGGCTTAGCCGGGTCACACGGAGTCTTGGCTGGGGTGCACATGGGCTTAGCCGGGTCACACGGGGTCTTACCTGAGGTGCACATGGGCTTAGCCGGGTCACACGGGGTCTTGGCTGTGGTGCACACGGGCTTACCCGGGTCACACGGGGTCTTGGCTGTGGTGCACACGGGCTTAGCCGGGTCACACGCGGTCTTAGCTGTGGTGCCACGGGCTTAGCCAGGTCACACGGGGTCTTAGCTGTAGTGCACACGGGCTTAGCCAGGTCACACGGGCTCTTAGCTGTGGTGCCACGGGCTTAGCCGGGTCACATGGGGTCTTAGGTGTGGTGCACGGGCTTAGCTGGGTCACACGGGGTCTGACCTGAGGTGCACACGGGCTTAGCCGGGTCACACGGGGTCTTAGGTGTGGTGCACACGGGCTTAGCTGGGTCACACAGTCTTAGCTGTGGTGCACGGGCTTAGCTGGGTCACACAGTCTTAGCTGTGGTGCACGAGCTTAGCTGGGTCACATAGCCTTAGCTGTGGTGCACACGGGCTTAGCCGGGTCACACGGGGCCTTAGGTGTGGTGCACACGGGCTTAGCCGGGTCACATGGGGCCTTAGGTGTGGTGCACACGGGCTTAGCCGGGTCACACGGGGTCTTACCTGAGGTGCACACGGGCTTAGCCGGGTCACACGGGGCCTTAGGTGTGGTGCACACGGGCTTAGCCGGGTCACACGGGGTCTTACCTGAGGTGCACACGGTCTTAGCCGGGTCACACGGGGTCTTAGGTGTGGTGCACACGGGCTTAGCCGGGTCACACGGGGCCTTAGCTGTGGTGCACACGGGCTTAGCCGGGTCACACGGGGCCTTAGCTGTGGTGCACACGGGCTTAGCCGGGTCACACGGGGCCTTAGGTGTGGTGCACACGGGCTTAGCCGGGTCACACGGGGCCTTAGCTGTGGTGCACACGGGCTTAGCCGGGTCACACGGGGCCTTAGCTGTGGTGCACACGGGCTTAGCCGGGTCTCACGGGGTCTTGGCTGTGGTGCACACGGGCTTAACTGCTCCACAGTGTGTGGGCTCTTAGTCCCCCAACCAGGGATTGAACCCCCACCCCCTTTAATGGAAAGCAGATTCTTAACAACCACAGACATCCCCCCATCTTGTCTGCTTTTAAAAGTAACTTCAAAAGATGCAATATTTGGGGCCTGCCTTCATTATTCCATAGTGGTTTCATGACAGGGGCTACCCTTATATGCCTTGAAACGACTTGGCGTGCAGCTGTGTCCATTTGGGTGTAGAACGAGGTCAGACCCTCCATCGGGGTAAGTCTGATTGTACCACATGGGCATCGTCCAAAGCAAATGAGCTGAGTCTGCAGCTCAGCTGCAGAGTTGGGATGAAGGTATGTTTAAAGCACGTGAGCATTTTGTTAAAAAATTGTTTTGACAGCAGTCTGCAAGCTCACACAGACACGAGCTGCCTGGAGCATGCTGGCGGTGCTCTCCTGATGTGTCAGCGGGGTCTCCCCTCTGATGTTCGTAGTTAGCAGTTTAATGTCTTGTTCCCGATGGGTTTGCACCACTAACTACAGTGGTGACTCAGCTTTTCAGATGCAAAACATTCACTCCTAGAAAGCGCAGTAAAATAAACTTTAAAAATAAGTGGAATTGCCATTTATGGACATGTTTTTAGCAGGGAAGTGTGCTAGGGTGAGGGAAGACTTGAAAGCGTGACAGGGACTCCTGTAAAATTCCAGCAGAGGCCGGAATGTGGACCCAGAGGCCATGCAGGGGCCGGGGGCGGGGCGTCTGCAGTGAGACCCCGCAGGCGTGGCCGTGCCCCTGGGTGGCTTGTCTTCCGTGCGAGGCCATTCGGCACCCGAGCGCGCCTGTCCGTCCCGCCATCTAGGGTCAGGGCCCTGTTCCTGCGTCAGGGGAACCTTTCTGGGGTTGGGTGCTTGTCTTCTTTGTGGTCAGTGTTTTTCTAAGAGTATTGTTATGAAACAAGACAGTGATGGTTTTGTGAAGGAAGTGGGACTGGAAGGGCCGCTGAGCAGGTGTCGGGGTGGGGGAGGGGGGAGGCAGCTTCCGTCCTCCTCCCGGAGCGCTGTGCTCCGTGTGTCAGGGAGCCCGCGTGCCCCTGGTTGGCGGGCGTGCAGGGTGAGGCGGGGTCCACCCCAGAGGGCGGGGGCCCGCGCGCCGCCTGTGTGGAGGACGCAGGAGGTCGTGCTCTATTTCAGGAGCCGCCGGGGCCTCTGCACCGAGCCCGGGGGACGGCGATGCCTGTGCCGGCCCAGGAGCCTGGCTGTGGGGCGGCCTCACCGTGCCCGGCGCCCTGCCCTGCGTCCAGGTGCAGCTGCTGCAGGTGAGGGCACGCGTCAGACACCCACCAAGCCCCCACGCCCCGGTCTGTCACGCCGCGGTGTCCGTGCTCTCCCTGGTCAGCATCTGGGCTCCCCATCTGGCGGGACGCAGTCGCCTTCAGCCTTGCCTTCCGGGGCTGGCAGGGGGTGGGGAGGGGAGAGGCGTCCACACCAAGGATGCTCAGCTCTGACCCCTGGCGCATCTTCACTGAGCGCCTTTGTGTTGGCGGCTGTGGGCCTCGGGGCTGAGCAGGGCCATGGGAGCGGGGAGGGCAGGCGGCCGACCCCCAGCCCCAGACGCCGTGGGCCTCAGGAGGGCGGGCTGAGCTGGCACGGCCGCATCCACGGGGCAGCCTCCTGGGACCGGGGTCCCTGACACGGTGCTCTTGCTTCCGCAGGACGAACCCTCAGGGGATGGGGTCTTGCCCCTGGCGCTCAGCCCGCAGCCTCCCGCCTTCCACCCCCTGCTTGCTGTTGACCTGCCCGTCTACGTCCTCCAGGTTCGGCGCCCTGTTCTCTGGGCTGGTCGTGCCCCATGAAACTCGTCCCTGAGGTGGACTCGCCCTGGGCCTCTGGCCACGTGGCCACAGTGTTTTCTGAAGGGGTGGTGAGGGTGTGAGCAGTACAGGCTGAGCCTGCAGCTCGGGTTCACGTGTCTTGGTGGGCAAGGTGGGATTTCATGTATTCCAGTTCATGTGTTCAGGCCTGTGAGAGTTGGGCTGGCTGGGTTTCAGCCTTTGCGGATAGGCCCAAGCATGTTAAATGGTTTGCTGGGGTCAGTGGTTAAGCTGCGTGTGGGCGGCAGTGGATAATTCAGATTTGGATAGATAAGGGTGATCTCTGTGCTTTATCAGATTTGAAACACGTATGTAAAAATCAAATAGTAACTTTGGTTTTCTTATATTCAACTTGGGCTGTGGCATTAGAAGTGGACATTGGATGGAGCTTGGAGGCCCCTGGTCGCAGCGTCCGGAAGGCCTCACAGCATCCCTCCACCCGCGGGGCGGCCCTCATCTTGGGCTCCTTCCTGGGGCGGCAGGGGGTGGGTGCTGATCAGTGTCCCTGGAGGTCTTGAGCCCAGTGCTCGGGCGGCTCCCTAGAGGCGGCGGCTGGAGCCCATGCACGTGGGGCTGGCTGGGGCGGGGAGTCCCCCCTCTGAGACCGGGGTGGGGACAGAGCTCACCTCTCTGCAGTTTTGTCGGTGATGGAATCTCTCCCTTGAAGTGACACATGCTTGAACTGGGGGAGGGTGAGCGGGTTCAGCCTGGGCAGCGAGCTCACTGCTGTGCTTGCTTTGCAGGAGGTGCTGCCTGCGGGCGGAGGCGCAGCGGGGCCCAAGGAGGCGCCATGCTCGGGAGGCGCGGCTGGTCTGCAGGCCCGGCCGTGACCCACCCGGCCGGCCGGGGTGCTGCTGGGCGGCCAGGCCCGTTCTTCAGAGACTCCGGGGCACGGTGTTGAGGGTTTCTGCTCCTCTCCGTCAGGGACGGTTGGGGCTGGGCCTCCCGCCCTGGCTGCGAGAGCAGGTGCTGGTCTCCCTGCTCGGACACGGGGAGGTGGGGCGCCCTGAGGACAGCAGGGCCCCTAGCCGACAGGCTGAGGATGCAGGGGGCCCTGCAGGCTCTGCTGCAGCCCCCACGCCGGCAGTGTCGAGCTTCCTTAGTTTTTATTTGGGCGTCGGTGTCTCGTGGCAGCCGACAGCGGTTTGCAGAGCTGTCCTCCGTGCACCGAGGCGCGTGCCGGACCCTGACCCTGGCCTGGGGCCACTCAGGTGTGCGCCTGCCTGCGGGAGGACGCGAGCTGTGACCGTGCACGGTTACTGCCTGCGGGGGGACTGGACTCAGGCCCCCGGAGCTGGTCTCTGTGCCTTTGCAGGTGTTGTCGTTCAGATGCTGGTGGTTCTCACTCTGCTTTCTGTCTCCTGAAGCGTGGGCCTGGGCCTGTGGGAATGACCCCGCTTTCCATGGTGACCCCCGGTGTCCTGCGGGGGCAGGGGTGGGGGCTGCGTCCTCATCTGTAGATAGATCTCAGCCACCTCACCAGCACCTCACCTCCCTGCTTGTTCAGAGTGCCCGGGCCAGGGTTGGACCTTCGTCCCCCGAGGTGCTTGGGACCGGCTTCTGTTTCCCATGCACTGAGGTCCCTGCTGCTTGGGCCCAGCTCTCCGCGTGAGTGAATAAAAGTTTTTGTAGCCGAGCCGGAAGCTGGGCATTCTTTCCCTTGACCGCAGCGCTAGCGTCCTCTCCTCGCCGTGGTTTGGGGCCAATCCCCTCCCCTTGGGGTGGGCCAGGCGTCCGTTCTCACCTTTATCCTCCTCTGGTGGTTTAAATCTAAGCAGAGTTTCTGCTGACGATCAGAGACGCTGGGAGCAGAAAGGAGGAGCAGGCCTGTCCCCGGAAGAGGGGGGAGGATGGCCCTGTGGGCTGAGGGCCCCGCCCCCGCGCACCCCATGTGTGCTGGGCAGAGGCTGGCCCGCCCTGGGGTCTGGCTAGAAGAGCTGCGTTGGGTCCCGTGGGTGTGAGGGAGGGTCTCCCAGGTCCCTAGGAGGGTCCAGGCGCTGGGTCCAGGGGGCCGCCCAGCCGCGCCCCAGTCCCCAGCAGCCCGTGGATGAGGAAGCAGAGCGCCAGGAGGCCGGTGCCCAGTAGGTCGCCCAGCCCCGTGAGGTACGGGATGCAGTGGTCGTCCGGGTCCAGGGCCCGCCGCCATGCCAGCCGGACCGCCACGTCCGCCAGGTGCAGCAGGACCGTCACCTGTGGGGGGAGAGGCGGGGTGACGGCCGTGCAGGAGGGGCCGCCGGCCTCCGGTTGGAGGTGCCGATGGGCGTGCCGTCCCGGGCCCCGTGCCGCCCCGGCTCCCCTCGGCCTGAGGCACGTCTCTGCCCAGAGCCTCAGGCCAGCTCTACTTCTCCGGCTCGCCAGAAGCCTGTGTGGAGGCGCCCTGTGCGTAGTCAGGCCTCAGGCCCCGAAGCCGCCTGTCCAGGCCATCTTGCCCAGCGCCGCTCTGGACGGCCTCCTGGGCTCCCTGCCTACCCTGTGGGGTCACAGCCGTGCCGACGCGCCCTCCCGGGGCCGCCTCCAGGGCCTGGGCAGGTAGGCTGCCAGCAGAAGCCCACACGCACCCTTAGGAGCCCCTGGCTGGCCTTGCCCATCACGGGACCCAGCCTCCGCCGCTGCCCTGCCTCTGCTGGGGAGGCGCCAGCAGTGCCTCTGGACACGGCCCCTGGGCCAGACCAGCCGACCGCACCTCCAGGAGGTGGGGACTACGTCCCGCTTGTCCAGGGACCCCTCCCAGGCCGGGGCGCGGTGGCGTCCTTACCTGGACCAGACCCGCCAGCAGGTAGAGGAGCACGAAGGTCCTGTCGCTCGGCACCGACTGGCTTTCTAGCAGGGAGACGACGGAGAAGAAGGCCAAGTGGCCGGGCACCACGAGCAGCAGCAGGACGCGGGCCGACGTGGCGTTGATTTCTGTGGGAGGCGGGGCCGTGGCTGAGCGGCGGCCGCAGCGCGGTGGCCACGTGCAGTTCCTACCGCACGCGTCACGGAGCCGCTGCGTGTCCTCCCCACGGGTGCGGCCAGCGCTCCCGGGAGCCGGCGTCAGACCAACAACCGGGATGGAGCCACAGCAGCAAGCAGGGCGACTAGGAGGCGATGCGACTGGCTGTGACAGGGAGGTGGACGCAGACGCCCCGGCAGAGGGGCAGGACCCGCAGCGGCTTCCAGAGGCCGCCGTGCGGACGTGCTGGGGCCACGGCCAGGGACCCCTTGGCAGTCCTCAGCGGCTGTGCGCGTGGCTGCGAGGCAGCGAGAGACGCGCCTTCCTGCCGAGACCGCAGGCTTAGAGCCAGCCCGTGATGCGGGGTCTCAGTGAGAGCCAGGCTCCATCTGCTCTGAGTAAACAGAGCGTCTCATCAGCTCGGTGGGGAGGACAGCACAGTCCCGCGGACGTAACGTAAAACACCCTGGAGAGGCTGCGCCAGACCTCTTGATGGTGACAGACTGCACAAGGCCTGATAGTTAAAAAGGATCTTTTTTTAAAAAAACTTAGAAAGGGAAAAGATAGTTGTTACTCTCAGCAGGTGGCGTGAAGACTCAGGAAAATCCACTGAAAACCAAGAACTATACTTGTCCCCCTAAAGCCATGTGCTGTGACCTGATCCCCAGGGATGGAGTTAGAGGTGACGGGGTCACAGGGCGACCCCCAGGGGCGACCCCCAGCCCGTGGAGTGCTGGTCCCTGCAGTGGCGTGACCAGTGGCTGCGTGCTGTCCCCCCGCCCCGTGCGCGGCTCTGGGACGGCCCAGGGGCTACAGCTGAACACAGGTGGCAGGTCAGACAGGGCGGGGCGGACGGCCCAACCCGGGGCCTGGACGGCACGCCTGGGGCGCAGGGGCCGCCTCTGCTGGGGGTCGGGCCTGGTGACACAGACTCCAGGGATGCCATCCTTGAAAGAATAACCACATGGTCCCTGGAAGGCCCCAGACCCACCTGAGCTGCAGAACGTGGAGCACGGGTTGGGCCAGCATTTCTTCATCCAGAGGGGCAGGACCCCGGGCGTGCTCCACAGGTGCAGGTACGTGGAGACCCGGCTGGTCTGAATGGCCACCAGGTTGCCACCAACGCCTGCAAGACAGCCCGTTTCCCCTCCTTGACGTCCGTGTCGGAGCCTGTCCCTTATTTTAGGTTCAACAACTCCAGGAAGCCTCCCTTGGCCAATTCAGCACTTGATTTCCTCTTTTCCTCGCACTTGACCACACGCCTTGTCTGTCTCCAGACCAGGCAGCCGGGACCTCGCGAGGGAGGTGTCCAGGCAGCAGCAGGGTCCCCTCAACAGGGCACCTCTGAGTGGAGGAGGAGTGACCAGCAGCCTCGGGTCTCAGTGGCTGATGCCCGTGTGCAGGGTGCAGGGGTAGGGAGCGAGGGCTGGTCTCGGGGAGCCGCTCAGGAATGGTCCAGACTGGGCACGTCTGAGGGAACCTCATGGCCGGGAGGAGAGGAGATGGGGCGGGGTGCATGCAGCTGAGCTGGGCGTGAGGGGCTCCTGGCGTCACCGGGAGGTGAGCGTGCTGGAGCCACAGGCCTCCTGTGGGCGCAGGTCAAGGCTTGGCCCCCGGCCATGGTCCCTCCCCTATTCTGTCACTGCAGCCCTGGGCCCCCCAGGGTGGAGGCCGACTGCCTGGGCTGCTCCGGAGGACTCCCAGGACGGCCAGGGCCGGGGGGCCTGCAGATGGAGCCCGCGTGGCCCGCACTGCTCACACGGGAGCCCGCCTGCGCCCCAGCTCATCTCCTCACGGGGCCCGGCGCTCGCCCCCACTGCAGACGCTGAGCGGGGACCCCGGGGGCCTCCAGGACGTGAGCCGGTACCTGCAGCCTTGCCGCTCAAGCAGAAGACAGGAACCCGGGCTTTTCCGCGTAAATGTCAGTGAATCTAAGAGGGAAGCCGTGTGGGGCCCCGATGCCAGCAGGTGGGTTTGGGTGGCGGCCGGCAGGCGTGGGCTCAGCCCTGGTCCTGGTGCCCCGACGGCAGCCGTGCCCCAGGGGAGCCACTGAGGGCCGCAGCCTGGCCTCCCAGCTGCGTTTGGGGCTGAACCTGAACCCGAAGCCCTGCGGTCACTGTTCTCCCAGCACCCCCGGCCCCAAAGCCCTCATGACGGCCACAGTACCTACCACACATGATGGGAGCAAAGACGGCCATGCCTCTGAACTGCGGCCGGGACAGGGTCTTGTTCAAGATAAGCCCCCCGAGGCTGCGGGCAGACGGCAGACCGTTAGCAGCACGGGTGCCCCATCACCCCCCATCCAACCTCTCCTGCACCCTCTGGGGCCCCGTGTGCATTTACACCTGCGTCCCGAGTCCCGCCTCTCCAGGACGCCCACCGGAGATGTCACCCCTAAGAACACCCCAGGCCCTCCCCAGGCCCCCGAGGGGGCGTGGATGTGCTGACTTCCCGTGGACGCTGCCAGGGCCTGGCCTGCGACCCCGCGACCTCAGAGACCCCACGGCTTCCGCTGCCCTCCCAGCGAATCAGCCAGGAACGCACGTCAGGGCGGGGGGCTGCGCCCCGGGAGCGGACCCCACCGCCCTGAGGGGCCCACCAGCGGCCAAGCGAGCAAGGGGACGGCGCCCACAGAGCCGCGGACTGGGGGCCCGGCCCGGGGAGACAGAGAGAGAGGAAGGTGCACCTGCTGACGAGCATCGCCAGGACGATGGGGAACCAGCCGAACTTGAGGATCCTCACAACGGGGGGGTTCTGCTTGGCGACGAGGACGCAGGCGGGGGTGAGCGCCGCGAAGCCGACGCAGAGCAGCGGCGTCAGGTACTGGCTGTCTGCGGGGGAGGGGGCGAGCTGGGGCGAGCTGGGGCGGAGCTGGGGTGGGCCCCGCCCCGGCCCGCGCCCCGGCCCGCAGCCCCCACCTCCCGGGAGCCGGGCGGCTCCTGCTTGCACTCTGCCCCTAACTCACTCCCGCCCGCGGCCCGCGCTGATCTCGGCACCCCGGCTGCCCGGGTACCTGCTCCCACCACCCACTCAGCCGGCAGAGACCTCAGCCGTCGGGCGCACCTCTGTGTCTGTAGAAGAAGCTGCTGACCACAGCCAGCAGGGAGAGCGTGATGAGGTCACCCAGGCTGGCCGCGATGGGCGTGGCGATGTTGTCCGGGTTGACCCCCAGCTTCCGCGCGCCGACCACGATGCAGACCATCAGCGTCCCTGCGGGGGGAGCCGGGTGGCGGGCGGGGGCGGTGAGCGGGTGGAGGCCACCCGGGATCTCACTGCGCCCACCCAGCCGCTCCTCCGCAGGGTCAGGCCCTCGAGGCTGCGGCTCTGCCTTGCAGCTCCTGCGCTTGACACCGGAGCGGCCCCAACAATGAAGGCCCTGAAGCATCAGGCAGGTGGCTCCGGGGCTCCAAACCCCTGGGGACCCTGGGCCTCGGGGGAGACCTGAACGCAGGCCCTGGGAGGTGTGGTGGCTTCGAGGGAGGCGTCTTGAGCCTGCAGGCGCGGTTCGGGGGCCGCGCTGTGCCCCGTGTGCCCCCTCGCCCCTCCCTCCAGGGGCCACCTGCACTGCTGCTCCAGACCCCAGGCGCCAGCCCCATCCCAGGCCCAGGATGGGCGGGTCCAGGTCACGGCGGGCATGAAGACCGAGGGGCACCCCAGCCCCTGCCGGACGCCGAGGGCCACTCACCCAGGGCGCAGGCCGCCAGGGAGGCGGTGAGGACGCTGCTGACACACAGCACCTGGGCCTCCATCACGTCCAGCCCCTGGCCCGAGGCCAGGCCCAGCAGCAGAGCCGCCACAGCCGCCAGGAGCCCCACCACGGCAGCCTGCACCTGTGGGCGGGGACCAGGCTAAGGCAGGCCCTTCCCTCGCCCCGGAGCGTCGACCAGCACCCACCTCAGCCCGATGCCTGGCCCACCGCCCTGGCCTTCCCCAGCGTCCCGTGTTTATCCTGGGTCAGCTGCCCTCTCACGGGTCTGAGCTCCAGCAGCACCCCCATCCCCTGGGGCCCCAGGACACTCGTACAGAGAATTCCAGCCAGCGTCCCAGCATGGCGCCCGACAGCTCCTTTTACATTCGAGTGTCACAGAACGAGGACATATACAAGGACAGCCGTGACAGTCTTAAGAAAGATGGTGGAAGTGGCATCTCTTTTGGGCATTTTTATCATGAGTATGTGTGTTCAAAAAGCTATAGGAATGAAAACTGGTGGCTTGGCAGAAAACAGACCAATGGGTTGGCAGGGCAGAGCAGGGTCTGGGAAATGAAGCGTGAGTATATGACTGTTCGTTATGATAAAGGTGCAGTCCCATCAGGATGGAGTAAACAGGGTAAGAGAAACATGTTTGCTTGGGGAAAGGAAACGATTCTGACTTCTGTCATTCACACACATGTACCTGAACACAAAAACCTAAGCTGAGACATGAAAATATGGAATAGTACATGTTTCAGATTTTGGATTAGGGGAGGCCTCTTTCCTACAACATGCAAAATCTATAAAGAAAACTATAGATAAAATCTATATGAAGTGCCAAGTATGACTTGTATGACAAGAGATGGCACAGAACAGAGACTGGATCAGACTGGGAGAAACCACGTCCCTCCTGTGACTGGTGAGAGGCCCCTGCCAGGGCTTCCCTGTGGTCCAGCGGGGTAATCTGCGCTCCCGAGGCAGGGGCCTGGGTTCCAACGATGGTCGGGGAGCTAGAGCCACGTCACGCCACAACCAGCACCTTGTGCCGCCAAGTAATTTTTAAAAAAAGATCCGTGTCCAGAACAATGAGTCCATTTCACAAGTCTGAAACAACCATGACGATAAAAGGATAATCTGATGGGACTGTGCACAAGCGATAGGACAGGCAACTCACAGAAAGGAAATATGTGTGGCTAAGAAACAACGATCAGATCCCCTCTGTGATCCTTCCGGGAAACACCTAGAGCTGTAGGCGGTTCTAACCCTGTGAACGTGCCAGGAGTTCTTTTCAGAGCACCCCCAGTGCAGTGCAGTTTGTGCAGCAGAAGCCTGTAGCTGCAGACTCCCCCGTCCCCGTCCTCGCCCGGGGCGATGGGTGCGGGAGAGGCTCGCCACACTGGCCGGGTCTGCACGGGCCCCGCAGAGCCCGCCCCCAGGGGTTGCACGTCTGTCCTGCCAGGGACATTCCAGGCCATACCGTTGTCAGAATGCCAGTTGTCAAGAATTTTAAATGTGATTCTATATTTTTGTGATAGGATATGCTGAAGTTATCCAAAAAGCTTAATTATTCAGTGTATAGCATCCTTTATGCTTTGATGTTAAGCTTTTTAAAAAAACAGGAGGCAAGATTGCATCCACGCTGCGCTGGGACCGAGTGCCCACCCAGGGCCTGCCCAGAGCAGGAGCGGATGGGATGCTGGTTAAGGAGGATTCAGGAGGAAACAGGAAAGGAGAACTAGCGAGCGTCACCAAGGCGACTGCGACCCAGACCCCAGTCGGGGACCCAGGGTGAGTCCTGGCCATGGAGCTCAGCGTGCACGGAGCAGGCAGCCTGTCGGTGAGCGGCGGCCTTGCCTGCGGGCCCGTGGCCCTGGTCCAGGTTCTGCGTGTGGCCACAGGCTGCCCCAGCCAAAGGAACTGGACACAGACTCGTCCTGTCCAGAGCCACGCAGGCCCACCCCAGCTGTGAGACCCTGATCCCTCCATGAGGAGGGTGCACGGGTTTGCAGTGATGAGTGTGGAGTGTTTGGGGGCCAGGGGGAGGCTCACCTGGACGAGGGCGAGGTTACTGCTGACCACCCTGTACTGCTCCCGGGGGTCATCGATCTGCCCGGTGTTGGCCTGGGCGGGGAGAGCAGCTGACGTGAGTCCCCTGGGCACGGCCAAAGGGGTGCCCCCTCCCTGGAGGCCCCGGCAGGGCAGCGGGGGCCCCCTCACTGCCGCCAGAGCGGAGCATCCTGCCGGCTGTCAGAGGGCGACTCAGGCGGTGGGTTGGGGACATGGGCCCCTGGAGACCAGGAGCCTCTCGCCCCGACCTGGGCCAAGCATCCTGCTCAAGAGAGGTACTCCAGCCCCTCTTCTCTTGGGATAAAAGAATTCAGGCCAGAGACACGGCTTCCTCCTTGAGAAGCCGTCACCGCTCCCAACATCATGGCCTTTGCTGGCCAAATTCAAGACAAGTTAAGAAAAGTTTCAGAGAAACTGCATCTCTTGGCTCCTCTGTACTGAGCTCACTAAGTTACTGAATGCTGACTCCTCACTCCTTGTCTGTTCTTTGCCCAGTAAACACTCCAGGTTAAGAAAGGATCGACCTTCACTGTCCTCCTTCCTCAGATTGGAACACAGGAAAGACCTTTCAGGCTTTTATTTTCAAATAAATTGAGGCTTTGCCAGAGTTCCAGAGTTTGCAAGAGCCCCAAACCCCCATCGCCCGGCCTACCCTGACTCACGGCTCACAGGCTGCAGGTCAGCCCCCAGCTTCGTGACCGTGTGTATGCACCGCGCGGCTTTCCAGCTCCGTCCAGACCCCAGACACAGGTGTGACCGTCGAGTCACCCCGCGCGACCACCCCCGACCTCACTGGGTGTTCAGAGCCCAGCCCCGGGGGGGCAGGGTCACTCACCGCGGTGGACAGCCTCGAGGCCAGCGTCATCTCCAGATTGCCCTTCAGGCCCACCAGGGGCGGCACCAAGGTGAGCAGATCCTTCATCTCCGTGAACACGGGCCAGTGCTGCAGGGACGGGCCGGGGTCAGTCCAGGCTCGCGACCGCGTGTCTCTGCCCCGGGCGCCCGCCAGGGCCCACCCCTCGGGCACCCCCTCTCCCCACATGGCTGCCGGACCTCAGACTGTGCCCCGCGGCCCCGCTGAGGGCTGCTGGCCTTCCTGCCGGACGTTTACTGAGTTTTTCTGGAAGGTACCCCGTTTACTGAAGTGTGCTTATTTCACGTAGTCTGTAGCTTCAGCACTGTCTGTCTGTCTAGGGGACACCGGGGATTCCCCTTGCTCCGGACCTGAGCACCTGCTGTGATAGCAGCGCCCCTGTTTCCTTCTCAGCCCTCCCCTCGCTGCATCCATGTCCTGGGGACAGTCTACCCCTTCGTTCCTGCCCTG
The DNA here is from genome assembly GCF_963930625.1 of Muntiacus reevesi. Taxonomy (NCBI): domain Eukaryota; kingdom Metazoa; phylum Chordata; class Mammalia; order Artiodactyla; family Cervidae; genus Muntiacus; species Muntiacus reevesi. The sequence continues at coordinate 118,235,748 of NC_089252.1, forward strand.
TGACCACAGTCTGACGGACGTCCGCTTTCAGCATAACTGGGCTCCGCCTGCGTGTCACCGTCCCTTCCCGACCTTCTACACGTTTGCAATGGAAGGGACTGGTTTCCTCCCACAGGCAGGAAAGCTTCCAGGTCTAACAACCAACCCTGTTCGTCCAACGGGCGCCGGCGGCTCAGCCCCCGTGAGAGTCCCCACTCCAGGAGGTTGGCCACCACACGACCCTCCCGCCCCCGCCCGCTCTTCGCGGACTTGCCCTGCCCACTGGGGCTGCTCCCGCGCAAGCGCCCCCAGGCCGTGACCTTCCACCCAGACCCCCTCCTGCTGGGGGTCTCAGTCTCCCCAAGCCCCCCCCCACCCCACAGGGGGAGCAGGAGCTGAGCTGTCAGTCACCGCCTGTCCTTCCCCAGGCGTCACCCTGGCCGGGACGTGGTCACGGCCAAAGAGGGGCAGGAAGTGGGGTGTAGACACGTCTGGGCAGGTGACCTCCGGGGGCTGTGCAGGGACGCCAGCAACGTCGGGCGCCGGCAGGATGGAAGGCCAGGGCCCCGGGCACCCAGGTCCAGGGGAGGGTCTGGCCCGGAGCCGCCTGGCCTGCAGACCCCCAGGGGGACCCTGGAGGCTCGGGGGTCTGCTGCCCAACCCCAGAGCACCCAGACTGGACGGGGCTCCATGGCCGGCTCACGCCTGCCTTCTGGCCTGACGCCTGCCCCGCCGTAGACGTCCCCTGGGCCCCCTGCCCCCCCGGGCTCCATGCCTCCAGTCCCCAGGTCCCCTGCAGTCTTGAGCCCCAAGTCCAGGTCACATAGTCCACAACGGGCAGGACGAGTCACTCAGCCCTGACAACACCTCGCTGCAATTCCAGTCCCGCCTACACGCTCACGTACCACAGACACACGCAGGAATGGGCGGGCGTGCAGGGAACCTGGGCTGTGAGCTCTCAACCCGGCCAGTCCACCAAACTGCATGCTCCGTGCAGTTTCATCCCTCCCGTGCTGGTCCCCATGAAGCAGCACGTGGTATGTGTTTTAGAACAAAGAGCCAGGATGGAGTCAAGAAGCCTTCGCCCTCAGCGTCTGCCTCTCGCCCGCCCTGGCCCGCTCCCCACTGTCCACACCCAGGGCCTCACCTGGAGTGTCCGCTGCTGCTCACGCCCCCTGGAAACAGCACCCAGAGCCCAGCACAGCGCCCACCAAGTCTCCGACCCGGCCGCCTCCCTGCTGCCCTGCGTGTGCAGGGGGGCCCAGTGGCCAGGACGCAGATGCCAGGACAGTGGGGAGGCCTCCGTCTGCTCGGGGTTCAACCAGGTGCTGACGACAAGTGGCCTCGTCCACCCGCCCGGCACGCGGCTCACCCCGATCCGAGAAGAGCAAACACGTGTCCGCGGGGTTCCCAGTGCCCAGATGTGCAGTAAGCCCCAGAGAGGTCTGGGAGGAGCCACAGGGACCAAGGCCAGGGCTTAACCTCGTTTTGTGGGGAGAAATGCCGACTCCCCACTTGGGTGAAAACAGTCTTGGGACGATGCCAGCTGACACACCAGCCCTCACGGGCCTCAGTCCCCAGACCCCCAAACGGGCTCCTGGCCCCAGATGGCGTGGGTGACCCCGGCCCCGGCCTGTCACACGGCCACCCGAGGGCCGTCCACGGGGCCGGCTATCAGGCCTGAGGCCGGGCGTGTATGGCTCCAGGCAGGACCAGCCTGCACACCCCAGGGCTGGCTGAGCCAGGCACACCCCCCACCACGCGGGCTTCCCTCTGGGAACCCCAAGGCTGTGGCCAGGGGTGGGGGTGAGCAAGGAGTGTGGAGCGAGGGAGCCTTCACACACTGCGTCTGCCAAGGGGCGGGGGGAGGGGGGGAGGCTGTGATCTCCAGGGCTGCTGGTCCTCCCGAGGGCGTCTGCCCGGGGCCTCCTCCCGGACGGGATCCCTGAGAGTCAGGAGGGGCGTCCTGCTGTCCAGCTGGGCAGGAAGGTGACCTGGGCAGGTGACCCGGGGGCAGCTCCAGGGAGAAGCAGGAGGCGGGGACCCGGCTCCAGCTGGCCGCAGTTGAGCAAGGGCGCCATCCAGTGTGCACCGTGCATTGAGCTGGGTGGTGGGGATGTCTGAGAGCCTTGCTCAGAGCCGGGGCCCCCAGGGGGGATGTCGGATGCCCCTCCAGCCAGGGGAGATGAGATGCCGCCCGACGTCCCCTTTGATGTCAACCTGAGTCGCGTCTGATGTCTCAGGTTAGGAAGGACTGCTGTTCAGACGATACCCCCAGGTGAGGGGTGACCCCCCACCCTGCATCCTCACAGACATGCCCAGTGTCTCCGCAACACACACTCCCTGCCTCTGTGACCTAAGGGGGGGCTCCTGGAGCTGACCCAGTGTGCACAGAACCCCTGGCCTCCCAGCAAACACTCCCGACAGAGACCCCCCAGCTCCACGTCCCCTGGCGCACCCGGACGCCTGCTGGGCTCAGCACCCTGCCCCCCCCCCCGAGAAGCCCCCTGACACCCATGTGCCACCAGGCCAGCCCCACAGGCGGAGAGGCTGAGGCAGGGATGCCTGACTCCCTTCGAGGGGAGACAAAGGCAGGACTCGAGTCGAGCCCCCAGGCCCTGCACCCAAGCCCTTCCAGCTCCCAGGCTGCGAGTCCACTCAGGCTGACCGTGCGGGGGCGTCAGGAGCTCTGGAGCTCAGGTGCCCGCGTCCCTAGGAAGACACGCCTGCCCGCCCCCGAGTCTGGACCCCAGCCTGGCCCTGGGGCCTGTCCTGCGTGGTCTGACGGCTGGCGCCCCCCCACCAGGCCCCACCGCCCCACACCCCAGTACGCACCTGCACGCGGTCCATTAGCAGGCCGGCCACCACCATGCCCAGGCCGGAGAGCAGCACGGGCACCAGGACCTGGCCCACGATGCTGGCGGCGGTCTCAGGGGGCGCCCCCCGGGGCCAGCGAGCGAGCTCGCAGCGCACGCCTCGCAGCCTCCCACCCTGGAAGCAGAGCTCCAGGGCCAGCCGGGTGACCACCATGGCCGGGCGGGGAGGCGCCCACACCAGGCCGTGTCTCCCAAGGGGTCCACGTGGGCAGAGCTGCCAGCCTTGGGGGTGGTCCTCACTGCCCCTCAGCCAAACCCAGAGCGAACGAGCAGGGAACAAAGGCGGCAACTCAGTCCGGGGCCACTCCTGCCATCCCCCCCGCGGGTCCAGCTCTCCCCCTACAGGGGCCGCCGTGTCCTCCCCCGGCTAGCCGCCCACGCAGGCACGCCCTGTCCCCCTGGAGCGACCTTGACGGCGGCCAGCTGCCCAGCCCACGCTAGCCGGGGCTGCACCAGGGAGCTGGGCCACGTGAGGCCAGTCCGGCTGAGAGCGTGCAGGACCTGCTCCCCCAGCAGCTCCGGGCCCCCGAGGCCTGTCACCCCTCAAGGTCCAGAGGCCGCACCCCAGTGTCCGGGGCTCACGGCCACAGTGAAAGGCGGCGTTCACAGAACGAACGTGGCCCTGCTCTCCTGAGGGACGGAGACCCGGAGGGGGTTTCCTGGGCCCAGGCTCGTCCCGATGTGGTCAGACCAGCCCCGACCCCGACCCCGACTCCGACACCGAGGAGAAGGGGTCCTGATAGGAGGAGAATGAGGGTCCGCTGTGCCTCCCAGAGGGGCTGGGGCAGCGTCCAGGCCTGGAGGCAGGCTCAGCAGGGTCAAGGCCACAGGCCGCAGAGCCTGGACCTGCCCACGCAGGCCTGACATTGGCCAGAGGGGTTCCCGGGGCCGGTCTGGCCGACGCCATGGGAAGAGGGGCGGAATCGCGACCGCGACAAGGACAGGACACCCCACACGGCGAGTGAACTCCCAGGGTGAGCTGTTCGCCGCAAACCCGGCGATGCCTCCCGCCCTTCACGTGCACACAGGTCACAGCCCATTACCGGCCCCTCAAGACGTCCCCAGGACGCCCTCTGAGGAAGCACGGCCTCTGAAGGCCCTGCGAGGGCTTGGCTCACAGCCACCCCCAGCGAGTGGCACAGGGGATCAACCCTGATCCAAGTCCGGCACCCCCCGGCCCCTGTGCCTGCCTCTGAGACGAGGGTCAGTCTGTCCACACACGAGTCCACATGGGCAGAGGACTGAGTGTGAGGCCATCATGTTCAAGACAGACCCCTCCCCGTGGGCCCTGTCTAGACACGGGCCGCCCCAGTCCCCAGGCCTGAAGCTGGCCCAGGTCCCCTGCAGCCACTAGCGACCACTTTCTGGCCCCAGCACATCCTGTGGTCTCTTTCTAGTTCTGACTGTGGTCCAGCATCCTAATCCACCTGTAACCGTGCACTACGGGCCTCTGAGCCACTCTCATCAGGGTGGAAGATGAGGAAACAAACAACCGTTTGGGTGTTACATCTAGGAAGAGGCCCCCAAGGGAGCACGTTATAAATCGTTACAACGAATGTTTCTCATTTTTGGTAAAAAAATAATGAGAAAAAAATACACACAAGCAGTGAACAGTTCAGAAGGCTATACCCCAAATGCTAAAAGTGGGTGTGCCTTTGGGGGGGGGTGGGACCCTAAGTGACCTTTATTTCACAACTTTCTGCACATCTACTGTGACTGTTGGCTTCTATGAACCATCAAAAACACACTGCACTAAAGACAAATGAAAGAAGCCATTGTGTGAGGGAAGTTATTCCTTTCCCAGGAGGCTTGGGAACAAGATGTGTCTTAACCAGGAAACCAGGGATGTGATTCCAGCGGGAGCTCAGCTGGACTCTGGGCAGCGCTGGGTGGCAGGAGGAATCTGGGTGACCTTGAAGGGTCCCGCCCTCCTCGGGCCTCTGACCAGCCCCCCAGGAGGGTCTCAGCCCGCTCTGTTCAGAACCTCCCCAGAATGGGAGCCCAGCCCCCAGAGCCATCGTGTCAGAACCACCCCGCCTCCAACTCACCAGCGAGGGTGATCATCTCGGGGTCCTCGGTGGGGACTGCCTTTTCCTGGGAGCACAGCCTCCCCACGGCCTCCCATTCTCAAGGTCACCTGGAGCCCGGGCTGGTTCTAAGCAAACCGGTCACTCTTAAAGGCCTGAATGCCTCCAGCCTGTGTGGGCCCAGCGGTCAAGGTGGTTACATTTTCAGTAACAAACAGGAAGGTGGTCTTCATTTCTGCTTCCGCCATGGCTGGCTGGACCCACCTACCTGTGAACTCACAGGACCGAAGTCCCCAGCCTGCGGGCGGCCTGCCCCCCTGTCCGAGGCCTCCCCCCAGGACCCCCGCCCAGGGCTGCCCGGCCGCCCCCACAAGACCGTTTCTGCTGCCACCCCACTCCGCTCCCTGGTCCCCCCGGAGCCCAGGGGCCCCGCCCAGACCCCAAGCAGCCCGTGGCATCAGACAGGCCAGTCACCCCCTGGGGGAGCCGGGCACGCGCTCCTGCAAGGCTGCTGCCTGCCCCGGGCAGCTCACGCTCCTGAGCGCAGCCCTCACAGGCAGGACCTCCCCAGGCCTAGGGCGCGTGGCTGAGAAACAGAGACCTCCTCCGCCCAGGGTGGGGGGCCCCCCTGGGACTCCCCGATGCTGACCCAGCTGCTTTCTGCTGACCAACCAGCTCCCGACAAGGTGAAGGACCCGGGACGGAGCCCCGGGATGGAGGCCAGCTGAGTGACCACCCTCCATCTGACAGCCCAGTGTGGACTGTTCTTAGTCCTGAACAAAAACAGACGGCCTCAGCATGGATGATGACAGCCCTGCAGCTGGCGTCCCATCCGAGGGCCCACACCCAGCACCCGGGACGGGGCAGACGCTGACCCCCGAGTCGGCAACCCCCAAGTGTGCCTGCTGCCACAGGTGCAGCGTCCACGTTCTGCCCAGTGCTCAGCTCAACAGCTCTCGGAGTCTTGCCCTTCACCTCTGAAGGTCAGCCCGCGTCTCCCGGGGGGCCTGCCACCATCGCTGGCGTCACCACCAGCCAGCGATAGGAAGATGCCGGTCCTTGGCTGTGTCGTCAGCTGGTGGTGACACCACTGTCCGCCTGCGCAGTCACCCTGCCCTGGAAACCACATTTTGGGAGATGCCAAGTTTCCTTCTGACCCTGGCCACACGAGCTCGGGTTTCCTGGGACCTGCTGTGGCTGAGACCGCCCTGACACAGCAGCAGGAGCCGGGTGCTTGTGGGCGATCCAGGGCCTGGATTCTACCCACGAGGTGGCAGAGAAGCGCACAGAGACAGGAAGCCTCGGAAGACCTGTAGCCGCCCAGCCAGGCCAGAGACAGGTCAGAGAAACACAACAGGGGTCTGTCTCGAAGTCTCTCCCTGTGAAGCTGTGATTCTGAGGCAAGTTCTTATACGTGAGCACGGCGCTACAACCCAGGTGGTCTGAGACCTGCAGCTCCAAGTACAACTTATAAAGTGGTGTGTGTGCCGGGGATACATCTCTGTGTGTGAATATCCAGATATGCATCCATGCATGTACAAATACACACACGTACATGATCTGCACACCCGTGCGTGTACCTGCTCAGGGATATTATATTGGTATGAACACGCAATGAAATAGGCTTTTTGAAAATCTCTGGGATAGAGAAGAGACTGCAGGGCGACAGACCAGGCAAGGAGGCTGGCAGCAGGGCGTAGGGCGGAGGGATTTCGGAGGGGAGGCCTGGGTGGGGGGCGCTTCCGGGGCATGGACGTGCCCTGGTGCTGACTCACCACCGGTTAGAGAAGTGTGTGTGGCTGGAGGGCGCCAGGTCACAGGAGGAAGGAGAGGGCAGAGGGTCTGGGGCTGAGTCAGCCCGGGGCAGGGACTCCGGCATCACAGCAGCCCTGCTGGGGCCTGACGAGGTCCACGAGGAGCCTGGGGGGCAGTCGGCCGCCATGAGGACCTGGACAGGGCCCAGAAGGGCCACTGAGACCCCCGTGGTGGGGGAAGGCAGGTAGTGGAAGGAAGTGGGGGGCACGCAGGATGGACAGTGGGGACTGTGGCCATGGAAAGGGCAGTGACCACTCACTGTGGCCACGAGGGAACATGGGTCCAACATCAGAAGGGTTGCCAAGGTTTCAAGAGCAAACAGGAATTTGAATTTTTATGCAGCATCTCCTGATTTTTAAGTGTTGGTTTAAAAAATGTATGGATATGAGAGCTGGACTATAAAGAAAGCTGAGCGTCAAAGAATTAATGCTTTTGAACTGTGGTGTTGGAGAAGACTCTTGAAAGTCCCTTGGACTGCAAGGAGATCCAACCAGTCCATCCTAAAGGAGATCAGTCCTGAATATTCATTGGAAGGACTGATGCTGAAGCTGAAATACTTTGGCCGCCTGATGTGAAGAGCTGACTCATTTGAAAAGACCCCGATGCTGGGAAAGATTGAAAGCAGGAGAAGGGGACAACAGAGGATGAGATGTTTGGATGGCATCACCGACTCGGACATGAGTTTGAGTAAACTCTGGGAGTTGGTCATGGACAGGGATGCCTGGCGTGCTGCGGTTCATGGGGTCACAAAGAGTCGGACATGACTGAGTGACTGAACTGAACTGAACTAAAAAAGTTTAAAGCACCAGCCTTATCAGCTAAGTGGCAGACTGGGACTTAAACCCTGACTGGATCCAAATCAGTGAGGGGCAGGCCCAGATTCCCTGGTCATGGGGCGCTGCAGCAAGCAGGAGGCAGGGGCCAGCCTGCTCCGTCTGGCCGGCCATCCCAGATGTTCTCTGTTCTCAGCTCCTTCCAACCAGCAGTAATGACCTGGCTGCTAACCGCTTCAGGGATCCTGAACCAAGCCCTCCCAGGGAGAGATTACACTGATACAGTCATGGGCTCTGACAGTCAGAAAACAAGAGAGGGATGGTGTATCGGCTGCTTTGTCCTCTGGTTCCTCACTCTACGGTGGTCAGTTAGGGTATAAACCGAGGGCCCCGCCTCCCCTCAAAGACTGACGACAAGAGACATCAGCCCTCAGGGAGTGATAATCGGAACAGGAGTGGACACTTGACAGCAGGGTCAATTTAGGGAGACTCCAGCGGGAAAAGGAGAGGGTGGGATGATTTGAGAAGAGCATTGAAACATACATAGTACTGTACATAAAACAAAACCCGTAAGAGTCGATGTACGAAGCAGGGCACCCAAAGCCAGCGCTTGGTGACAACCTCACGGGACGGGGTGGGATGGGTGGGGGGTTCAGGATGGAGGGGCGTGTGTGACACGTGGGGACAACCCCGAGGGGGGGTGGGGGGGTTCAGGATGGAGGGGCGTGTGTGTGACACGTGGGGACAACCTCGAGGGAGGGGGTGGGGGGGTGGGGGGGTTCAGGATGGAGGGGCATGTGTGACACGTGGGGACAACCTCGAGGGAGGGGGTGGGGGGGTGGGGGGTTCAGGATGGAGGGGCGTGTGTGACACGTGGGGACAGCCCCGAGGGAGGGGGTGGGGGGTGGGGGGGTTCAGGATGGAGGGGCGTGTGTGTGACACGTGGGGACAGCCTCGAGGGAGGGGGTGGGGGGGTTCAGGATGGAGGGGCGTGTGTGACACATGGGGACAACCCCGAGGGAGGGGGTGGGGGGGGTGCAGGTTCAGGATGGAGGGGCGTGTGTGACACGTGGGGACAACCCCGAGGGAGAGGGTAGGGGGTTCAGGATGGAGGGGCGTGTGTGATACGTGGGGACAACCCCGAGGGAGGGGGTGGGGGGGGTGGGGGTTCAGGATGGAGGGGCGTGTATGACACGTGGGGACAACCCCGAGGGAGGGGGTGGGGGGTGGGGGGGTTCAGGATGGAGGGGCGTGTGTGTGACACGTGGGGACAGCCCCGAGGGACGGGGTGGGAGGGAGTGGGGGGGTTCAGGATGGAGGGGCATGTGTGACACGTGGGGACAGCCTCGAGGGAGGGGGTGAGGGGGTTCAGGATGGAGGGGCGTGTGTGACACGTGGGGACAGCCTCGAGGGAGGGGGTGGGGGTTCAGGATGGAGGGGCGTGTGTGACACGTGGGGACAGCCTCGAGGGAGGGGGTGGGGGGTTCAGGATGGAGGGGCGTGTGTGACACGTGGGGACAGCCTCGAGGGAGGGGGTGGGGGTTCAGGATGGAGGGGCGTGTGTGTGACACGTGGGGACAACCTCGAGGGAGGGGGTGGGGGGGTGGGGGGGTTCAGGATGGAGGGGCATGTGTGACACGTGGGGACAACCTCGAGGGAGGGGGTGGGGGGGTGGGGGGTTCAGGATGGAGGGGCGTGTGTGACACGTGGGGACAGCCCCGAGGGAGGGGGTGGGGGGTGGGGGGGTTCAGGATGGAGGGGCGTGTGTGTGACACGTGGGGACAGCCTCGAGGGAGGGGGTGGGGGGGGTGCAGGTTCAGGATGGAGGGGCGTGTGTGACACGTGGGGACAACCCCGAGGGAGAGGGTAGGGGGTTCAGGATGGAGGGGCGTGTGTGATACGTGGGGACAACCCCGAGGGAGGGGGTGGGGGGGGTGGGGGTTCAGGATGGAGGGGCGTGTATGACACGTGGGGACAACCCCGAGGGAGGGGGTGGGGGGTGGGGGGGTTCAGGATGGAGGGGCGTGTGTGTGACACGTGGGGACAGCCCCGAGGGACGGGGTGGGAGGGAGTGGGGGGGTTCAGGATGGAGGGGCATGTGTGACACGTGGGGACAGCCTCGAGGGAGGGGGTGGGGGGGTTCAGGATGGAGGGGCGTGTGTGACACGTGGGGACAGCCTCGAGGGAGGGGGTGGGGGTTCAGGATGGAGGGGCGTGTGTGACACGTGGGGACAGCCTCGAGGGAGGGGGTGGGGGGTTCAGGATGGAGGGGCGTGTGTGACACGTGGGGACAGCCTCGAGGGAGGGGGTGGGGGTTCAGGATGGAGGGGCGTGTGTGACACGTGGGGACAGCCTCGAGGGAGGGGGTGGGGGTTCAGGATGGAGGGGCGTGTGACACGTGGGGACAGCCTCGAGGGAGGGGGTGGGGGTTCAGGATGGTGGGGCGTGTGTGACACATGGGGACAACCCCGAGGGAGGGGGTGGGGGGGTGGGGGGTTCAGGATGGAGGGGCGTGTGTGACACGTGGGGACAACCCCGAGGGAGGGGGTGGGGGTGGGGGTGTTCAGGATGGAGGGGCGTGTGTGACACGTGGGGACAACCCCGAGGGGGGGTGGGGGGGGTCAGGATGGAGGGGCGTGTGTGTGACACGTGGGGACAACCTCGAGGGAGGGGGTGGGAGGGGGTGGGGGTTCAGGATGGAGGGGCGTGTGTGACACGTGGGGACAACCCCGAGGGAGGGGGTGGGGGGTTCAGGATGGAGGGGCGTGTGTGACACGTGGGGACAGCCTCGAGGGAGGGGGTGGGGGTTCAGGATGGAGGGGCGTGTGTGACACGTGGGGACAGCCTCGAGGGAGGGGGTGGGGGGTTCAGGATGGAGGGGCGTGTGTGACACGTGGGGACAGCCTCGAGGGAGGGGGTGGGGGTTCAGGATGGAGGGGCGTGTGTGACACGTGGGGACAGCCTCGAGGGAGGGGGTGGGAGTTCAGGATGGAGGGGCGTGTGACACGTGGGGACAGCCTCGAGGGAGGGGGTGGGGGTTCAGGATGGTGGGGCGTGTGTGACACATGGGGACAACCCCGAGGGAGGGGGTGGGGGGGTGGGGGGTTCAGGATGGAGGGGCGTGTGTGACACGTGGGGACAACCCCGAGGGAGGGGGTGGGGGTGGGGGTGTTCAGGATGGAGGGGCGTGTGTGACACGTGGGGACAACCCCGAGGGGGGGTGGGGGGGGTCAGGATGGAGGGGCGTGTGTGTGACACGTGGGGACAACCTCGAGGGAGGGGGTGGGAGGGTGGGGGGGTTCAGGATGGAGGGGCGTGTGTGACACGTGGGGACAGCCCCGAGGGAGGGGGTGGGGGGTGGGGGGGTTCAGGATGGAGGGGCGTGTGTGTGACACGTGGGGACAGCCTCGAGGGAGGGGGTGGGGGAGTGGGGGGTTCAGGATGGAGGGGGCGTGTGTGACACGTGGGGACAACCCCGAGGGAGGGGGTGGGGGGGTGGGGGGGTTCAGGATGGAGGGGCGTGTGTGTGACACATGGGGACAGCCCCGAGGGACGGGGTGGGAGGGAGTGGGGGGGGTTCAGGATGGAGGGGCGTGTGTGACACGTGGGGACAGCCTCGAGGGAGGGGGTGGGGGGGTTCAGGATGGAGGGGCGTGTGTGACACATGGGGACAACCCCGAGGGAGGGGGTGGCGGGGTGGGGGTTCAGGATGGAGGGGCGTGTGTGACACGTGGGGACAACCCCGAGGGAGAGGGTAGGGGGTTCAGGATGGAGGGGCGTGTGTGACATGTGGGGACAACCCCGAGGGAGGGGGTGGGGGGTTCAGGATGGAGGGGCGTGTGTGACACGTGGGGACAGCCTCGAGGGAGGGGGTGGGGGTTCAGGATGGAGGGGCGTGTGTGACACGTGGGGACAGCCTCGAGGGAGGGGGTGGGGGTTCAGGATGGAGGGGCGTGTGTGACACATGGGGACAACCCCGAGGGAGGGGGTGGGGGGGTGGGGGGTTCAGGATGGAGGGGCGTGTGTGACACGTGGGGACAGCCTCTAGGGATGGGGTGGGGGGTTCAGGATGGAGGTCGCGTGTGTGTGCTGTGTGTGCTTAGTCGCTCAGTCGTGTCCGACTCTTTGCAACCCTGTGGACTCTGGCCCGCCAGGCTCTTCTGTCCATGGGATTCTCCAGGCAAGAATGCTGGAGTGGGTTGCCATGCCCTCCTCCAGGGGATCTCCCCAACCCAGGGATCAAACCCAGGTCTCCTTCATTGCACGCAGATTCTTCACCATCTGAGCCACCAGGGAAACCCAAGAATACTGGAGTGGGTAGTCTATCCCTTCTCCAGGGGATCTTCCCAATTCAGGAATGGAACCGGGGTCTCCTGAATTGCAGGTGGATTCTTTACCAGCTAAGCAACCAGGGAAGCCTGGACACATGTATACCTATGGTTGATTCATACTGATACACAGCAAAAACCATCACAACACTGTAAAGTGATTATCTTCTAGTTAAATACATTAATTTTAAAAAAAACTGGGGAGACTGATAATGGAGTGACAAACAAGTCTCTTGTTTCTCAAGAGCACATGCACAAAGCATCGAGTGCCAAAGGCCACCCTCCCCTCTAAGCATAGAATCTTATCTGTAAATGAAACAGCTGAGAGATAAAGAGCCGGCACCCTGATACCATTTAACACCTGGATCATGCCATGCCTGAAATCCAACCCCTCGGCTATTCCGATTATATGGGCTAATGATTGTCTTTTAAAGCGTAGCCTGGGTCAAAATTAGTCTCTGTCATCAGTAACTGAAAGACTCCTGCCCAAATTATAGAGAAGTGGCGTGCAAGAGCAGAAGGCCCCGCCCCCTGGCCGCAAGCTGGACCGTGTGCAGCGCCTCCTCTCCGGGCGGACACTGGACAGCACCCCCCCCCAACACCCCCGTTTGTCCCCTCCTACCTGGAAATACTGCAGAAGGATGCCTGCTCCAGACAGCCCCAGGCCTGCAAACACGAAGGGCAGGGTCACCTGCGTGCCAATGGACCAGGCAGTCTCCCTGCTGAGCTCGGGCCCCGGGGGCGTGGGGACCGCCCTCGGGCTCTCGAGGCCGCTCCCTGCGCCGAGGGCCTGCAGCAGCCCCAGCTCCTCCGGCCTCCGCTGTCGGGTCTCCATTGTGGCCACAGGAGCTCAGCCGGGCCCTGACAGCCTCAACCTGGGAACACAAGCGACAAATGCAAAGGCTGGGTCTTCAGAGAGAATGAGTAAATCGACAAGCCTGTAGCTGACCAAGAAAAAAGAAGACTCAGGTATTTAGGAGATAACACTACTTCCAAACTTAAAATTTTTAAATAATTATGAGGGAATTGTAGGTATGCTGACAGATTAGAAAACCTAGATGAAATGCACAAATTCCTAAAAACATATTGACTAACTCAAAAAAAATTTTTAATGTAGAAGACCTATAACAGAAGGCTGAATTAGTCATGAAAATACTCTCATAAAGCAAATTCCAAGATCAGATAACTTCAGTAGTGAATATCAAGCGTGCAGGTTGAAAAGGAAGTAGTATAACTACCTCCATGTAAAAATGGCATATGCTGCACATAGAAAATCCTGAGGAATATGTATACACATGCACACATACATGAACACATATGTATACACACACAACTATTACAACTAAAAAACAAGTACATTATGGTCGTAGGATACAAAATCGATACAAAAAAGTTGTTTTATTTCTATACAAATCCAAAAATTAAAACAGTTGCCCCTGAAATAGCATCAAAAAGCATAAACTACTTAAGAATACATTTCACAAAAGATGTGTAAAACTCTGACCCTGGAAACTGGAAAACACTGTTGAAGGAAAATGTTACAAATCCAGCAAATGGAAAGATATTCCATGTTTACAGGTTGGAAGACTTAATATTGCTAAGAGGGCAATATTTTTCAACTGATCTACAGATTTAGGAGAATCCCTGTTAAAGTTTGGCCTATTTTAGTGAAAATGACATGACGATCCCAGACTTCATGTGGAAAGGCAATGGACCCTGAACCCTAAACAGCCTTGGAGGAAAATGTTCAAAGTTAGAGAACACACTTGAGGAGTTCAAGACTGAACTATGAACTAGAGTGAACAAGGCCACATAACAGTGGGGTAAGACTAGAAATACAGGTCAATGAAACACAATTGAGAATCATGGATAAAGCCACACACCTACGGTCAGCTGATTTTCAACAAGGAGGCGGCGCTATTCAATGTGCAAACAAAAGTCTCGTCAACAGCCCCACGGTGCTGAGACACCACATGCATAGGAATGAACCTGGATCCTTACCTCAGCTCATACACAAAAACTAACTCAGAATGGGTCAGAGAGCTAACCTAAGAGCTAAAACCATGAAACAGAAGAAAACACAGGGACATTGGATTAGGTTCTGGTTTCTTAGATGTGATATTTAAAGTACAAGAAACCAAATAATAATTAAGTTGAATGGGGCTTCATCAAAATGTCAAAGTTTGATATTTCAGAGAACTCTATCAAGAAAGCGAAAAGACCACTTGCAAAATGAGACAGGATATTTGCCAATCATATATCTGATTAGGGTCTGATTTCCAGAATATAAAAAGAGCACAACTCAGCAATAAACCCAACTTAACTCTGGCACAGGAGTTGAATTCCCCAAAGAAGATTATACAACAGCCATAAGCAAGCACAGTGAAAGATGCTCAGCACTAGCTGTTTGGAAAATGCAGAACAAAACTACAGGAAGATGCCACCTAGGGTAGCATTTTCAAGGGTGTTCCATGTTGATATGAGTCAGCACGCCATTCCTTTTTTATACGCCATTCTTTTTAAGGCTAAGTAACATCCCGATCGTGTGGCTGGATCACAAATTGCTTAGCCCCTCGTTCCGGCTGTTAGGGCTAATGCGGCCCTGAACATTCTGGGGCAAGTCTCTGTGTGGACAGGGGCTTTCTGTCCTCCTGGACTGGACATTTCAAAGGGCGGATTTTTGGTGATTTTACATCTCAGCAGAAAGTATGTATGAATCACTTATGAATTAAGGTCAAGAAGCAGAACGCCCCCAGCCTCCCCAAACCCCGAGCCCCTCTCTGAAACACCTGCTCCCCACCAGCGCCCACACCTCCATGCCCTGCCCTTAGCTCCCCCAGGTCTGGGACCGGGTCACTCACTGGTGCTCGTCCACAGCTGGGGGGGCTGGGCCACTCCTGACCACTCACTGGGAGCGAGATACTGGACCCAGTGACTGCCTTCCACCCTGCAGGCCTCTGCTTCAGGGAGCCCTGGAACCCGGGCCCGGAATCCCAGCTCCTCCTCCCCACACAAGCGTGTCCTCGGAAGAGTCACATTTCTGTGCCTCCGCAGGGTGGCGAAGAGGTAAGGGAATAAGATGACCTGCATCGCAGGACGCGTGGCCTGCCCGCACTCGGCACAAGCTCTCGGAGACTCTGCGGTTTCAGGCCAGCGCCGTTTATTGCAGCCTCAGCGAAGCGCCTGGGGGCCCTTAAAGGCCGGCGGCGCCGGGCCCACCCGGGTGCTTTCGGATCCGCGGCGGGGGAGGGGAGCGGGTCTCAGAGCGGCCTGAGCGACAGCGCCCCTCCCCCGCTCCGAGCCGTGGGGTGCTCCCCTCTCCCGGCCGGGCCCCGCGGACCGAACCTGCAGCCCCCAGCCCTGCCACTTCCGCGCGCGCGCTGCTCCATCCTCCCCGGGCCTGGACCCGCCTGCTGCCCGCTGCCCTCCCCGGACTCAGCGGGCGGAGCACCGCACTCACCGGACGCCCTCGGCGGCGGCGGGAAGCGGCTCGGCGGGAGGAGCAGCGCGGCCGCGGGGCCACCAAGAAGGCGGGACGGCGACAGTCCACCCCAGCCCGCCCGGGACCCAGAGCCCCGCCCCCGGATCGGAGTCCCGCCCCGGACCTGAATCCCCGCCCCCGCCACGCCACGCCCAGGACCAGAGTCCCTGCCCCCGGACCTGAGTCCCCGCCCCCGCCACGCCACGCCCAGGACGAGAGTCCCCGCCCCCGGACCTGAGTCCCCGCCCCTCGCCCCAGTCCAGGGTCCCTCTGGTCTGGTGCCGCCCTCGCCCCGCAGGCCGCGCGGACCTGGACTCGGGTGGGGGCAGGGGGAGGATCGCGCCTCAGAGCGGCTGCTCCCTCCTCGGGCGGTGACGCCGGGTCCTCCGACTCTGGCGCCGAGACCCGCCCAGCGCGGGGGTGGGGAGGGGCTCTGCCGGGGTGGACGCGGGGAGCCGGTCGGCCCGGGGGAGGGGCGTAAGGGCACGCAAGCCCCCGCCGGCTCGTCCCGGAAGCGCTCGGGCGGCCCGGGCGTGCGCTGCGCCGCGCCTTTTTTCCCCCTGAATCCCGCCCCCGCACACATTTTTGTTTTCCCTCCTGCAGTCATTTTAAAGCATCCAGCGGACGTGTTACACCTGTACATCAGTTCAATCCAGTCGCTCAGGCGTGTCCGACTCTGCGACCCGTGGGCCGCAGCACGCCAGGCCTCCCTGTCCATCACCAACTCCTGGAGTTTACCCAAACTCATGTCCATTGAGTCGGTGATGCCATCCAGCCATCTCACCCTCTGTCGTCCCCTTCTCCGGCCTTCCATCTTTCCCAGCATCACCTGTACATACTTAAGTCTTTAGTGGATAAGGCCAGATTTCTCAGACATTCCCATAAAACCAGCATCATACTGACAAAGTTGACAACACCCAGCGGTTCAGTTTTCCCTAATGGACTCAAAACTGTCTTTTGACCGTTGGCCTGTTCTGGCCAAGGTGGGAGGAAGGATGAGAGACGTCCCCCGCCTCAGGGGGCGGTCTCAGGCACTGCTCACCTGCAGGATTTCCTGGGAGCATGCTCAGGGTGGAGCCAGAGTGTGGGTACCCTCTGCAGGGAGGGGAAGGGTGCAGCCCGGCCCTGGAGTGACCCCTCAGGGACTGGGATTTCGGACCTCCTCCCACGGGAAGCCCACCTGCCCTGCAGTTCAGCGGACCCCCAGAGCGCAGGCTGCCCCACCTCCTTATGGCTCGGCCGGCCCCCGGGAGTGTCAGGCCGTCTTCTTTGGCCTTCCTCGCTCCTCGGAGGCATCTTGGCCGCGTCCGTGTGCTATATTAAGGAGGATATTTTTGCCTCTTGTACGGTGAATTCCCCAGGGGACTCTGTGGGTTCATCCTCAGGTTCCCATCCCCAGAAAAGACCTGGCGATGAGCGTATCTGGGAGGTGGTCCCAGAAATCCCGGTAGGACAGTGCAGGGTGGCAGCCGTGGGCCTTCGGAGCTCAGCCCTGTCCTGTCGGGACTCTGGGGGCCTCAGAGTACCCCCAGCCCAGGCCCTGCACAGCTCCCATCTTGCCCAACCCTAAGTGAGGACTGGTGCCCTGGACCTTCAGGCCAGGTGGGTAGGTGGCTCCCTCCGGCAGAGAGCCCTCCTGGGAATCCATGAAGGTCCCACGGGCCGGCTGCAGGGGTGCAGATGGCATGGTGTGTGCTTTCTGGACGTCACCGCTGACCCCCAGGACCCACCTGTGAGGTGATGAAGAAACTCGGAAAGAGTCACTGCACCTGCCCAAGGCCACGCCTGGAGAGGCAGAGGCGGATCCGACCACTCTCTCCACCCGGCCAGCTCTGTGGACACCAGCTGAGCAAATGCAGGACCACCCTCTGGTCACTCAGGGTCCAGCTGAGAGGTGATCGCTCCATGGGTTATCTGGCTTTGGTATTCAATTCATATCACATGTATAATTTATCACATGTAAAATTCTCAGGAAGCCAGAAGGCTTCCCAGGGCAGGCAGGCAGGGTATCTTCTCCATCCCACGGGCCGATTCCCAAGCAGGAGGACTTACCTGCCAGCAATAACAGGGACTCAGGTGTGGCTGAACTGTGGGTTCCTCCTCCAGGTGGGGTATCAGGAGAGATGGTCCAGCTCCCAGGACCCGACCTGAGGAGCTGTGGAAGGAGCAGCCGCCGGGAAGACGCTTCAGGGCCCTGAACCTGAAGGATTGAGGTGACGGAGCCACCGCTAAAAATAGCCTCACAGGTCTGGCTGACTTCATGTTGTGGAGAGGCTGGCAAAGGAGGAGACCTGGGGTCACTGAGAGCCTGTCCCCTGGCCCTGCCCCAAAGGCCACGCCCTGGCATGGAGGTTGGCAGGGTGTTAAAAAGATGAATGCCAAGTGGGCTTGTGGTACATCGTCAGTGTCAGTATCTGTGACAGTGTGATTTATTAGTAAGACACACACTTGGTTTTCGTCTGCGGTTCCTGGCACAGAGCTCCTTAAACCCTTGGAATTCCCTTTGGTGAGCGGGATGAAGGTGATTTTCATCCTGCAGATAAGGTGACTCTGGGAAGCCTTACCCAAGAGGAGGAGGCGCCGGCTGCCAGGGGAGCCATCATGTGACCAGAGCTCAGAACCGGAGTCCCAGCCCCCTGACCTTCGGGGAGGGGAGGGGCTGGAGGTGGGACCAGCCGCCAGTGAGGAGCCGGTCAAACCAGGGAGGAATCCTCCATGGAAGCCCCAGAGGAGGGGCCCAGACTGCGAGAGACAGGGGCCTGGGGAGGGTGTGGGAGCTTGGGACCCCCCCACCTGCCGCTGTGTCTCTGCCACCTGCCTGTTCCTGAGGCAACCTTTTATTAATATAAGAAACACCTACAATCTAGCAAGTGAAGTGTTCCTGAATTCTGTGAGCTCCTCTGGCAAAGTAACTGGACCTGCAGAGGGGGCCGTGGAGGGGTGGGCGGTGGGGGTGGGTCTCTCTGCTCTGCAGCCGGTGGGTGGGTCAGGACCACACGTGCCCACCTGAGGCTGGGGGCGGGGAGAGCCTCGCAGGACCGTGCCCTTAGCCTGAGGGAGACAGGGTCAGGACCGAGCTCCACTGAGGACCCCAGCTGGTGTCTGAAGTGGCAGTCTCTTGGGGCTAAGTCTCCCTGCCTCCAGGGAGATGGAGTCAGGACTGGCTTGAGCTGACCCAGCTGCTGTCGGAACCGCTGGGAGGTCTGGGGACCCCTCCACACACGCTCGAATCTGCTGCAGAACCTCTGAGTGTGGAAGCGTGAGCGCTCGAAGTGTGGCGGAACGTGACTGTGATAGGACTGAGCCATGACACGGATCACCCAAAGCTCTGAACTGTACTGTGTCCTGCGTGGCGACTGCGCACAGGTCTGCGGTGGGCAGTGTGGGCCTTCCTCCTCCTGGCGGGAAGCGATAGCTCAGCTCCATGGTCACTGAAACTCTGAGTTTCGGTTCAGCAAGATGAGAGCGTTCTGAGATGAGAGCGTTCTGATGCTGGTGATGTTTGCTTACATTTTTCTCGTCTTGCCTTAAAATGTGGATTTGATTTCATCACCACCCTGTGTAAAATCATGTAAGACGGTGGTCACTGCAATTTTATGAGAACTAATATGTTTCAGGAGGATTTGTAAGATAAATTTCTCTCTCTCCTCCAGAAAAGCGAGTCTGTTTCTGTCCCACAGACGCCGTGGGTCAGGTCGCTGGCCAGGTCTCCTCCTCCTCACGGCAGCTGGGACGCTTTGACGCTTCTCCAGCTTTAGAAGCAGGTTGAGTTTCCCCGTGGGTGTCTTCTGCCTACCTTCCCACCGCACACTCTCTGCCCTGGTTCTCTCATGAGTATTTTAATAGTATTATTTTTCTAAACTGCCTGGAACGCTTCTGTTAACATGGTGAGGATAAGCGCATTTAAACATTATACAGAGAGGGGGCAGGTTCACTCTCCCCACGGGACAGGCTGCCGGCGGGTCCCCTCTGTGACGGCGGGTGTTCAGTGGTTTCTCCTCCCCCACCCCAGCCCCCTGCTACAGCCACATCTGCTTGTGGACCCATCACCGGGTCCACACTCGCCCCGGTGGGGACAGCCTGAGCCCTGACTCCCCTCAGAGCTGGGCCTTGGGACCGGCAGGCTCCACGTCCCCTGGAGCTCTGTCCACTCAACGGTGCGCCATGACCACCATCCGGCTGCAGAGGAGGCTGGTAACTGCCCCCTTCAGGCATCCATGAGCCCAGGGAGTTAGGAAAGGAGGAATAAAGGCAAACAGATGTAGATAACTCAGTCTGTGCTCCTTCCTGTGAGATAATGGAGACTGCACACGGGACTCTGCCCCTGAGGTCCTGGCACACAGCCCCGAGCCCCTGCCATGCCCAGAGTGAAAGGAACACGAGGAGCATCTGTTTATTGGGGCAACTCTGGGGGCTCCTGGTGGGCTGCTCACCAGAAAGACCCGGCCAGGACCAGGAGCTCCAACTCTCAGTTCTGCCCCGACCCCATCCTCCAGAGACGGGAGACAGTCAGGGCTGGAGAGGCAGGTCACGGCCCCTTTGGACAGGGTGGGTCCCCTCTACGGCACGTCTCCACAACAGGTCCCAGGCAGGGTACAGAGCCCAAGAGCCAGGGCACGCAGACAGGCAGGGACATGGGTGCTGGCCAGGACGTTTATTCGCATGGGGTCACTTCCTGACCGAGGTCACATGGATTGGGCAAGGTGGGGGTCCCGGATGGGGACAGGGGTGCAGGCCAGAGGCTTCCACTGCATTCGGGGTTGAGCCACAGCTGGGGACGGTCCTGAGACCCTCCTCAGTACTCAAAGGTAACCGTCTTGACCCGCAGGTACTCGTTCAGGGCCGCTTTTCCTGCAAGAAACCCCACGCCAGGGGCAACGTCACGGTACCAGCAGCTGCTCTGGTGGGTGGCGCTGGTGTGCCCGGCGCTGTGGTCATCTCAGGACCCCCACTCCCCGTGTCACCTCCCAGACCCCCGTCTTCCCATGGATCCGAGGGGCCCTGCTGCTCTCCCGCACGTTGCTACCTGCCCCCCCGCCAAGCTGGGTACCAGAGCGGATCCACCACAGGATCCAGCCCCCAGTCACCGGCTTCCACAGTGGCAGGGTGGGGGGTGGGAGCCACCCCAAGCCACTAGCGGCCAGGGAAAGGGGGGGCGCTGGGCAGAGGTCCGCTTTCCTGGGAAGGCCGGGCCCGGTGCCACCCTCTCTGCCTTGGCACGCACATCGTCCTCTCGGATTCGCTCGGCCCCCACGGGCTCTCTCTCTGAGGATGAAGCCTGAGCCTGATCGGGACTCCCAGGCCCCCTTGATCTTGCCCTTGCCTGCCCCCCGGCCCACGCGCGCACTCAGCCTCTCTCTGCAGGGCCAACAGCAGATCCTCCAGTCGCTCAGGTCTTGGCCCAGGGACACCTCCTCTAGAAGGCTGACCCAGCCCCCAGCTCAAGCCACTGTCCAGCTTCCTGTTCAGATCACTGTCTGGACAGCTTCTAGCAGGCTCTGACTCCCTGCCTTGGTCACTGGCCTGTCGGCTCCCAGAAAGAAGTAAGTGGCCATCTTGTCAGCTCTACCCTGGCCCTTGGGCTGAGCAGCCTCTAACGGGTGTTTGTTGAATGAATAAAAGAAAGCAAGCATGGCTGGCTTACCCAGGTCTTTGCCAAACCCTGACTGCTTGAACCCTCCGAAGGGAGCGGCCACGTCCGTCTTGTTGTACGTGTTGATGAACACGGTGCCAGCCTCCAGCTTGTCGCTGATGTACAGGGCCTTGTTGATGTCCTTGGTGAAGACGCCAGAGGCCAGGCCGAACTCCGTGGCATTGGCCCGAGTCAGCACCGCGTCCACATCACTGCAGGGAAAGCCAGAAGGGCCTCCGTGAGGAGGGCACAGCCCAGCCCTGGACGGAGGGCACCAAGAGGCCTGCACCCCTGCCCCAGGCGGAGCCCGGCAGAGCACAGGGCCAAGAACGGCCAGTCCTGCCAACCACACTGCAGGTTCACGAGCAAAATAAGTGAGGACTGCTCTGCGGGCCCCTGAGGTTTGGCCGGTTCACGATGCAGCTGTTGGAACTCAGGGCGGAAGCCAGCGCGCTATGGAGCCGCCCAGAGAGATATGGAGGACACCCCCAGAGGGCCTGAGGCCTTGCAGCCACCCCAGCCGGGGCCTCCTCCTCTGCCAAGAGGACTCTGCAGCGTCTGGCTGCGTCCACAGCCCCACCGGTCTGAGCTCCCTCCCCGCAGCTCGCATGAAAACCCCAGTGAACAGGACGGGCTCTGAAGAGGCCCAAGTGGGACCCCTACCCGTCGGCAAACCGAGAGATGATCATGACGGGCCCAAAGGACTCCTCCCGGGCTATGAACATATGGTCCTGCACGTCTGTGAAGACTGTTGGCTCGAAGAAGAAGCCTGGGGGGAGACGAGGGATTCGAGACCCTCCAGCGACTCCCCTGCTCCCGCACACCGGCCACAAGCCTCGCGGCCTTTCAACCACACACCCCATGATGGAGCTGCTCCACCCACCACCAGGGGCCAGTGCTGTCAGCCGGACACACCTCTTCCCATCCCGACTACCGCCCCACAGGCCCTGGCCACTCCACGGAAACATTTCTGGCATCAGAAAGGCTTTCTGTAACTATTTCACCTCTGGACACAGAGTCATGGGCCCTGAGACCCGCTGAACTGAGATTGAATTTGACCCAATTTAGGGAAAATCAAGAGACTTGAAATTTTCTCTCAACTGTTTAGAAGAACAACAACAAAAAGATAAACTTAATAGTGTTGTTAGTTGCTTAGTCGTGTCTGACTGCAACCCTATAGACTGTAGCTCACCAGGCTCCTCTGTCCCTGGGATTCTCCAGGCAAGAATTCTGCAGAGGGTTGCCATGCCCTTCCTCCAGGGGAACTTCCCCATCCAGGGATCGAATCCATCTTTACCCTCTGAGCCACCAGGGAAGCCCCCATTAATTTAATAAAATATTCTGTATTTATATATATTTACAAATTATAACAGCAATTATAATTTTTAAAACATGTATTGTGTATGGACACTTGTTGGCTCATAGGGTGTGGGTGTGGCCTGTATTCACTTGTCTGGAAAGGAAATGTGTCCCCAGCTCTTGAAGCCCCACAGGCCAGGCTCTGCACCCTGCTACCCCTCCCGCTCCCTCCCCTCTCTGCCCTGCCAAGGAGAGCTGCATGCTGGGGTCTGACCTCCAGCTGGGAGGAGGCTGCATGCAGGGCCTACACCTGATCTGGCAGGTGTCCCAACAGCCAAGTTCCCCCACCCCTGAGGTCCTAGATGGGGGAGCGGAAGTCCGGGAGCCCGACTGCAGGGGCCTGCCCCAGACAATGCCCTAGAGGCCGTGCCGCCTGCTGCCCAGCCCGCAGGGCTCTGACCTGGCCGTGGAACCTGCCTCCCGCCGCACACCAGCGTGGCCCCCTCCTCCACGCCGCGCTGGCAGTACTCCAGCAGCTTCTGCAGGTGGGCCAGGTGATTCTGCGGCCCGTGGCTGGTGTCCCGGTCCAGGGGATTGCCAATCTTCATCTTCCCCACCTCCTCTACCTGCGGACGCCCTCCTGGTCAGTGCTGCCAGGGCTCCTGACCGCCATCAGCACCTGACCCGCCTGCCCCAAACACATCTGTGGCGACCGACCACTGGGCCCTGGAAAGGCCACACGTTCTAGTTCCAAACCTGCCTTCTGGGTTGGAACCTCAAATGCACCCTCAGTTCAAGGGCATCTGAGCTTGGTGTGGGAGCTGGGATGGTGCAGGCGTGCAGGGAAGGGGAGGGCAGGTGTGCAGGGGGGGCAGGTGTGCAAGGATGAGGGCAGGACTGTGGAGGGTAGGTGTGCAAGGAGTGGGTGGGGCAGGTGTGCAGGGGCGGGGCAGGGAGAGACAGCATGTGGGTTGGAGCCACGGGGCTGCTGCTTCTTGCTGAAATGCTAAAGACCAGGGAAGACCTGTCACAGCTGCCCTGAGGGGTCCGAGACCCATGGGCTGGCACCGGACTGCCCTGCCCGGCCCTCCCTGGCCTTCAACGCCCTGCAGCTGGCGAGCGGGCAGCGTCAGTCCCGGCGATGGGACCTACCACTCTCCGCACAAACTGGTCGTGGATGGAGTCCTCCACAAAGAGCCGGCCGGCGGCGATGCAGTTCTCGCCTTTGTTGAAGAAGACGGAGCTCATGCCCTGCGCAGAGGGGAGGACAGCACTGGGTTACGACCCCCGAGGCGGCCACCCACCCCCCACAGTGCTCACCATCTGCACGGCCTTGCCCAGGTCACAGTCTGCGAAGATGAGGAGGGGTGACTTCCCACCCAGCTCCAGGGAGACCTTCTTCACGTTGCTCAAGGCACAGCTGAAAGGAACAGGGAGAGGTGGGCTGGGACACGGGGTGGGGGACACGGGACACGGGACATGGGACATGGGACACGGGACACGGGACATGGGGTGAGGGACACAGGACACGGGACATGGGACATGGGACACGGGATAGGGGATGGGAGACACGGGACATGGGACACAGGACACGGGACACAGGACACGGGACACGGGACACGGGACATGGGGTGAGGGACACAGGACACGGGACACGGGACACGGGACACGGGACATGGGATAGGGGATGGGAGACACGGGACATGGGACACAGGACACGGGACACGGGACACGGGACATGGGGTGAGGGACACGGGACACGGGACACGGGACACGGGACATGGGAAACGGGACATGGGACAGGGGACAGGGGACACAGGGTGAGGGACACAGGACACGGGACATGGAACACGGGACACGGGACACAGGGCACGGGACACAGGGCACGGGACACAGGACACGGGACACGGGACATGGGAAACGGGACATGGGACAGGGGACAGGGGACACGGGGTGGGGGACACGGGACATGGGGGCTGAGGGCAGCTCCAGTGCGGGGTCACTCAGAAGAGCAGCTGAGGGTCTGCACTGGAGGGTCCCCGTGAGGCCAGGCCCGCACCCCTCCCCTCCCCCACCGTCCCAGCGCAGGCCTTGCTCTCGCGGCCCCCCCGCCCCCCACACCCTCTCTCCCTTCAGGCTGGCCCCAGAAGGAGGCCATGGGGCCCCCTGGCCCGCGGCCCCCGGCCCCTCCGCCCTCTCTCCCTTCAGGCTGGCCCCAGAAGGAGGCCATGGGGCCCCTGGCCCGCGGCCCCCGGCCCCTCCGCCCTCTCTCCCTTCAGGCTGGCCCCAGAAGGAGGCCATGGAGGCCCCTGGCCCGCGGCCCCCGGCCCCTCCGCCCTCTCTCCCTTCAGGCTGGCCCCAGAAGGAGGCCATGGGGCCCCTGGCCCGCGGCCCCCGGCCCCTCCGCCCTCTCCCCCGCCTACCTTCTCATGATGTGCTTGCCGACCTCGGTGGACCCTGTGAACCCGATCTTCCGCACGTCCGGGTGGTCCGACAGTCTCTGGCCAACCACTGAGCCTGTGCGGGGTGGGCGGGGGTGGGTCAGGGCAGCCACGGAGCCGGGCCACCCGTTTTTAGCCACCCAGGGCCAGACCCGCCTGTCCTCCCCAGGGGCTCAGAACCTCCCCTGGGAGGTCTTCCAGCCTCTCAAATTCAGCGTATCTGAGAGTCAACTCCTCAGCTTCCCCAGTCCTGCTCCCCCTCCAGGTTCCCCATTCGGTCAACAGCCTCTCCTCGCAGTCAGCGGCTACAGCCAACAGTCAGACTCGCCAACCCCCATCCAGGAGTCCCCAGCCCTGGGGCTCCCCCAGGCAGCACCCCCACCGCCGCCTGCATGTTGGGGCGTGTCACGCAGTAGGCCTTGTGCCCCATCCCCAGCCGTACCGGATCCTGGCAGGACATTGACCACACCCTTCGGGATGCCTGCCTTCAGGGTCAGCTCTGCAAACTTCAAGGCCGTGAGCGGGGTGACCTGAGGATGCGGGACAGGCGGTCAGGTCCAGAGGGCTGGGCAGCGGGAGCCAGGCACCAGGCTGCTCACCTCAGCGACTTCCCCCGCAGCCCCACGCCAGGCCTGTGCCCCGCACCTTCCCCCACCTCCACCTGTATGTGCCAAGCCCCGGGGTGCCAGGGCCACACCCAGAGGCCGAGGGCGTGCCTCTCCCCAGCCCTCAGGACCACTGGCCCTCCTCTGCCGCTGCCTGTGCCCGCTGGCCTCCGAGAGCTCCTCCGTGCCCAGCCTCATCCCGCCCGCCCTGTGTGATGCTGCCGTGGCCAACCTGCCTCCACGCCCCCCAGTCTGGGGGAAGTCTGGTGTGGGGGTCCGCGCCCCGCCCCCCACTGGGCCTCAGGCTGAGTGGTGCCTGGGTGGGTGCTTGGACCCTGAGGGGCTAGGCCAGTGGACGCTCCAGAGACCACTGCCTTGACCTGTCAGCAGCCCCCCAGCCTCAAGGGAGAAGTTAAGGGTCACCTCAGGGGCTGCGGCAATGCTTCCGTGAGCAGATGTGTGTGCAAGTCAGTGGGGAATTCATTGTGTGTTAAAATGCCTGAGGAGTGCAGGACTCTGCTGAGCAGGTATCATTTCACTGGTTTCTGTTATGTTAATATCCTTGAGGCCCAACCGCCCCAAAGGAGCTGAGGGAGTGAGACACCCCGGCCCACTGCCCCAGCATCAGGCCTGCAGCTCCTAACAGATCTCTCTGAAGTCCAGATGAAGGATGGTGGCTCGTGGGGTGATCCCACCACAGGCCACGCTGCTCAGGCCCCTTCAGTGCAAGGACCCTGTCACAGGGCTCCCCCGAGAGGCAGCCTGTCACGGGACTCCCCCGAGAGGCGCCCCGTCACGGGGCTTCCCTGAGAGGCCCAGGTGGAGGACACACAGGAACTTCCCCCAGATGTTTGGGGTTTGAAGGCCCAGCTTTAACAGTAGACGCCCCAGGCTCAGCGCCCAGAGCCTGGGTCCTGGGGTCCACAGGGGGGCTGAGCTGGTGTCCCCAGAAAAGCTGTGGACGCTCACCGAGTGGCGGCACACGGTCCGGCCAGCCTGGCCCGGCCCGAGACCCAAACACACCAGGTCTGCCCCGAGAGCCGGGCCTCGCAGGCTGCCGTCACCTGCAGAGCCCTCTCCTCCCTGCCTGTGCGGGGTAGGGGGGCGTGTGGGGGTCGCAGGGGCCTGTGGCCCGCCCCCGCCCACGCCCTCCAAGCCTGTGGGCCCCGGGCCGTGCCCGCACCCACCTGGGCAGGCTTGATCACCACTGTGTTGCCCGCGGCCAGGCAGGCGGCCGTCTTCCAGGACAGCATCATCAGGGGGTAGTTCCAGGGGATGATGATGCCACAGACCCTGTCGGGGAGGGAGGCTGGCCTTCACCTGTCGGTTCCCCCGGGGTCCCCGCCCAGACCTCACGGCCGCCTCCCTCCACTCCAGGCCAGGCCCTGCCCAGGGCCAGCACGCAGCTGCCTGCCCAGGCCGGACGGGGCGGTGTGCCCCGTCTGCGGCAGCCCCGGGCCAGCAGGGGTGATGGCAGAGGACCCTGCGGTTTCTGCTGGGGCACCTTCTAGGGATGCAGCTGGAAGGGGCCGCCCGAGGAGGAGGGTGACAGCAGGCTGGCAGGGCCTGGGAGACAGTCTGGGACCACAGGGGTGGACAGGTGGCCATGAGAGAGGGTCAGAGGTCGTGTGTGGGCAGGAGGATGAGAGATCGTCAAGTGTCACTTGGGTGGGTGTGGATGAGGGTCTTCCTGGGCATTAGGTCAGGGCCATCGCCACGGGAATGAGAAGGACGAAGCCTGACACTGTGCTAAGCGGTGGGGTCCAGCGTCGATGCCTTTCCTCGTCCCAGAGAAGCCTCTGGCTGGGCGGTGTCTCCACGGAGGGACCCCACGACCTAGGAGACGTACTGATGACACCACGTGGCCCTGTAGAACCTGGAGATGGCAACCCCTGGCTGCGGTCATTGAGACGAGCTCATCCCCACGGGAGCCCCTCGAAGGTCAGGTGACCGCTGTTTCCTCACTCTCACTGCTGTCTTCACCATCGTCTTCATCACCATCATTTTCACTATTATCTTCATCACTTCTATTTTCTTCATCAGCATCTTGTTCACCATCACCGTCACCACCATCTTCTTCATCACCTTCTTCACCATCGTTTTCATCACCATCTCCTCCACCATCGTCAGAAAGTGTTTCCCCAGAGGAAAGCCTGGCTGAGCCCAGCAGTGGGAGGAGGGTGCTCAGAGACCAAGGGCAGACGGGTCAGTAAGGGGCCACATGGCCGGCAGAGCAGGAGTGCAGGCAGACTGGGGCCCGCACACCTTCCTAGGAGCGGTGGGGTGTGCTGACGGGTTGGGAAAGCTGGTGCCCACCCCAGACACACCGGGCAGACCCAGAGGCACAGGCTTGCGCGGGAGCGGGTGAGGGCCCGGGGAGAAGGAGGGCTGGGCTGTGCCTGCAGCCCTGTCTGAGGGTGTGACCTTATCTGGGAGCAAGAGGGCTGGCAGGCAGGGCTCGCAAAGGAATGAAAAGTGCAAGCGAAGTTGCTCAGTCGTGGCCAACTCCTTGCGACCCCACGGACTGTAGTCTACAAGGGTCCTCCATCTATGGGATTTTCCAAGCAAGAGCACTGGAGTGGGTTGCCATTTCCTTCTCCAGGGGATCGTCCCTACCCAGGGGTTGAACCCAGGTCTCCAGCATTGCAGGCAGATGATTTTACCATCTGAGCCACCAGGCAAAGGAATCACTATCTGAGAAACACGTGGCCAGGGAGGGACCTCTGAGCCCCCACACGCATTCTCGGAAGTGCCTGGCCCGTGACTCACCCAATGGGCTCCCTCCGGGTCATGGTCAGGTTCCGGTTGGGTCTGGCCTGGTTGATGGGGATGGTGGAGCCCTGGAGAAGCAGCAGTGGCGTCACTGGCGGGGCTCTGGCCGCACCCCGCCCCGGGGCAGCTCCTTGCACCCGGGTCCAGGGCGGGGTGGGACTGCCTGTCCTGAGGCCCCAGCAGGCATCAGACGGGATGGCTGAGGTGCTCAGAGCCCCACCTGGATCTTGTCACACCAGCCAGCGAAGTAGCGGAAGGTCTGTACGGACATGCCCACGTGCGTCTTCAGGGCCAATGTGTAGACTGCGCCCGCATCCAGGGCCTCGATGGTGGCCAGCTCCTCCTGGTGCTGCTCCATGAGCTCTGCCAGCCTAGGGGGGTGGCGGGGGGCATGGAGGAGGCGCTGGCCTCAGGCTGGCACCACCTGCCTGCCCTCTTGGGGGTCTGCCCCCCACTCGGTCTCTGGCCTCCATGTCCTCATCTGGAGATGGGATGGTCTTCCCTTGGCTGGAAGGGTGTGAGGGGCGGCTGTGGGCTCCTGGGAAGTGGGACGCCCCCCCATGTGAGGGCCTCACCTTTGGGGGCAGGGTTAGGGGGGCAGGTGGAGACCACCCATCCAGAGCCGCCCTTAGCCTTGAAGGCAGCTGACCCATCCTTCTGCCCCGGTCACCAGTACGGCCCCAGCACCCCCGTCTGCTCCCAGCTTGCTGGCCCCTCCAGGGACCTCCAGGGAGGCAGCCCCCAGCTCCTGTCTGGCTGACTGGCCATGAGCGGGAGCACACCAAGTCCTCCCCGGGCTTCACCGGGAGGGGGATGTGCCATAAGAGAGTCCTCCCCTGGGGGCCACTGGCTGTGCAGTCGCGAGTCCTTCCTCCCAGAAGCATCCCTGCGCCCTGGGAACGGGGATGGGGGCGGGGCTCACACCTGTACAGGAGGCGGCCCCTGTCCCGCGCGCTGATCTTCCCCCACAGGCCGTTCTCAAAGGCGTCCTTCGCCGCAGCCACGGCCTTGTCCACGTCGCTGACTTGGGCCAGGGACACCTGGCAGAGAACCTGCGGGGAAGCTGAGCCCTGAAGGTCTCTGGGCCCCCGGGGGCCCCGCAGGGAAGGCTGGGCTGGGGGGGGGCGCGGCTGGCGGGACGGGCTGTGTTTCCATGTCCCCTGGGGCCTTTGCCGCCCCGATGCCAAACAGGGAGACAGGCCCAGACTGCAGCTGCAGGCCAGGGGCGGCTCAGTGTCCCCCACCAAGAG
Source organism: Muntiacus reevesi (assembly GCF_963930625.1). Lineage (NCBI taxonomy): Eukaryota > Metazoa > Chordata > Mammalia > Artiodactyla > Cervidae > Muntiacus > Muntiacus reevesi. The sequence continues at coordinate 118,265,026 of NC_089252.1, forward strand.
CAGAAGCTGACCCATACGCTGAGTGGGTCCCGGTTGGGAGGCCTGTTTCTTAATACGCCCGCCCGAGCCCCTGGATCCTGTGCCCTGAAGCTCCCCACCTGCCCTGCAGCTCAGGCCTCCACCTGGACGGGCCGGGACGGGGGCCGCTGAGGCTGGCGTCTCCGAGCCCACAGCCCAGGCATTCACACGGCCTCCCGCTCAGGGTCCCCAGCGCTGGACTGGAGGTGGTGACAGCCCCTGACAGGCTCGCCCGGGGGCCCTTGTCTGGGTCCACGCGGCCCGCCTGTTACTCTCTTTAAGCCCCTCAGGGCCCAGTCCTCTGCAGGTGTGCGTGTGTGGGAGTGTGGAACACGCGTGTGTGTGTGTGTGTGAACATGACCGTGTATGCTCTGATGCCTGACAGCCACAGTCAAGGATTCTGAGAGCCTGGGAATTCTGAGGGCTTCCCGATGTCGAGGGGGCGGGGGCTCCTGATTGAGGGGGAGAAGGGGAGGGGAGGGGGCCTCCCGACGCAAGGCGGGGTGTCAGTGGACAGGAGAGGCCCCAGGGGTCACAGAGGGCGGTGGGGCGAGGGCCCCAGGACTGCACTCACACTTCCGTCTGTCGGGTTGACGGTCTCGTAGGTCTTGCCGCCCTCGGCGTCCACAAACGCGCCCCCAATGAACAGCTGGTGGGGCATCCGGAGGGTCAGCTTGTTCACGGCTTTTTCCACCTGGGTGGCAAGGATGGCAGGCTGGAGATACAGGGGCATCCCTGACAGGCAGGGACCGCCCCCCCAGAGACATGGGTACTACTTGCCCCTGCAACCCTTCAGCACACAAGCAGAGGCCTGGGGTCTCCTCACAGATCCAGCCCTGCTGCCCGGGGCCGTCATGTGGGGCAGAAGTGACTTCTGAGGCAGAGATGCAGGGCCAGCCTGCCGGCCGGAGCTGCCCAAGCCCCAACCCTTGGGCTCCACACTCAGGAAGTGACAGCGGCAACAAACACGGTACGTGACACGGCCCCCACTGCATCACACGCACACGGGGCCACTGGGGGGCTTCTCCTCTAATGTCCACAGCCCAAGGCCAGCCTGGCGTCCACCCTGGTCACCTGTCCTTCCTTCATCAGCCTTGCTCCAAACTCGCAGCCAGACAAACCATCACAAAGCTCGTTCCTATAGGAGCAGTAGCCTAACGAGACACCCCAAGGGTGGTTTTTACAGAGTTTCTTTACAAACAGATCTGCATTACTTCCTCACACTGCACACACACGAGCTGAATGTACAGGGTCATTTGTTTTCCTTCTTGGAAGCGAAAAGTGCGAAAGTCACTCACTCGTGTTTGACTCTTTGTGATCCCATGGACTATACAGTCCATGGAATTCTCCAGGCCAGAATACTGGAATGGGTAGCCTTTCCCTTCTCCAGGGGAGCTCCCCAACCCAGGGATCAAACTCAGGTCTCCTGCATTGCAGGTGGATTCTTTACCAGCTGAGCCACCAGGGAAGCCCTTCTTGGGAAACCATTCCCAATTCCCCTCTCTCTCTCCCTCAGTCTCTCTCTCTCCTGTGTCAACCAAAGGCCTTTAATGCAGTGACTGGTCGCCCAGGTGACGGAAGAGCTAAGAAACGGTGAGTGAGGCCAGAGGCCCAGCAGGAAGGCACTGCCATTGCTGGATCAGGACGGAGGGAGGAGGTGGTGGAACCCGAACGAGGGGTGAGGATCAGCAGGGGATGCAGGACGGGAGCTGGAGGCCACACCGGAAAACCGCCAGCGGAGAAGGGGGCAGGAGAGATGCATTGTGGACATGTCTCCTCGACACCCTGTTTCCTGCCCTGAATCTTAGACAGCAGCATCCTCTGTAGAGTCTGCCCCACTGCCTGGCATCTTCAGGCTGCTTGGAGTTACCAAGGGGAGCTTGGTCACCAAAGGGCAGGCTCGTGGAGTCCTGGCCTTCTGGATGCCCAGGCTTCCCCAGGTGTCCCTGTGGACCCACAGATGTGGGTGCCTGTGGGGTGTGCAGATTCACACGGCCCACGCACCCAGGCCTGTCTGCGGGGCTCCCGGGACTCACGTAGTCGATGGGGCCCTCGGTCTCCTTGTCGTCCCCTCGCAGCCTTCTCACTAACAGCTGGATGAAGTCCCCAAAGGTGGTTGCCATGTAGACATCTTCATTTTCCAGTTCCAGGCCTTCACACAGCTCCTTGACTTCCTCCACCAGCCTGGAGGACAGAAGGGGGAGAATGGCAGACTGGACAAGGCCTGCGGTCCTGCCCTTCTCTCAGCAGAGCTGGTGGCTCCGCTCAGCACCCAGAGCGTGGGTGTTGGTCTAGAATCAGTCTTGAAAGCCCAGTTTGTGGATTCAGAGGCTCTGGGTTCAAGTTCCGACTCTATCAGTACTAACTCGTGATCATTTGCTTCGGGAGGGCTTGCGATTGCTTTAAAACTGCTGCATACAGTTTGCTCTTCTTCCCGAGATGGTGGGGCCTCAGCCCCCTGCCCTGCCCTGTGCATGCCAAGAACTTTTGGGGCGGTGGTCCTCATCTGTCTGCTTGCTGGGCTCCCGCTTGCAGAGCCGTGAGCCACCAGTTACATGTCCAGGCCCAGAGTGGCTGCTCCAGGGCTGTGACCCCATGGGGGATGGACGCATCCGCCCACCAGCTGTCCCACGCCAGGTAGGCTCAGGCCTGCACACCCGCATCCTTTCTGGATCTCTGACCTACACAGTACCTGCTCCTCAGTTTGGGGGTGACTTCCGACCCAGAGACCCCGGAGGCTCCACCCCCGCCCCCCGCCTCACCTGACGACGTCCACGGATGCGGCCCCTGACTTGAAGAAGTCCGTGGACTCGTCCACCTCCAGCACGCTGGGGAGGATCCGCTTCCAGGCACCCTGGAGGGCAGGGTGGTGAGAACAGACTCCCGGGCCCAGAAGGCAGCCCCTGGCATAGCCTGGCCCCTTGGCCTGTCCCCTCTGGGCTCTGCTGCACCCTGGGCTGGACGGTCCTGGGGTGACTGCCTCCCTCCCAGCACCCAGTCGCAGGCCCTCTCGCCATTGGGGGGTGGGACCCAGCAGAGGAAGTAGGGCCGGGGGACATCCGGAAGACAGAACCACGGCGTGCCTGAGGCCAGGACACACGGACTCAGGATGTGCACGGCCCGCCCCCAGCAGAACACACACCCAGTGCACGCACGCCTCCCCCCACCCCCCAACGGCAGTCCTGTCGGCTCCTCACCCGCACGGCCTCCGCGGTGCCCAGCTCCTCCTCTGTCAGCTCCAGGGCACTGCTGTCCGCCCGCCCGAAGAAGTGCGCAGCTGGGATCATCTTCCCGTCCTCCAGCTGGATGTTCTTCACCAGCAGCTGCAACGGGAGGGCCGTCAGGGCCCCGAGCCGCCCCGCGGCAGGCATGCGCTCGCCCCCATTCTCCCCCAGGCAGGCAGGAGACCAGACGGTCGGGGGCTGTGGGCAGCGGCCGGGGGGAACCCGTGTCCTCCACCCCAGCACGCTCGCAGGCTTGAAAACCCATGATGGCTGTACTTGGAGAAGGAAATGGCAGCCCGCTCCAGTATTCCTGCCTGGCCTGGAGAAGCCCATGGACAGAGGAGCCTGACGGGCTGCAGTTCATGGGGTCACAGAGACTTGGACACGGCTAAGCAACTCACAACAGCAGTGGCTATATTATTCTACAAAACGGATGCCTGCATGTGAGACGGAAGTCATCCCAGCTCTGCCTTGAAGGCCAATGGAGAAAACAGCTAGTCATCCAGCACCCAGCCCCCAGCTTGCGGAAACTGCGTGGAGACTGGCCCTGGTCATCAGAGGCTCCCTCTGGGTCAGGGAGCGTGTGTGCTCACAGCAGAGGACGCGCCTGCCGGGTGAGATGCTCTGTGAAGAGTGCCGCCCCCCAGAACTGGAGCTGGGCTCCCTGCTCACCACCCCCTTCCCCCGAATGCTGCCTCCATGCATGCTCTGGAGCCCCAGCCCAGCCAAGCCTGGCTGGACGCTCCTGAAAGACCCTCATCCCAGGGCCACCATGGCTGCCTCTAGGCCTCGCAGTTCCCTTGGGGATATCAGGGAAGATGCGGCCCAAATCCACGTGGCTGGTGCCTTCCTCCTGCGGCTGCACCAGGACCTACGCCCGGGCCCTATCCTGCACTGCGGCTGGCAGCTAAGCTCGGTCATGGTCAGCAGAGAGGCCCGCCTCTCTGTGACCACTGTCCTCCTCCCGAGCTGCATCCTTCCATAACCCGAACGCACACGCTCCCGCCTGGATCTGCTGCGGGAACCTGGCCTGAGACAGATGCCCTCGTTCAACTGCAGTGCTGCCCACGAAGGGTCACCCAGGCGCTGCAACCGGCAGGCAGCCTCGGGCCAGCAGGACGGGCACCCAGAGCGAGCGCTCACTGGTCCAAGCCAAGCTGCTCCCCGCCCTGGCCCGCTTGCATGGCCGCCACCATGCGTTCAGCATCCGCAGAGTCGCCTGGAGCTCCCCCAGTGCCCCGAGACCCTGCCTGCCCTCCTGCTTTGCTGCCTCTGGTACCTTCGGGCCCAGGCCACCTGTCCACCACCTGGCGCGGTGAGTGTCACGTGCATGGATAACAATAGACAGGGGATCTGAATTCTTTGTTTCAGTTTTCTACTTGGTCAAATGGTGAAATGCTAACACGGATCTCATACAGCTGTGGGGAGAACTCAATTGCTTTAAACAGAGTGTGGCTTTCAAGCACACATAAATATTTAGCTGCGTAAATCCTACGTGTCACCCTGAGCTGCAGTTGCTAAAGTGAGTCAGAGCAGCTTATGTGCCCGGCGGGACTTTTATTCAAAGAGAAGGAAACTCTGCACGCTATGTGCACCTGGACTCTGCTGGGCTGACACGAGGCCCAGGCACGGGGCTCTCTGGACAAGACCCCCGACTCTGACGCCCCCTAGGGCTCCCAGCTCAAGACCGCCCAATTATGCCCAGGCACGGGGCTCTCTGGACAAGACCCCCCGACTCTGACGCCCCCTAGGGCTCCCAGCTCAAGACCGCCCAATTATGCCCAGGCACGGGGCTCTCTGGACAAGACCCCCCGACTCTGACGCCCCCTAGGGCTCCCAGCTCAAGACCGCCCAATTATGCCCAGGCACGGGGCTCTCTGGGCAAGACCCTCCGACTCTGACGCCCCCTAGGGCTCCCAGCTCAAGACCGCCCAATTATGCCCAGGCACGGGGCTCTCTGGACAAGACCCCCCGACTCTGACGCCCCCTAGGGCTCCCAGCTCAAGACCGCCCAATTATGCCCAGGCATGGGGCTCTCTGGACAAGACCCCCCGACTCTGATGCACCCCAGGGTCTCCAGCTCGGACAGGGCACCTGGTCAGTAAGAGCCCGGGGCAGGCCTTCCTGGGATGGAAAAGTGGCCGACCCAGCAGGTGAGGGTCTTCCCTCCTGGATTCTGTGGTCTCCTTTCCCAGTTTTCTCCAGAATGGCTGGGGTCTCCCTGCGGGGCCTGAGCCCACAGCACAGACCAGGAGTCGCAGCAGCACCCTTACCATCCGGCCGTCGTTTCCGAAGAGCACGAGGCCCGCTTTGGTGACTACCCCCGGCCGGTGGGCGCCCGGGATGGGCAGCTCCTCTCCCTCAGGCTCCAGGCCTGCGGTGCTCAGCGTCGAGTTGAAAAACGTCAGCTTCTGTTGGGGACCAGAAACCGGAAGGTGGAGATGAGAGGGGGGCTCCGTGGCCCACCAGGAGGGGCTGAGCCAGTGGGGGATGATGGGCTGTGACAGCCCAGGTATCAGTGCCCGGAGCACAGATGAGACCTGGGCAGGCGGGAGGCCCCAGAGGGGGCCCCTCCCACCTTCCATGGGACCATGACCTCCGACCCCGGGGTCAGACACCTGCAGAGAGTGTACTGAGGGAGTGCCTGCCTGGGGATGTGCCACGCCCTGGCCGTGGTGCAAAGGGGGTTGGTGGTGGCAAGGCAAGAGACCCCGGATGGTCTGGGAAAGCCCGCCCATGAGCAGGGGTTCGGATGGTCAGGGGCTTCGTGGAGGACAGGGCTGTCCTCGAAAGGGCCTGGCTGAAGCCCCCCTGCCCCCAGGGCGAGGGCGAGTCAGGGTTGGACTGGGGTCTTTGAGGGCTACTCAGTTCAGTTCAGTTCAGTCACTCAGTCGTGTCCAACTCTTTGCGACCCCATGGACTGCAGCACGCCAAGCTCCCCTGTCCATCACCAACTCCTGGAGCTTGCTCAAACTCATGTCCATCGAGTCAGTGATGCCATCCAACCATCTCATCCTCTGTCGTCCCCTTCTCCTCCCACCTTCAATCTTTCCCAGCATCAAGGTTTTTTCCAATGAGTCAGCTCTTCGCATCAGGTGGCCAAAAGATTGGAGTTTCAGCTTCAGCATCAGTCTTTCCAATGAATATTCAGGACTGATCTCCTTGAGGATGGACTGGTTGGATCTCCTTGCAGTCCAAGGGACTCTCAAGAGAGTCCAAGAACTCCAACACCACAGTTCAAAAGCATCAATTCTTCGGTGCTCAGCTTTCTTTATAGTCCAACTCTCACATCCATACACAACTACTAGAAAAGCCATAGGTTTGACTAAACAGACCTTTGTTGGCAAAGTAACTTCTCTGCTTTTTAATATGCTGTCTAAACAGAGACGGGCCTTGGAAAGCGCGGAGCAGACAAGACAGCTCAGTCACACAGCAGAGCTTGATTTAGCTTCTTTTGCAAGACAAGCAAAACCAAGTTGACCTCAATCACTCCCTGCTTGTGTCTCTGGAAATCATAAGCAAAGTTTAAACTGTTCCTCGAAATTGAAATGAAGTGACCTTTAGCCAAATCCCTATCATTTAAGAAAACTCTTGTGACAGCCAGTCACTGCCTCCTCACCGTGTAACCTGCTTCATGTCAGCAGACCGTGCATGGTCTGAGGCCTCTCAGCTCTGAACCGTCTTTTCTGTGAGTGCTCAGCACACAGGTACTAAGCACCACGTCGGTGATTCACTGTTTTCACTTCTGCTTTTTCGGAACTTTTGATCGCCAGGGGGTGAAAGTCTGACCCCAGAGCTGCTGCCTGGCCCGGAGGCCTCGTGTGTGGGCCCCACCCCTCCAGGACCCAGGGGGCTGGGGCTGGGGTCTGCAGTGCCTGGGACCATGTGGCTCACACCTTCCCGCAGCTTAGCAGCAGGGGGCCCAGGAGCACGGCTGTCCTGGTCGCAGGGACACACCTGCCCACAGGCCTCTGTCCAGGCGCCCGGCACCTTGTCATTCCCACGGATCCAGTTATGAATGGCCTCTGCCGGCTGGTCCCAGTCGATCTGCGGGGCAGGATGTGTGTGCTCAGCGGTCCCTCCCTGCACCCCGAACCCTGGGGCCCCACCCCCGGCCTCCCCTCCTCCCCGTGGACACTCCTGACACTGGGTGGAGCCCTGCGGGTGGGCTGAGGAGTCCGGCTTCCTCTGAGTCCCAGAGCTGGAACGGCCTCCACCTGGGGCCCCGGCTCTGGGTGCGCGGGGGCCCTTGGTCTTTGACGGGATGTGAAGTACAGCATGGTTTGTGGGAAGATGACGCTCTGTGGTCACGAGCACCAGGGCCCGACACACAGGGCTCACCAGGTCCCTTAACCCCGGTCAGGGACCCAGCCCTGTGCCCCGCTGGGCTCCCAGACCTGGGCAGCCCCCAGGAGCCCAGCGCCCCCCCGCCAGCCCGTCTCCCTGGGGCCCCCGCCCTCCCTAGAGAGGAACCGGGGAGAGTTCAGATGCCCGGTCTGTTGGCACTCACCCTGGCAGTCTCCTTCCTCTGAATCCCCTCATAGGTGGCGCCCTCCTCGGGCTGAGGGAGCCTGGGGGCTTTGCCCTCGGAGATCAGCTTCACAGCCTGAACCTGGGAGGCGGGGGGTGGGAGTGTTGGAGGCACCAGGACCCTCCCCTCGGCCCCAGGCTCACAGTCTGAACTGTGGGATTGCATAGGCCCACCCAGCACCACGCCCAGCTCGGGACAGGCACCACGGGGCCTGCTTTGGGAGCAGGTGGATCCATGGCTGAAAGCGAGGCCCAGGAGGAGGCCCAGGGGGCGACCACTGCTGAGCTATGGAGACGCCCCCATCTGCCCCCGTCCCACCTCCTCCCCTGCTGGACGCGCTGCCCTTTGGGACTGTACAACGGCTCCAAAATCAACCCCTCAGGTCTGCCCTCCGCCTCCAGCTCCTGAGTGCCTTCTCGGACTTTCCATTCATGAATTCTTGGGTAAAGAGGGTTTCTTGTCCCCTGGAATCAGGAGGTGTGGCCCTTGAGCCACCAGGGACAACTCCTCCTCCCGACCAAGGGCGGCCAATGTGAGGAGGAAGCTAATCAGACAGGCAAGTAGAGTCAGGGTGAAGGAACAGGCCCGAGCCACTGGGTCCAGCCAGGCTTGAAGAGGTCGCTGTCTGGAGTCTCCTCTCGGAGAGGAGCCCAAAATGTGCCCTTTTGGCCAAGGTTTGTTGAGTTGTTTTAACAACTGTATGCGAGTCCCATCTAACAGAACAGTGTCGTCGTTCAGTCACTCAGCTGTGTCTGTCTCTTTGCGACCCCATGGACTGCAGCACACCAGGCCTCCCTGTCCTTCACTATCTCCCAGAGTTTTCTCTGATTCATGTCCATTGAGTCAGTGATGCCATCCAACCATCTCATCCTCTGTCGTCCCCTTCTCCTCCTGCCCTCAATCTTTCCCAGCATCATGGTCTTTTCCAATGCATCAACTCTTGGCATCAGGTGGCCAAAGGATTGAAGCTTCAGCATCAGTCTTTCCAAAGAATATTCAGGACTGATTTCCTTTAGGATGGACTGGCTGGATCTCCTTGCAGTCCAAGGGACTCTCAAGCATCTTCTCCAGCACCTCAGTTCGAGAGCATCCATTACATGTTCTAACCCCGCCTCTGTGAAGCCTTGAAATGAGAGTCCCTCCCACCTGCAGACCCCAGCCAGCTCAGGGCAGTAGCTGGCACCGGGAGCCCTGGGGTGAGTGCGCGGCCCCGCCTTACCATGCCTTTGACGCCTTCGGGGAAGAGAAAGCGGTTGTACAGGGAGCTGACGGTGTCATCTGGGAGAACCTCACACTCCTTCTGAAGCAGAAGGTCCCCGGTGTCCAGACCGTCGTCTGCCCAGAAGATGGTAAACCCCCCTTTCTTGTCCCCGTGGATGAGGGTCCTAGGGACGGAAGAGTGACACCTGAGTCCAGAAGGAAGGACCTTGGAAAAGGGGGCCTGGGGGCCTCCCCGCCTCCCCAGGGGGGATGAAGGAGGGAAAACGGTGTTTACTGATGCAACCTCGTGCCAGGTACCATGCTATAGAAGCCCCAATGCCCTTGTAACTTAATCCTCCTTGCCGTGTGACAGCCTCGCATGCCCCTTCTACAGATGAGGAGACTGAGGCCCAGCGAAGCAAGGAGACGTGCCTCGAGGTCAGGGGGCTGCGTCCCAACTGGTCCGGCTACAAGCCTGCCCTCTCTTCCGGCTCAAATGCCTGCCTCCCTGATGGCACCTCCGATGGCTCCACCCTGCAGACTCTCGCCCTCTCATCTAGAGCTGTCTGCTCCTGGTGTCTCTAGTCCGTCTTTCTCTCTCTCCAGGTGGGGAGGGGCGGGGTGGGTGGCGTCTGGCAGCGCTGACCCCTCGGGGGCCCTGGAGCACAGCCGCGGACCCCTGGGTGGCCAGCCTGTCTCACCAGTTGATGGCGGAGGCGCCCCGGTGGCGCGGCAGCAGGCTCGGGTGGTAGATGATGGAGCCATGCCGGGGGGCGCTGATGACCTCCATGGGGATGAACTGGCTGCAGAAGGGCAGCACGTTCAGCTCGGCTCCCAGGGCCCCGTACTGCGCCACCACTTCGGGCAGGGCCCGACCCTTGGCCCGCCAGCGGGGGAACTTGAACACCGGCACGCCATCCTGCTCAGCCTTCAGGCCTGCGGGACAGCAGGTGAGAGTCCACCCCCAGCCTCTGAGCCCCTGGCTGCCTGTGGAGTGGGGGGGCTCCTGCACCCTTCTCTAGGCCTGTCCCTCCCAACAGCCCTGCCGCCTAGCCAGGCTCTGCAGGGCAGCACGGAGCGATGGCCCCAGCCAGGGCCAGCCTCAGGGACGCCTTTGCCTGGACGGACCCTGCCGACCGCCAGGGCCTCTGAGCGCCTCCATCTCCCAGATGCCTGCGTGGCCCCTGACCTCTTTACCCACAGGCCCCACGAGTGGGTCTCCCTGCCCCCCGGCTCTGATGTGTGGTCCCCATGTCTCCAGGTTTGAGGATGCAGCACCCCCCGCCGCGTCTGCCCTGCCGCGCCCCTGCCCCCTGCGGGCACGATGCCCTGGGCCCTCTCCTTGGCCTGCACCTGTCAGTGCTCCCCGGCAGGTCTGGGGACAGGTGTGACAGCTCCGTCACACACGGCTGCCGCATGGCCCTGGTGACCCCTCGGCCTTGCCCTGTGTGCAGGGAGGCGGGTCAGCATGAGCGGACTAGACCTGGACCCTCTGAGGCCAGGTCAAGGAGCAGCCCCGAGCAGGGGTCACCGTCACAGGCTGCACTGGGCCAGGTGCAGAGTGGTGGTGCCCTGGCCTGCAGCGCTCCATCGCGGGAGCCCCCTCTTCCTACAGAATCGGGCCCCGCATTCTGAAACATTCAGGCCTGAGGAGGACCCGGGGCTGGCCTGAAGGCCCGGCCCTCGAACTGAGGCCCCAGCTCAGCAGTGATTCTCACACCGTGTTCCTCCTGGAGAAGGGGTGCATCCCTGGGAGCTTGTCAGAGGTGCAGACTCCCAGGCCCCGTCCCATCCTGGGGGCAGAAACTCTGGGGCTGCGGGTGGGTCGGGGGCCTCTGCTCAACAGGTGCCCCCACCAGAGATGGGGCGCAGGGCACGCTCACGTCCAAGAACCTGACCGCAGTGATTCCCGCCCGGCAGCCCCTTCAGAGCCTGGGTGAGGGGAGAGGGGAGCCTGGGGTGCTCAGGCTGTGGGGTCCTGGGTGCAGGCCGGCCTTCTCCACCACCCGTCCCTGTGATCCACTTTGTTCCAGAAAAGCCCGGCGGTCAGTGGGCCCTGAGCAGGATCCAGGGAGGACCATGGGTGGTCACTTCAGGCCGGGGAAGCCCACACAAGACCCGCAGGCCCCGCTGTGACCGCTGTCCACCAGGACCCACTCACCGAGGGGGTCCGCCTTCCCGTCCTTGTCGGGCACAGTGAACACGCCCACCACTTCGTGGCCCTCCTCCCGCAGGCGGCAGTAGACCTCCTGGCCAAACAGGCTCTGTCCAATCACTGCAATCTTCATGGCAGCGGGCCGGGCGGGAGGACCTGGGCAAGGGACAGTGTCCCACAGGGCTCGCTGGCCCAAGGGGCAGCCCACCTGTTCCACCCCAACCCCTGGGCCCAGCTCTGGGCACCCAGGACGGCCAGCTACTGCGGGGAGGGGTCCACCTGGGGGACAGAAGGAGGGGCCACAGAGGTAAGTGGTGTGCTGTCACAGACTCTGGACCCCACCCCCACCCCCGTAGCCCCCAGCCCAGCACCCAGCGCTGTGTGCGGTGTCCTCCCGGGTCATCCGAGTGCATCTCTGCAACTAACAAACCCTGCGACCTCAATCAAGTCACATCAGCTTCCATCTCCTCATTTGCTGATGAGGAAGCAGCTCCTCAAAGGCTTCCAGCCACAGGCCGGGGCTGAGGGCTTGGGGCCTGTCCACTCCATGGTGCCTTTGGATGAACCCAAGTTCTCAAACTGAACATAGTACCCTGCACCAAAGTCTCCCTTTATGCTGAATGGGCTTTGTATTCTGTTTAAGAAATCTTTGCCTCCTCCAAATTCCTGCACACCTTCTTTTCACCTTCTGGTTGTTTGACAGAGGAGCAAAGGCAGTCTCCCCTACAAATGTTGCTGGAACTGCTAGACACCCACATGCAAAAGATGAGCCCAGATACACATCAACAGTCTTCACAAAAGCTAACTGGAAGTGCACCACAGATGTGAATGTAGAATGCAGACGTATGAAACTTCTGGGGACAACAGAGGAGAACACCCAGTGTGTGGTGCTTTTCAGAGTCAACACCAAAGGCGTGAAAAGGACAAAAATAAGCTGGGTATCATCAAGATTAAAAATTCTGCACAAGGCGCTGTCAAATGGGTGAGAATGGTGTGTATATGGGAGGTGTCTGTGTGTCGTGCGTGTGTGGTGTATGTGCTGTGTGTGTGGTGTATGTGCTGTGTGTGTGGTGTGTGTGTGCGTGTGTGGTGTATGTGCTGTGTGTGTGGTTTGTGGTGTATGTGCTGTGTGTGTGGTGTGTGTGTGTGTGGTGTATGTGCTCTGTGTGTGTGGTGTGTGTGTGTGTGTGGTGTGTGTGTGCGTGTGTGGTGTATGTGCTGTGTGTGGTGTGCGCGTGTGTGGTGTATGTGCTGTGTGTGTGGTGTGTGTGTGTGTGGTGTATGTGCTGTGTGTGTGGTGTGTGTGTGTGTGGTGTATGTGCTGTGTGTGTGGTGTATGTGCTGTGTGTGTGGTGTATGTGCTGTGTGTGTGGTGTGTGCATGTGTGGTGTATGTGCTGTGTGTGTGGTGTGTGTGTGTGGTGTATGTGCTGTGTCTGTGGTGTGTGTGTGTGTGGTGTGTGTGTGTGTGTGTGTGTGGTGTGTGTGTGTGTGGTGTATGTGCTGTGTGTGTGTGTGCGTGTGTGGTATATGTGCTGTGTGTGTGGTATGTGTGTGTGTGTGTGGTGTATGTGCTGTGTGTGTGTCATGTGCGTGTGTGGTGTATGTGCTGTGTGTGTGGTGTGTGCGTGTGTGGTGTATGTGCTGTGTGTGTGGTGTGTGTGTGTGGTGTATGTGCTGTGTGTGTGGTGTGTGTGTGTGTGTGTGTGGTGTGTGTGTGTGTGTGGTGTATGTGCTGTGTGTGTGGTGTGTGTGTGTGGTGTATGTGCTGTGTGTGTGGTGTGTGTGTGCGTGTGTGGTGTATGTGCTGTGTGTGTGGTGTGTGCGTGTGTGGTGTATGTGCTGTGTGTGTGGTGTGTGTGTGTGTGTGGTGTGTGTGTGTGTGGTGTGTGTGTGTGTGGTGTGTGTGTGTGTGTGGTGTATGTGCTGTGTGTGGTGTGTGTGTGTGGTGTATGTGCTGTGTGTGTGGTGTGTGTGTGTGTGTGTGTGTCGTGTGCGTGTGTGGTGTATGTGCTGTGTGTGGTGTGTGCGTGTGTGGTGTATGTGCTGTGTGTGTGGTGTGCGCGTGTGTGGTGTATGTACTGTGTGTGCGTGTGTGGTGTATGTGCTGTGTGTGTGGTGTGTGCGTGTGTGGTGTATGTGCTGTGTGTGTGGTGTGCGCGTGTGTGGTGTATGTACTGTGTGTGTGTGTGTGGTGTATGTGCTGTGTGTGTGGTGTGTGTGTGCGTGTGTGGTGTATGTGCTGTGTGTGTGTTGTGTGTGTGTGTGGTGTATGTGCTGTGTGTGGTGTGTGTGTGCGTGTGTGGTGTATGTGCTGTGTGTGTGGTGTGTGTGTGTGTGGTGTATGTGCTGTGTGTGTGGTCTGTGTGTGTGTGGTGTATGTGCTGTGTGTGTGGTGTGTGTGTGTGTGGTGTATGTGCTGTGTGTGTGTGTGCGTGTGTGGTATATGTGCTGTGTGTGTGGTATGTGTGTGCATGTGTGGTGTATGTGCTGTGTGTGTGTCGTGTGCGTGTGTGGTGTATGTGCTGTGTGTGTGGTGTGTGTGTGTGTGTGTGGTGTATGTGCTGTGTGTGTGGTGTATGTGCTGTGTGTGTGGTGTGTGTGTGTGGTGTATGTGCTGTGTGTGTGGTGTGTGTGTGTGTGTGTGGTGTATGTGCTGTGTGTGTGGTGTATGTGCTGTGTGTGTGGTGTGTGTGTGTGTGTGTGGTGTATGTGCTGTGTGTGTGGTGTATGTGCTGTGTGTGTGGTGTGTGTGTGTGTGTGTGGTGTATGTGCTGTGTGTGTGGTGTATGTGCTGTGTGTGTGGTGTGTGTGTGTGGTGTATGTGCTGTGTGTGTGGTGTGTGTGTGTGTGTGTGGTGTATGTGCTCTGTGTGTGTGGTGTGTGTGTGTGTGTGGTGTGTGTGTGCGTGTGTGGTGTATGTGCTGTGTGTGGTGTGCGCGTGTGTGGTGTATGTGCTGTGTGTGTGGTGTGTGTGTGCGTGTGTGGTGTATGTGCTGTGTGTGTGGTGTATGTGCTGTGTGTGTGGTGTATGTGCTGTGTGTGTGGTGTGTGCATGTGTGGTGTATGTGCTGTGTGTGTGGTGTGTGTGTGTGGTGTATGTGCTGTGTCTGTGGTGTGTGTGTGTGTGGTGTGTGTGTGTGTGTGTGTGGTGTGTGTGTGTGTGTGGTGTATGTGCTGTGTGTGTGGTGTGTGCGTGTGTGGTGTATGTGCTGTGTGTGTGGTGTGTGCGTGTGTGGTGTATGTGCTGTGTGTGTGGTGTGTGTGTGCGTGTGTGGTGTATGTGCTGTGTGTGTGGTGTGTGCGTGTGTGGTGTATGTGCTGTGTGTGTGGTGTGTGTGTGTGGTGTATGTGCTGTGTGTGTGGTGTGTGTGTGTGTGTGTGTGTGGTGTGTGTGTGTGTGTGGTGTATGTGCTGTGTGTGTGGTGTGTGTGTGTGGTGTATGTGCTGTGTGTGTGGTGTGTGTGTGCGTGTGTGGTGTATGTGCTGTGTGTGTGGTGTGTGCGTGTGTGGTGTATGTGCTGTGTGTGTGGTGTGTGTGTGTGGTGTATGTGCTGTGTGTGTGGTGTGTGTGTGTGTGTGGTGTGTGTGTGTGTGTGTGTGGTGTGTGTGTGTGTGTGGTGTATGTGCTGTGTGTGTGGTGTGTGTGTGTGGTGTATGTGCTGTGTGTGTGGTGTGTGTGTGCGTGTGTGGTGTATGTGCTGTGTGTGTGGTGTGTGCGTGTGTGGTGTATGTGCTGTGTGTGTGGTGTGTGTGTGTGGTGTATGTGCTGTGTGTGTGGTGTGTGTGTGTGTGTGGTGTGTGTGTGTGTGGTGTGTGTGTGTGTGGTGTGTGTGTGTGTGTGGTGTATGTGCTGTGTGTGGTGTGTGTGTGTGGTGTATGTGCTGTGTGTGTGGTGTGTGTGTGTGTGTGTCGTGTGCGTGTGTGGTGTATGTGCTGTGTGTGGTGTGTGCGTGTGTGGTGTATGTGCTGTGTGTGTGGTGTGCGCGTGTGTGGTGTATGTACTGTGTGTGCGTGTGTGGTGTATGTGCTGTGTGTGTGGTGTGTGTGTGTGTGGTGTATGTGCTGTGTGTGTGGTGTGCGCGTGTGTGGTGTATGTACTGTGTGTGTGTGTGTGGTGTATGTGCTGTGTGTGGTGTGTGCGTGTGTGGTGTATGTGCTGTGTGTGTGGTGTGTGTGTGTGTGTGTGTCGTGTGCGTGTGTGGTGTATGTGCTGTGTGTGGTGTGTGCGTGTGTGTGGTGTATGTGCTGTGTGTGGTGTGCGCGTGTGTGGTGTATGTACTGTGTGTGTGTGTGTGGTGTATGTGCTGTGTGTGGTGTGTGCGTGTGTGGTGTATGTGCTGTGTGTGTGGTGTGTGTATGGTGTGTGTGTATGTGCTGTGTGTGCGTGTATGGTGTATGTGCTGTGTGTGGGTTGTGTGCGTGTGTGGTGTATGTGCTGTGTGTGTGTGTGTGGTGTATGTGCTGTGTGTGCGGTGTGTGCGTGTGTGTGTTGTATGTGCTGTGTGTGTGGTGTGTGCGTGTGTGGTGTGTGTGCTGTGTGTGGTGCATGTGTTTGCACACCTGCGTTTGGCAGAGTAAAGCCTGGAAGGACTCACACAGAAATATTAAGAGTCACCAGGCAGGCTTTGGGGGTTTGGAAGTCTTTTGATAGCCATAACTACCTTTTTATTACCAGAGTGTTGTTTTTTAAAGTATTGGGTGTACATTACTTGTGGAAAACTAAGAGGACAGAGAAGGTCCCTCTGGAAGCAGGGAGGGAGGGTCAGGAAAGCCACTGTGGAGCTGGCGGGCAGGAGCCGTGGGTGGGGACTGCCCGCCTTGGGCTTTGGCACAGGGAAGGTCAGGCCGGGGGCGGCGAGTGGAAGAGGGAGGAGACCCACAGCCCCTGGAGGGCCTCCTCCTGCAGGGCTCAGGGACGCTGTGAGGCTGCGCCTGCAGCAGGGGGCCCCTCGGGCTCCCCAGGCACCCTGCCCAGTGGCCAGGCCCTGCTCAAGGCCCCTGTTCTGAGCTGCAGTCGGAAGGCCCTCGAGCTGGGCAGTCAGCCACAGGTGTCGGTCCCCAGCTGCCCTCTGCTGGTCCAGCGCCACTTCCGCGCCTGCATCCATTCCAGCTGGGCACCTGGTGGTCCACACACTCGGCACCCCTCAGCCTGCTCCATCCGCGGCCCTTCCCACGGTCCTGGGCCGGGGGATGGGCCACCGCGTAGCTGCCCTGGGTTCAAAATTTCCTTGTCTCCTAGAAGAACAGGGGCATCTCCCAGCACCATCGGGAAGGTTCACATAGGGGAGATTCGCAGAGGGTCTGCGGCCAGAGTCAGGCACAGGCCCCTGATTTTCAGAATTGGCCTCACCCGCTGAGGGCTATTATTATACCCCCCTCAATTTTAGCCCAAGAAACTAAGATCCAGGGCTTAAGAAAGTGGCCCGATTTCTGGAAAATTGAGGGTGCGGGAGAACTGGGGTACCTGGCAGGGGTGCCTGCCTCCCCCAGGCAGCTGGCAGGTGAGAGTCCTGACAGACCCCAGGAGGGCACGCGCTGTGAGCAGCTTGGGTAATGCAATCCCCAGACCAGGAAGGGGCTACCCCCACCCCTTCGCTAGGGTCTGGGGTCCCGGCTCCTCCCAGCGGAAAGAACTGCGGCAGGTGGGCTGGAGCTGTCCAATCACGAGAGGTCCTCGCGCCCGGCCCCCAGCTCTGGCCAATCAGGGCGGACCACCCCCAGTCCTGAAAATGGGGTGAGGGCCTTAGGAGGCAGAAGAACCCTCTGGTCACTTCTCCCCTCCAGCCTCCGTTCTCTGTCCTGGAAGCGGGACTGAGGATGCCCACCGCCCACGGTGCGGCTTCGGGAAGCGCCTTTTCCCCTCCTGCGTCCCTCCCGCGCGATCCCCCGGCCGCCCGGCCCCTCACCGCGGTCCTACGGCCAGAGGACCCCCAGCCAGGCTGGGAGCCTCTGCCGGCCCCAGCGGAATCCCCGCTCGCGTCCCCACCGCGGGCCCAGAGTCTGGGGCCCCAGAGCGCGAGCGGGTCAGCCTCCCTGCCTGCCTCCCGGGGACTCACCACGCACGGAGGAGCGCAAGCCTGCCTGTCCAGAGGGACCTCTGAGTCCAGGTCCGGGCAGGCGCTGGCGCTGACTCGGCCTGGGCGGCGGAGAGGTGGGGCCGGTCCCCGCCAGTCCCGGAGCCCCGGCCAAGGCCAGAACCCCAGAGGGGAGGGGCACGCGGCTGGCGGGAAGTCACGCCAAGGGGTAGGGAGGACCCTTCCAGGAGTCACCGGCTGTGAGAAGGGCCCGCGGTGGTGGGTCTCGCAGGGCTGACCCAGAGGCAGTAACTTCACTCACTGGCCCGGGAACTTCCCACTTTGTGGTCATGCCTTTCTGGGGAGACCCACTGTACCTCGGGAGGCCCCGACTTCAAGGTCACATCCTAAGGGAAGCTTTCCCCAACCACGTACCCACTAAGACAGACCCCCCTCACCACGTGACCATGGAGAGCTTCAGGGTGCTTCTGCACCCTCTCAGCCGCAGGTTTATCACAGGCTCAGAGGCCATCTGGCCGACTGTCTCTCCCACTGCATGGTCTGCAGGGATCCCCAGCACCCAGGGCCTGGTGTTCTCTGTTCTCGTTCAGTTGCTAAGTCCTGTCCGACTCTTGGCCACCTCATGGACTGCAGTCCACCAGGCTGCTCTGTCCGTGGGATTTTAAGGGCAAGAATACTGAGTCTCCTGCATTGGCAGGCAGATTCTTTACCACTGAGCCACCTGGGAAGGCCCTTGTGTTTAACAGGTGCTCAATAAAATTTGTGGAATACATGGCTGAACGTGAGGACCCTCAGGGAACGCCTCCTGCGGCCCCAGTCCCCCTCCCTTCCTACATTCATAGCACAGTTGTTGTTCAGTCACTCAGCCATATCTGACTCTTTGCAACCCCGTGGACTGCAGCACACCAGGCTCCTATCTCCTGGAGTTTGCTCAAGTTCATGTCCATTGAGTCAACGATGCCATCCAACCATCTCATTCTCAGTTGCCCCCTTCTCTTACCTTCAATCTTTCCCAGCATCAGTCTTTTCCAATAAGTAGGCTCTTGGCATCAGGTGGCCCAAAGTATTGGAGCATCAGATTCATCATTAGTTCTTCCAATGAATATTCAGGGTTGATTTCCTTTAGGATGGACTGGTTGGATCTCCTTGCAGTTCACGGTATTCTCAAGAGTTTTCTCCAGCACCGAAGTTTGAAAACATCAATTCTTTGGTGCCCCGCCTTCTTGGGGCTTCCCTGGTGGCTCAGAGAGTAAAGAATCCACTTGCAATGCAGGAGACCTGGGTTCGATCCCTGGGTTGGGAAGATCCCCTGGAGAAGGGAACTGCTACCCACTCCAGTATTCTGGCCTGGAGAATCCCATGGACAGAGGAGCCTGGTGGGCTACAGTCCAGGGGGTCACAAAGAGTCAGATACATTACGCAGCTTTCAGTCTCAGCCTTCTTTATGGTCCGGCTCTCACATCCATACACGACCACTGGAAAAACCATAGCTTTGACTACACAGACCTTTGCTGGCAAAGTAACGTCTCTGCTTCTTTAACGCTTTCTAGGTTTGCCGTAGCTTTCCTTCCAAGGAGTAAGCGACTTTTAATTTCATGGCTGTAGTCATTGTTTGCAATGATTTTGGAGCACAAGAAAGTAAAATCTGTCATTGTTTCCACTTTTTTCCCATCTGTTTGCCATGAAGTGATGGGACCAGATGCCATGATCTTAGTTTTTTTTTAATGTTAGCGCAGATCACACCCTAATGTACTTTTCCACATGCTTGTTTGTCTCTCTTCACAACAGCAAGACCCCTGAGGTGGAGACAGGGTCTCGGTCAGCTGTGTACTCCAAAAGCCTGAGCAGGGCCTGCATCCAAGAGGGGTGAGTGTAGATGGACGATGCTCAGCCTGCAGTGGCCGGGGTCGGTGGGGGGGTCGGGGGTGTGGATAGCACAGTGAGGGTTTGCTCAGCCCTCGTTGTGGGTGAGGGGCAGGCTGGGGGCAGCTTAGAGGGAGAGTCTGGCTCAAGCCAGGTGGACAGGTGACCCGATGGAGGCTCTTTCTGTTGTGTAAGGATGACTCAGCTGTTCTCGAGGGATTTGGGAGCCAGTGCTGTGTGTGCGTTGGGGGAAAACATTAACTCGTCAGGTGTGTGGCCTCGGACCACGGCCGCGTGACCCGCTTCCCCCCAGCTCCAGGCGGCTGCTCCCTCTGGCCGGGTCCTAAGGGCCCCTGTTCAGGGCCCCACTGCCTCTCCCCTCCCCGCCCTGCTTCTGCCCACCTTGGGAGTTACTCACAGTGGCACCTGATGCCGGCCCCCAGTGGGAACCGAGAATTCAGGATGGCTTCCCGCGATATTCCCCTTGGGATAGGCAACGTATGATTTACATGTTGCCTTATTCAGGCTGGGAACATGATGCCACAGGCTGGGTGGCTTATAACAACATCCACTCATTGCCGGGGGTCTGGAGGTCTGTGGTCAGGGTGCCAGCCCGGTTCAGTGAGGGCCGTTTTCTGCATCCTCACATGGCAGAGGCAGTGAGGGGGCTCTGGGGTCTTTTTATGAGGGCGCTGATCCCACTCTGAGGGCTCCACCCTATGATCTGGCCACTTCCTGAAGGCCCCCCCGCCCCCCGTATATCATCAGCTTTATGGTTAGGAGTCAACATATGAACTGGGGGAGGGGGGCACAGCCGTAGCAGAGGGAGGTGACGTCAGAGGGAGCCTTCATACAGCTCCAGGCTTGAACCAGGATCCACCCAGCGACCCGGAAATGCAATCAGGTGTTTCTGCGAGTGGGCCGAGGCGCACAGAGCGCACAGCTGTTCTCCTGCGAAGGCCTCTCGTGGGGGCCTCTTGACCCCTCTGGAGGGTCAGATCCCGGGTCTGGGGCAGGGCCGGGCCGGCAGGTGCATCCCCCACCCCGGGGCTCATCACAGGGAAGAAGTGAGACCTGGGGGGTGGGGCGCAGCGTCCCTCCTGGAGGTGTTCTCAGTCCAGTGAGGGGCAGAAACCGAAAGCTGGGGGCCGCCATGATGAGGGAGGAGAAGGTCGGGAGAGGGGCCTGGGGCCCTTGGGGCCTTCGGGGGAACAAGGCCTGTCAGGACTGGGGGGAGATCAGTCAGGGAAAGCGGAGAAAGGCTCCATCCAGATGGAGAGAGAAGTAAGAGTGGAGGCGGGGGTGTGGGCAGGGCGTGTGTGTGTGGGAGGAATGGGGGCGCCTGGGGGGCTGGGTGGGGTGTGTGGGCGGGGCGGGGCGTGGGGCAGGGGTGGGGGAGTGTGCGGGGCAAGTGTTGGGGGGCACAGACGTGAGGTGGTCTCTAGGAAGCGTGAGGAAGCGTGACTCGCCCATGGTGGCTGCCTGATCCCTGAGAAGCTGCACACGAGGGGAGTCTGTGTTTCCCCCTGAGGTCCGGTGGTAACTGGAAGAGCCATTTCATAGGCATTTGGGCAACTGACATCGGGTGGCTAGCTTTTTATTTTGCCAAGTAAGAACATCTGAAAAATAATCAATTTCCCAGAATACTATTCAGGTTTAAACAGGAAGGAAGACCTGACATGCCACATGGAGGAAACTTGAAGACACTACGTGCACTGCAACAGGTCGGTCATGGAAGGACAAGCAGGGCATGATTTCACTTACACGAGGCCCCAGAAGCAAGCAGATTCATAGTGAAAGAAAGTTAGACAGTGGGGGCCAGGTTTGGGGGAGCTGAGTGGGAGCTGGTGTTTAATGGGGACAAAGTGACTGCTTTACGAAGTGAAGTGTTAATCGGGTTGGATGGTGGCCGTGACTGCACAACAATGTGAATTCGCTTAATGCCTCTGACCTGGACACTTAAAAGTGGTTAAGATGGTGCATTTTGTGTTATTTGACCAGGATTAATTTTTTTTCAAATGGCTTCCCTGGTGGCACAGTACAGAGTTTGCCTGCAATGCAGGAGACCCAGATTCCACCCCTGGGTCTGGAAGATCCCCTGGAGAAGGGAATGGCTGCCCACTCCAGGATCCTTGCCTGGAGAATCGGCCACTCTCCTCACATGCTCCATCTCCCTCTGGGTGACCATAGGTCAGGGCCAAGAGGCTGGTGGACATGGTCTTTCCAGGTCTGACTCCAGAGTAGCGAGGAAGGAGGAGGGTGGGGAGCCCAGCAGGTGAGCTGGTCCAGGCC
The DNA here is from genome assembly GCF_963930625.1 of Muntiacus reevesi. Lineage (NCBI taxonomy): Eukaryota > Metazoa > Chordata > Mammalia > Artiodactyla > Cervidae > Muntiacus > Muntiacus reevesi. The sequence goes on from NC_089252.1 coordinate 118,286,346, forward strand.
AGTCAGGAGAGAGCCCCCAGCGGGCGCAGGGGAGGAAGCCGAAGGGCAGACGCAGGTATGAGGGCCCCAGAGGAGCTCAGGGTGCAGACGGCACTCGGTGAGGCCCCAGCGGGGGCGGCAGACAGGGAGACGCCACCCGCAGGCCAGGTGGACCGGGGAGGCCCAGGTCACCGCCGACAGGGCCGGCGCTCGTGGATCTTCCTGTCCCGGCCGGCGGTGTCAGCCACACGTGCGTGCGCACTCAGCCGCTCAGTGGGGTCCAGCTCTTTCCGACCTCGTGGACTGTAGGCTCCGCTGGTCAGTCAGACAGCGGCTGCCTGGGGCGGGGCGCACTGGCTGGAAGGGCACTGGGGGGCCTTCCTAGAATGACAGAAGCGTCCTAGGCTCTCTGGAGTGGTGGCCACACGGGCTGTTCAGTTGTCAAACCTCATCAAACTGGCTGCAGAAGATCTGTACAGAAGTCACACAAAGGCCACAGGTTCATCTCCAAGTAATGTTGCTCAGCACAAACTGCGAAACAATCAGAAGGTGGTAAAGGAAGAGTTAAAAATCCTCCCCACCAGAGCCCTTCTGGCCCTCCTTGACCCTGACCCTAACCGTCCCAGACCTTGAGCCTCAGGAGTCCCCAGGACTGGTTCCTCTTCCCGGAGCCCAGGGTAAACCTCAGCGTTGCCCGCCCCTCCCCTTCCAGCAGGACGTGTGCGGGCAGCGCCCGGCACTGGATCTCCTGTGCTGTAGGACACGCCCCTGAGGTGCAGATTTTGTTTTTGCAAAACTCAGTGGATACACCCAGGGCCAGAGATGTTTCTGCATCTCAAGAGACCCTCCGCCCCCACCTCCGGCCCACCTCACGGTGCTGAGAGGTCTGGATCCCTCTCAGACATTGCCGGAGGGGCTGGAGCCTGTGACCCCACTCCTGGGTCAGCTGAGAAGCTCACCTGACTCTGCAGAGCGCCCCCCCCCACACCCCTCAAAATAGGCACACAGCCCCCCTCCATACCTGTGCTCCTGGGATGCTGAAAGGGCCCTACAGTTACACAGGGACAAGTGCGGGGCCCTCTGACTCGGCTGTAAGGTCTGCGGACCACATGCCGGTCGTGGCCGGTGGATGCCCCCCTCCAACCCCGCCCCGAGAACCAGGACAGTGGGGCGCGGGCCGCGGGCTGCGGGCACGTCAGGACAAACTGCAGAGCCGATCACGGGCCAGCAGGGGGCGCAGAGGAGCAGGCCTCGCAAGCGCACACGCTTATCCTCTGGATTCTGAACTTTGTAAACCTATAATCTCCTCCAAAACCTTAATTAATTAAAGGGGGATAGGGCACACGGAGCACCGGGGCTCCGCCGTGCGCCACCCACCGCACCCCGGCGCTCCTCCCCCAGCGCCGAAAACCCAGCCTGGAGTCACACTTGGGGCTGAGACTCACACGGGACTTGGCCGAGCCTCCCTGGGCTCATCTGAATGCAGGGGAGTCCTGCGCCCCGGCCAGTCCTCCGCGGCCGCCCTGCCAGAGAGGCCGAGGACAGCCGGCTCGTCCTGCTGCAAAAACAATGGGGCCGGAAACCTGGGGCGGCTGGGGGAGGGGCCCAGCCGGGAGGGGCCCAGCCCCCGACACCTGCCACAGCCCGCCTCCGCCCCGGAGCCCGGGGCTCCTCCAAGGGCCGCCTGCTCTGGGCCTGAGGGACTGGGGGCTGCCCACTCCTCCGGCCACTGCGATGACCCCTCACACACATCGGAGCCCAGCCCCCCGCCCCCTGCTCCCCGCCATCCTGTCTGCCTGCACACCATGTGGCCGAGGTTCCGGGCCTACAGCCAAAGTCATTTTGCCCCGATTTCAAAAGCGCTGTCTCCCAGGACATGCGCCTTCCTGCCTGGGAGCTCCAGAGTCTAAGTCACAGGGGAACGGCCTTTGTGGGTCCTGGAAAGACTCCATCCCCGGGGCCCTCAGTGGCTGGGACCCTTGGGTCTGTGAGGCGCCGCCTCCCGCCCCGATGAGCTCCGCAGGCGGCTGCTGAGCACCGGCATGGGTGGACCTCACAGGCGTAGTCAGCCTCTGGTGGCGCTAGTGGTGAAGAACCCGCCTGCCAGTGCAGGAGACTCAAGAGACGCTGGTTTGATTCCTGGGTGGGGAAGATCCCCTGGAAAAGGAAATAGCAACCCACTCCAGTATTCTTGCCTGGGGGAATCCCACGGACAGAGGAGCCTGACAGGCTACAGTCCAGGGTCTCGCAAAGAGTCGGACACGACTGAACACGCACATACAGGCGTAGTCTTGAATTCTCACGCGTGAGGACAGCTGTGGAGTCTATTAAATAAAATACAAAACCAAGCAGAACTGATCTACACAGCATGGCTTGGAGTGGACGTTTGGGCCAGTTCCCTGGGAGCAGGCACCTGGATGGGGGTTGTGTGTCTGGACCTCGGTGCCCTCACACCAATGTCCGTCATGTAACTGTCCACATATGTGTAAAACTTCATCTCCCTGTCACATGAGATTTGTGCATTCTGCCAACCACAGTCACTCCTGCTCTCTTCGTCCTTAGCAGAAGCCGGTGACCAGCTCTGGCCTGTGAACAGAAACCATGGCCAGTCCCCCTGCTGGCCAGCAATGAGACGTTGCTAATACTCTGCCTCCGGGTGCCGCAGCTTCCTCACCTGTGCCGTGGGCATGGTGGTGCTACCAGGTAGGACGACTATCAAGGATATCAAATAAGGACTTCCCTGCTGGTGCAGTGGATAAGAATCTGCCTGCAAGTGCAGGGACCTTGGTTCGATGTCTGGTCTGGGAAGATCCCACGTGCCGTGGGGCAGCTAAGCCTGTGCACCACAACGACTGTGCCCCACCTCTAGAGCCCGTGCTTCATGACAAGAGAGCTGCACTCGCCGCAGCTACAGAAAGCCTGCGCACAGCAGCGGAGACCCAGAACAACCAAGAAATAAAATATTTTTTAAAAAGAATATTAAATAAGGTAATGTGTATGAAGTCTAGTAAACTTTTTAAAAAAGCTCTAGAAAGACCTCAAAATGTGTCCCCAAACCTCCAAAATGGTCTTGAGGTTTCCAAATGGTGTGGGTTATTTCTCCTCATTTTCTGGAAAAGTTGAGTGTGGGGGCATAGCTCCAGAACTTGCATCCCTGTGGGGTAAGGCAGGTCCATGTAACCAGCTACACTGCTTGTGGGGGATGGGGGCGTCTGTTTCCAGCATCAGACCTGCTAGGTCGAAGGGAGCAGGAGGTAGTTGGAGATGAACAACTTTGGAATTCGGCAAGGAAGCAAAAATCGTAGATTTTAGGTGGATTTGTAGTGTGAATCAGGTGGATTTGGTGTAAATCAGGTGGATTTGGTGTGAATCAGGAGGATTTGTAGTGTGAACCAGGTGGATTTGGTGTGAATCAGGTGGATTTGGTATGAATCGGGAGGATTTGTAGTGTGAACCAGGTGGATTTGTAGTGTGCACCAGTGACGGAGGCATCCCAGAGGAAGCGTGCTGCTCACCAGAATGTAAAGACGGTAAGAAAGCTAAAGATGCTGCCAGAAATAGCTCCAGAGGCAAGACACAGCTCTCAGGACGGGATTAGCTGGAGAGAGACAAAAGCTCAGTTTCAGAGTTAGTGCTTGGTAACAAGTAGCCTTATTCCAAAATCCAACGCAATTTTTGCCACTGACTGCCAAGGCTCCTCTCTCCAGTCGGAGAGCCCAAACATGTGATGAGCTGAGAGTGCAGAGGCCCTCAGCTGAGACCCGTGGGAGCAGCTCTCCTGGCTCTTCAAGGCCACCCCTGGGGGGGTGGCACACCCTGAAATCAAGCACATGGGAATCTCAGCAGGCAGGCGTGCTCACCCAGGTGTGCACCTGAGGAGTGTGAACAGTTGACACGTGCTCAGGTCAGGGTTTGCTTCCCCAAGAGTGTGCCACAGACCTATGAAAGGACTTGTAGGTTCTTGGCAGATACGGTATTGAAGACCTGTGCTGTCAATCAAAATTGCCCACAAAATTCCATATAATGCAAAAAGATAAAGAAAAGAGGCAAAACCTTGGGCAAGGAAGGAGATGGACATGTCCTTCTATCCTTTGTCCATTTCAAAACAATAAGAGCGTGCAGATGGATTTCAAAATTACACTTTTTAAATTTGCTGTTTCATCTATGACTGTAACATGCGTGTGCACATGGGTGTGTGTCTGTGCACACTTGTGAAAATGGGCAGCCTCCTTTCTCCTCTCCCAGATGGAGGCCGAGGACACTAACAGCCCTTGGCTGACCATCAAATCCACTGCTTTCTGGACTGCTCATTTCTCAGGCTTCCACTGCGTTGCCAAGGGAGCCGCCTGCAGAGGAAAGGGTCTGTGGGCACTTTCTCAGCTGTGAAACCTGAAAGAGAAACAGGGAAATATCAGACTTGAGATAATAGTGAGATTTACTGGGTCTCTGGAGGAGCCGTCTCCTTGCTAATTAAGAGGCAGTTAGGAGCCGCTTCCTTCCTCAGGGTGGCAAGAACTAACATCAATCGTGAAGAAGTGTGTGATTATGTTTAACTCAAGAGCTACTTCTGTACCACGCACACATTCATTTCTAGAAGGATTAAATATTTAAACATGACAAACTAAGAAATAATTTCAATAAGATAGACAGTAATCAAACCAGTCAATAGGAAATCAACCGTGAATACTCATTGGAAAGACTGATGCTGAGGCTCCAATACTTTGGCCCCCTGAAGAGAAGAGCCAGCTTACTGGAAAATACCCTGACGCTGGGAAAGACTGAAGGCAGGAGAGGAGGACAGTGGAGGTTGAGATGGTCAGACCACATCACTGGCTCAATGGACGTGAGTTTGAGCAAACTCTGGGAGAGGGTGGAGGACAGGGGAGCCCGGGGTGCTCAGGCCGGCGGGCACAGGGTCGCCCAGAACTTGACGGCTCAGCAGCAGCTGCGGGTGCAGGGGTCATTCCAGAGACAGCAGTCAGAGAGGAAAGACAACACATTCAGCTACAGAAAATGTGAATGTTCGTGCTGAAAGTACCACAAATATTAAGAGAGGAAGAAGTCACTGGTGAAAAAACTCACAGCCAACACAAAGATCGCGGAGTGCGATGGCCTGGGTTGCATCCACCCCACAAACTGGGGTCGCAATCCTCAGCGCCTCACGAGGTGGCCTTGCTTGGGAACGGGCTCTTTCCAGGGGCAGTCTAGTTAGAGTGAAGTCCCAGGGCAGGCTCCAGTCCCACACCCGGGGTTCTTACGAAGAAGAAGATCGGGTGGTGAGGAAGACGCACAGGGAAGCTGGTGGGCAGATGGAAGGTCAGGGCGATGCATCTTCAGGCCATGGAAGGCCAAAGGCTGACAGCCACCGGCCTGTAGCAGGAAGAGGCGAGCAGGGAGCAGGCCCCGCCAGCACTCTGACCTCAGATTTCTGGTCTCAGGACACGGACGGGCCATTTCTGTTGTGCTTACCCACCCGGGAAACTCATACACGAAGTTGACAGCATTTAGGTATAAAAACTCACACATCAGTTGTCAAAAAGATGACGATGCAATGTAAGGGTGATCACAGGATAGAAACAGCAAGAAGACCGCAGGACTGCCCTGGGGGCCCAGTGGTCCCGATGCAGGGGACACAGGTTCGACCCCTGGTCAGGGAAGATTCCACGTGCCGCAGAGCAACTAAGCCTGTAAGCCACAACTGTTTACCTTGTCCTCTAGACCCCAGGCGCTGTGACCGCGGAAGCCAGAACACCACAGTGCCTGTGCTCTGCAACAGCGACCGCTACTGTGGTGAGAAGTCTGTGCATCACAGCAGAGAGTAGCCCCTGATCGCCACAACCAGAGAAAGCCTGAATGTAGCAACTAAGACCCAGAACAGTGGGGAAAAAAGAAGAAGAAGAAGATAGTAAAAATATCCTCCAGACTTCCGGGGTTTGGGTCAGCTAGGGCTGGCTTCCAGGCTGGTGGAGAGCAGGGTGTCTGGGTGGCTTCCCCCGCCTCACTGGAGCCCTGGTGGGGGTGCTGTCCCCTGAAGCCAAGGTCCCCGCTGAGGCCGCCCTGTGTGGCTGCAGACCTCGTGAGTCCAGGACCCACTCCCCTGCGGGGCTCCTGAGCGGGGGGCGAGCAGCACCCCCGTCTCTGCCCTCCTCTCTGCAGATCACCCCCTCCCGAACCGTGTCTCCCGCTGAAACAGCACCTGTGGACTCCTCACAACAGAGGCAGCACCTGGGACCCTTTGCTGCAGTGCTTACGCCTGGACAAATGTCTCTTTGAGCAACAATACAAAGAAACTATAAGAGAATAAAAGTAAATAAAAGTGTACATGCTCAGTTCAGTCACTCAGTCATGTCCGACTCTGCGACCCCATGGACTGTAGCACGCCAGGCCTCCCTGTCCATCACCAACTACTGGAGTTTACTCAAAGTCATGTCCATCAAGTCGGTGATGCCATCCAACCATCTCATCCTCTGTCATCCCCTTCTCCTCCTGCCTTCAATCTTTCCCAGCATCAGGGTCTTTTCCAGTGAGTCAGTTCTTCACATCAGGGGGCCAAAGGATTGGAGTTTCAGCTTCAGCATCAGTCCAAACAGTGAATATTCAGGACTGATCTCCTTTAGGATGGACTGGTTGGATCTCCTTGCAGTCCAAGGGACTCTCAAGAGTCTTCTCCAACACCACAGTTCAAAAGCATCAATTCTTTGGCGCTCAGCTTTCACTGCACACAAGCCCCTTCAGACCCTCTGCATACCTCACAGTGTCTGCAGCTGTCTGGGGAGGCTGAGGAATGCTGCTGACCTCAGGGTCCTCCCAGAGCCAGAGGCAGCCTGGGGTGCAGACAGCACTGGACCTGGAGTTTAACACCTCGGTCCCAGGCAGCTCCAGCCCTCAGCCGGCCTCGGGCCAGCGTAGAGTAACTGCCTGGAAGGTTTAAAGCCAAGGCTCCCAGCCCGCCCTGCTCAGAGGGCCCATGGGCTGCCTGATCTCAGGGCCACATTCATCAGGGGTGAGGCGTGGCCACCTCTGTGGCTCAGCACATGGCCTGACACCAACGCTCTCCTGTCCCTGACCCCATGACTATAACCACTGTCCCGGGATGGATGCTTTTTGTGAAGCGCAGTCCCTGCTTCTCTGTGGGACTTTCTGGCTCCAGGGAAGGGTCGGCTCAGTGACTCGGGCGAATGGCCAGCGTGGATGGAGAGACGGTGGTGGCTGGCTCCCTGCATGTGCGGATGGAGGCTCAGCAGAGAGAAGGATGGGGGCTGGGCTGAGACAAAGCGGGGACCCAGCCCGGGCCGTTGAATGCGGGTTCTGCCCCCCGGGGATGGGGCTGGCTGAGGGGTGGGTTTCGTGGGGCTCTTGCCCATGTGCTCTGCTTCACCACCCATCCATGTGGATCGGCCTTTCTGTCTTTGCCCTTCCCAGCCTCCAGAAATGGAAAAGACCCCATTAGTGTATCTTTTCCTGGAGGCCGAGAAGTTTCTTCGATTGCCCTGTCTAGAAGAGCTCAAAACTTCCTGGCCCAAGAGCTCCAGGTTCAATTCAGTTCAGTCGCTCAGTTGTGTCCAACTCTTCCCAACCCCATGGACTGCAGCACTCCAGGCCTCCCAGTCCATCACCAACCCCTGGAGCTCCAGGTTACAGATGGAGAAGCCAAGGCCCTGGGAGGGCTCACAGCGCCGGACGCTGCAGGAATGGTCCCGGTGAAGGAGAAAGGCGGAGACAGTGCACACGCAGAGTGTGCAGGGCACGGCCTCCCCTGCGAAGACCCTCGTAGAAATAACAACAGGTGGCCTACAAGCCACCCCAGCCTCATCCCTTCACGGGATAGGCCGTTTCCCCTGCGCCGTCACTTGCAGACCACACCAGAGCTGGACCTGCGGGCAGACAGGCCAGAAGGGGGCAGTGGTGCGCAGCAGACCCTCTGGAATCTGGTTCTGTTGAAGACCTTGGGGCGGCAGGTGGTGCCCCCAGGGCCACGTTCTAGGGTTTGGGCGGACAGGTCTAAGGTCCCACGGAAGACACCTGTGGGTGGCTGGCCTGGCTCAGTCAGCAGGTGCCTCTGCAGTGGGTCAGCGTGCCACCCAGCGTGGGGGAGCCTCTGGGGGCTCCCAGATCCCCCAGAATGGAGACTTGCTGCCGGGTGGGCGGTGCCAGCGGGCTGCACTTGCTCCACCAGAGACAGCGATGGACAGAGAGGAGCACTCAGTAGGAGCACTCAGGGGGGGCACTCAGGAGGACTCAGGAGGAGCACTCACTCCAGAGGGGATCTCAGGAGGAGCACTCAGGAGGAGCATTCTGGAGGGGAACTCAGGAGGACTCAGGAGGAGCACTCACTCCGGAGGGGATCTCAGGAGGAGCACTCAGGAGGAGCACTCAGGAGGGGAACTCAGGAGGGGCACCCAGGAGGGGCACTCAGGAAGAGCACTCAGGAGGGTGCCTGCCTCCTCCCCAGCCACACTCTCCTGGGCTTTCGGACTCCCATTGCCTGCAAGTGAGTTTGAGGGCTTGGCCCCATTCGACAGACTGACAGACAGACCCTGTGTGCCTTGCCCTCCTTGGAGGCCCTGTCATCCCATTGCACAACAGAGACAGGTTGCATCAGCTCAGCGCCTGGCCAGCATGCAAACGAGCATTTCCAGGGCTTTCTCGGCTGCCTCCCAGGTTTGACGGAGCGGTGGGGGAGGGGTCTGAGGAGACCCTCCTGACAGGAGCAAGGCCCAGAGATGTCCCAGCTCTTGCTTTGGCCTCACAGTTCCTGTGGCCACTGCCTCCTCTCCCACTGCTGCCCGGCCAGTCCCCACTCCACCCCAGAGTCTCAGAGCAGAGAAGGGCCTGTGCAGGGGCTGGGCTGAGCTCCCCAGGCCGAATATAGGAGTGAAGCGTGCGAGTACAGTGCTGTAAAAGAAGTAAAATCACCTAGGTTTTGATGGAATGAAAAGTTAGAGATTTTCTACAAAAAACTTAACACGAAATCCATGTGTTCAGAATGAAGTTTAGCCCGTAAGGAAGCACAGGTCTTCAGTGGAATTCATCAGGCAGACTACCCTTCCCATCGTTGTTGCTCAGTCGCTAAGTTGTGTCAGACTCTGGGACCCCATGGGTTGCAGCCCACCAGACTCCCCTGTCCCCCACTGTCTCCTGGAGCTTGCCCAAATTCACGTCCATTGAGTCAGCGATGCCATCTAACCCTCTCGTCCTCTGTCGTTCCCTTCTCCTCTGCCTTCAATCTTTTCCAGCATCAGGGTCTTTGCCAATGAGTCAGTTCTTTGCATCAGGTGGCCAAAGGATTGGAGTTTCAGCTTCAGCATCAGTCCTTCCAATGAATATTCAGGACTGATTTCCTTTAGGGTGGACTGATTGTATCTCCTTGCTGTCCAAGGGACTCTCAAGAGTCTTCTCCAACAGCACAGATCAAAAGCATCAATTCTTCGGCTCTCAACCTTCTTTATGGTCCATCTCTCACATCCACATGTGACTACTGGAAAGACCAAAGCTTTGACCATATGGAACTTGCTCAAAATCCCCGTCAGTTCAGGAACACGCCTCCCCTTTCTGGGGCCTCCTCCATCCCCCGTGTGTGAGGCGGGAGTCAGCACTGTGTTCATCCTGGTGCTGACTATGGGTTCAGGAAAGCTGGAGGCCTAGATGCACGCATGCATGACTGTGGTCTCACACCACCCACCAGCATCTTGGGATGGGCAGAGAAGCAGGCCTGCCCTAGGGCCAAGGGAGAGAGGAGACTGCAGGTGGTCGGCTCGCGAGTCCACCTTCCAAGGGGCCTGTGGCTCAGGTGTGAGGACGAAGACATGGGATATGAGGGAAACTGGCAGACTTCTTCGGACACAGTCTTGCAGAGAGGGGCATAGCTGACCCACCCAGCTGCATCACCCTGACCACGGGCAGGCCAGCTGTGCAGGCGTCCAGACGTCTGGGAGCACTTTTTCTCATCATCAGAACAAAGAGATGAGCGGGTATGAAGGTGCTGGGCCTGAATCATTGGGGGATGGTTGGGGCCGGGAACGTGTGTGGGTCACTCACTCGGGCTCTGGACCTCAGCCTGCAACCAGGCGTCCCCTGATGAAAGCGGAGGATGACCTGAAGTACAGAAACATGGACGGGTGTTGTCAGCGACTCAGGCAGGCAGTGCCTGGGGCTCCATGGGATCGGAGCCGCTGGGGTGGACGCCCCTCGCCCGAAGCCTGGCTGTGCAGCCGCCCTGGGGGCGGGGGGGTGGGGGTGGGGGGGCGTCGCTGATGGAGAGGGCAGCGCTCCGAGCTCAGCGCCTGAGATGTCTCACGCTGCAGTCATTTGTGAAGAATCCGAGGCTCGTGATTCCCACTGGCTTCTCTCCCGAAGCACATGGGCTCCCTGCCTGCCTCACGGTGAAAACACGTCTGCCCAGAGTTCCAAATTAGGGGAGTCTGTCCGGTCCCTCCAGTGACTGGGGGCTGTCCCTGCCTTGACTGTGGGGGGGCACGTCCCTGCTCTGACTCGTGGGGAGTGTCCCTGACTTGGCTGGGGGCCCCTGTCACCCCCCGGGCTGTCAGAAGGGGGCGTCTGGGCAGGTTTGACGTCACACTTCACCCATTTTTCCAAAAAAGCAGAAATCTCGGTTTTTCTAGGAAATCAAAGGTTTGAAAATCACAGCAAGGCCAAACAAAGCCTATCTGGGCGCTGGACCATTGCAGAGGGTGGGGGTGGGGACTGGGGTGTCCCAAGTGAAGGGGGTGAGGTGCCTGGCATGACAAGGCGCTCAGCAAGCACTTCTGGATGGACGGATGAATGGGGGGATGAATGGATGGGTGATGGATGGGCGAATGAGGGTTTGGCAGGGCGCCCGGTTCCCATGGGGCCCAGAGGTTGTTTACCCCGCGTCCCGTGGGAGAACACCGTGTCCAGCCGGAGCCATGTTCACACAGGCGCTGGAGCCGCAGGGCCTGAGGGCTGGCCACTGGCCAGGCGGTGAGAGGCTGGGCAGGAGGTCGGAGCCCTGGGCTCAGACCTGGGCCCCCAACGCTCCATTTCTCCACTTCAGGTAGTGGCTGCCTCTCCTTAACCCCTTCATTGTGGTTCAACACAAACACATAAACCTCAGTTACTGCAGCCCCTGAGAAGCCTGCCCCCCCCCCCCACCCCCTGGTGCAGCTCTTCCCAGGAGGCCTGGGGCCCCCGAGTCCAGGCCAGAGGGGCAGGGGCTGGGCCGGGCCAGAGAGGAACCCGGGTGCCCCCCGCCCCCATCCGCGGCGCTGGGTGTGCGTCTGTGTCCAGGACGTCAGGGCCCGCTGCCTTTATCTTGTCTGCGCAGGAGAGGGGCTGCTCACCCCAGGCTTCCCTCCAGGTGTGCTTGGGGGTGTCTCTGTGAGCCCTCCACTGCAGTGCGTGTATGCACGTGTGTGCAAGCCTCCTGCACGTGAGTGCATGGCTGTGTGTGTGTGTGAGAGCACCCTGGCTCTCTGTATTTGTGGGGAGCGCGGTGGGGATCGTATAGACATCTGCGCGTCACACCTGTAGGATCTGCCCATCCCCTTAGTGCATTCACGAGCGCGCCAATCTAGGAGGCCAGCGCCCCCGACGTTGTCCGCAGCCGCGCTCAGCCCCACCCTCAGCTGCGCCCCTCGCCCGCCCTGCGCTCTCAGTCTGGGAGGAGCGGAGCCTCGCCCGCCCCGGGGAGGGCGCATTCCTGCGCGCTCAGGCTGGAGTCGGAACATTCCATTCATAACAGTCCCGCGATTGGGGGAGGCCGGGCCGGGCGCAGAGTTAGTGATTAAACGGAGGGACAAGGAGGCTCTGCGTGGCTGGGCGCGAGCCGCGCTGGGGGAGAGGAGCGCCTTAGCCCTCCTCTTCCGGAACCCGCGTGCGCTCACCGGTCGCACCCAGCGCCGCGGTGCCCGGCCGAGGGGGCAGTGACCGCCCCAGATGGCCTAAGCACGGGGAATCGTGCCCCGCAGGCTCACCGTGGATTTTGGTGTTACTCCCATTCTACAGATGGGAAGACTGAGGCTCAGAGATGAAGGAGCTTGTGCCCTGGCAGCATCATCAGAGCAGCAGGGGCCTTTGCAAAGCCCTGGCCCCTTCAGGGGAGTTTTGATTGCCTGATAATCACATCTGCCTTAGCTGGGTGGGGCCTGGGTGTGCTGTCCCATCTGCCTTTGGTTGAGGGGTGGTGGTCTTGCGCCCCAGCTGAGCCATGCCTTCCCCAACCACAGGGCCCGCGTCCTGCCTATGGGTGGGGGTCCACCTGGCCGGCCACTGCTCTACTGGAGACCGTGGCAGCAAGAACAGGAGAGAAGCCCTGAGTCCGTCGCGGCTCCAGATGGACAGGGAGGTGGGGGGCGGGAGGAGCCCTGACGGAGGGCACAGCTGTGGCCTAGTCCCAGGGTGGAGCAGGGCCGACGTGGAGAAGGCGGTCCATTCCCAGGCCTGCTGGCCCTGGCCGCCTGGGTGCAGACTCTGCTGCGTGTCTGAGGATGGCCTTATGGAGCTGGGGGCTGGGAGGCAGGACGGGTGGCAGGTCAGCTCCGGCCCAGGGAACTCTTTGGGGGGCACTGGATGGACCTTAGATTCATGCAGCAGGCAGATGGTGGGTAGCAGAGGCCCGTCCCAAAGTCAGAGAACAGTGACACGTCCACCTGTACACTGCAGGTCTCCATCCAGCTGGGGCTCTGTGACCCCCGGGTTAGCCTGAACGATGATCCGTGGAGGCTCTGTGATTAACAGGGAGCTGCTGGAAGTGGCGTGGGGCGGGGAGTACGGTCCCCGCTCAGTCAGCCAAGCAGCAGCCAGGGCCCCGGGGGGGCCTCTCCCGGGCGGGCATTTCAGTGCATCACTGTCCGGTCAGTCTTTCCTCTCCTCGACACGGTAAGCAGTGATTGTCCTGCTGCCTCCGGGGCAGGGTTGCCGGAGGCAGTGACTGGGGGCACTCAGTGAACACGTGGCTCCCCTGGTCCCCAGCCCTTCTCTGCCTCCGCCCCCCCCCCCACCGGATCCTCATCACGGTGGGCTCCCCGACCTGTCCTCCCAGGGCCAGAACCCAGCCTCTCGATCAGCACTCACAGAGGCCCCTGCCTCAGCGGTTCAGAGAGTGCGTGTGGCTGGTCCTGCTCGTGGTGTTTCTTGCAGTTGGTCCAGAGAGCTCTGGCCCCTGAGGCTCTTTCGGGGGATCTTTGGGGTGATAACCACACTCGTGGTGGTGCCAGGAGGCTGTCCTCCTCTCTGGTGCTCTGCAGAGATCTCCGCAGCATCTCCAGGCTGATGTGCAGGCTCAGTGCCGACAGCCAATGGAGCCGTGTCTCCTTGCGCTTCAAAATCTTTCTCGTGAAAGTTGTGTTTCAGTCGCTCAGTCGTGTCCGACTCTTTGCGACCCAGACTGTAGCCCGCCAGGCTCCTCCGTCCATGGGATTTCCTAAGCAAGGATATGGGAGTGGGTTTCCTTCTCCAGGGGATCTTCCCAACCCAGGGATGGTACCCGGGTCTCCCGCATCACAGGCGGATTCTTCACTGCCTGAGCCACTGAGGGGGCCAATTAATTCATTTAAAAAGGGATCCGGAGAGCAAGATGTTTGAGAATCACCTGTTCAAACCTGATTCCAACCCAGGATTTGTCTCTGAACGTCTATGAGCAGATACGTATCATGAGGACCTGAGGCTCCTCTTCTCAAAATGGGCAAAGCGGTGCCTGCTTCTGGTGCCTGCTGGGCATGTGAGGCTGGAGACGGAACACGGCACTGGCACACCCAGTGGGGAAATCCTCGGGGCTCGGCCTCTCCCAGGCTCCTCCGTCCTGGGGGAAGCTGGCTAGCTCCCTCCAGGCCCCAGGCGCCCGTGGGGTTTGGAGGGACTCTTAGCAGCTCTTCCGAGTCCAGCAAACAAGACTCAGCGCAGCCCCTGCCCAGCGCATTCATCTCGCCTGGCACCTTCCCCAGGCGGGCGCGCGGCCAGCTCCCCGCGCACACATTTTCCGGCATGTCCGAGGTGTGAGAAAAGTAACACGTTGTTTCTGGTCTTGCTGGAAAAGGCCTGGTTTTAGAGAGTGCTGGGCTCTGAGCTTGTCGCAAAGTACGCCATGTGAGTCCTGACCGAAATACCAACTGACGTAGCAGAAGTTTCCTCGCGGACAAAACGCTTTGCTTGGAGACGGACGCCTGGGTGCTGACGGCCGAGCCAGGGCCCTCCAAGGGCCAGGGCCGTCCTCACCGCCCGGCTGTTGCCTCCCGGGGAGCCGCTGGGGAAAGGCAGTCCCGCGGAAAAGAGAACTCAGTCCGGTGACCAGTTACAAAATAAATACACCAAGCCCGCGGCTTGCCCAACTCCCCAAAATAACTATAACAACATATGTTGGAGAAAAGATCCCATTCATAATTCAGTGAAAAATTAGGAATCCCGGGAAGAAACTAAACAAAGAAGCACAGGACAGGAGACTCCCGCTGTCCCCTGAGAAATAAAACCACCGAGTCAGCGGGGAGAAAGCCGTGACTCTAGGTAGAAAGACATGCTATTTTTCAAATGTCCATTTTGTAGCAGAAATACTTGAAAAGGAAAGCGAGTGGGTGGGATCGTCAGACATGAAAATGAAAATCGCTTAAACCTTGAACTCCTGATGCAAGAATGGAGTGGAAAACCATGTAAAAATCTACAGGTCAGCCTGAAGTTACATAATCATTTCACACATGGAAAGATGACCTTTTGAATCAGCAGGGAAAGACAGTGCCATTTTTAATAAACAGTTTGGGCAAATGGCCAACTCCTTGAAATGAAATAAAATTAGATTCCTGTTTTGTGTTTCTAGATGGATTAAAGATTCGACTGTAAGATGAAACCAAGAAAACACTAGACGCATATTTCAGTGAATATTTGTGTGATCTTGGGGGTGACGGAGAACTTAATAAACATGAAACCAGAGATTAAAACAATAAGGAAAAGGTAACGGGTTTGACCAGAAAAATTTCAAAACTTCATTGTGTCAATAAATACAAACAGATCTTCGCTTTAGAAACGGACCAAGGAGCTCTTCCAACTTTTCGCCAACACAGGAAGAAAAACAAAACTGGCCACATTCATCCAGGCAGCGATTTTCCATCTCCAGCAGCGAAAACAGACAGACAGAAAAGCCCTGTCCTCGCGGAGTCGGCATCCACGATGAGAGAAAAGCACGTGAGGCAAACAAACAGAGAGTCGACCCCGGGGGACGTCCCTGGCGGTCCAGTGGTTACGAATCCCCCTGCCAATCCAGGGGACGTGGGTTCAATCCCTCATTGGGGAACCACTAATAGATCCCAGTGCCACAGGGCAGCTAAGCCCACTTGCCACAAGCAGGACCTGATGCAGCCACAGAACAATAAATAAATAGCAATTATCTTTAAAAAAAAAAAAGGTCACCCACTGAAAGCTTAAATCAAAACCCGAATCAGCGTCTGGAGAAGCTGCCGGTGTAAGGCAGGGGTGACTGCCTCTGTCTTCTGTGGTCCTTTAGGAGGTCATCTCAGGGGCATCTCCCTTTCTAAACCGTTTCCCCTTCTTCAGTGTGTTTTGTCCCTCATGTTACCTCATCCTCGAAAGGCTGAGGGTTCACAGCGTTTCACACAGATGCGTGGAGACGAGCGTGTGGTTTTAACTGGTGGCAGGAAGATGGCAAGTGGTCCTTGGAGGGGTCATCTACATTTTAATAGCTTTCTGTTTATCTCAGAGTCTACTAGGAAAGTACCGGTTTTCTATTTAAGGGAAACCTATGGCATTTCTTTTTCTTTACTTTTAGAAAAAATTTTTGACTGAATCCTGTGGCGTGGGAGATGTTAGTTCCCCGACCAGGGCTAGAACCGTGACACCTGCATTGAAAAGCAGAGTTTCAACCACTGGACCTCCAGGGAAGTCCCTGGCATTTTTTTTTAAATGAGTATGTTAAAAAAAAAGAAGTATGTTTAGGCAGGCAGCTGATGTGAAGACCAAGGTTAAGTGCATGATAAAACACGTGGTTCCAACACAGGGCCCGTTGTGACCTTGAGGGAAGTGGCCACTTTCTGGGAGGGCGGCTGTGGCCGGGGTCCGGGCCTCTAGGCAGAAGCTCTGAGAGGTGAGGGATCCCTGGCGAAGCTGAGCAGGATGCGGGCGGGGGTTGGGGGTTGAGCCGCAGCAGAAGGGAGGGGGGTCCTTGTGGAGGGACTGGGGGAGGATTAGGTGCCTCGGCTACTGTGAGACCTCAGAGGGGTCCCCGGGAAGGACCCTCGGCCCCGAGGGCTGATGCTGGGCTCCAGGGTTCCTATTGTGCCAGTCCACGCAGGGTCACTGCTACACCCAGGGAACCTCCAGGACTCCAGCGGTCCCTGCCCCGGGTTTGGGGCTCTCTGGCCCTGGGAGGCCGGACCGATACCCACATCTCTTCCCCGCCCCCACCAGTGGGGAGTGCAAGCCACCCCCGAAGGCCACTGATAGGTTGTTAGGCTGGACTTGGCTTCGCTGGGTGTGAAACCAGACCGGGGGCCTTGGTGCAAAGGTAACTCTGCAAGCAGTGGGTGTGTGGCAAGCGGTGAGCAAGGAAGCCTGGGACGCGTGTAAGGAAAGGAGCCACACTCAGATCCAGTGTTTCACGCAGACCCACAGCTCCTCACTCAGTCCTTTTGTTCCCGGTAGCCTCTGCTTACGTTCCTCCTCCCTGCTCCCCTCTCTTCTGTTTTAGAATACATTCAGTTTAGTATCCAGAGAGTTGAGAGCAACGCTTCAGTGCTTCGTGACACAATCCCCCCTGGCAGACATCACAGAGGCCATGCTTGTGAAACAGCAGTTTCAACAGTGTTGGAGTTGGAGCGATTGCCCAAGGCCCACCTGCAGCTAACCACCCCCCGACGTGTGTGCGCGCGGGCTGCCTTCACGGTGGTGGGTGTCTGGATGGCGGGGGAGCCCTGCAGGCTGCTCGGAGCTGCAGGAATGTGCTTCTTCATGGAAGGACAGGTTCAGGGGGCAAGGGGCACCCTCAGGACAGCAGGGGCTCCCAGAAGCGTTAGCGGACCAGGACCGGGGGCTATGTTAACCCACCTGCTCATCAGCCCATTACCCAGCTCCCCGCACCCCAAGACCATGCATGTCCCCCCATGCTGGGGAAGGACCATGGCCGCCGGGGCCACGGCCTCCCGAGGGGCAGGTGTGCTGCATGGCTCTGGGGCTCGCCTCGTCTCCTGCCACTGCTCCACGTGGGTTGGCTGGACTCTGTAAGGAAGATGTTAACTCGTGTCTCAGCATGAATGATTAAGCCATACTCCCTGGCTGGAGCCTGGCTGGAGCCTGGCCGGAGGGAGAGCGAGGCTCCCGAGACCAAGTACCCCCGGCTTCTCCTGGCTCTCAGCCTTCGCCTGACTGCGACGGGTCTCCAAGGCACATGGCCCCCAGTCTGCGTCCTCTGGCGTGTCCCTCCCAGGAGCGAGACCTGCCTCCTTGGTGAGGCAATCTCTCAGAGCTGCACCCCCTGTTCCTACTCTGCTGTACCTTCTCGTGAAAGTGTGAGTCGCTCAGTCATGTCCGACTCTCCGTGATCCCATGGACTGTAGCCCGCCAGGCTTCCCTGTCCATGAGATTTCCCAGGTGAGAGTACTGGAGTGGGTTGCCATTCCCTGCTCCTGGGGATCTTTACAACCCAAGGATCAAATCCACGTCTTCTGCATTGGCAGGTGGATTCTTTACCACTGAGCCACCTGGTTGCATCTCTTACAGCCAGGGGCTTTGTGGGGGGCCCTCCCCTCCACACACACATGTGCACGCATATAGGCATGCAATGCACACATACATACACAGCCCCCACAGGTAGACATGCATGCATGCACATACATAAACACTCACAATACACACGTGTGATACACACACACATCCATGCTTTCACTATACAGGTTAGGTCATTGTTTTTAAAATTCAAACAGCAAAAGGACTAACAGCAGCCCAGGCAGTCACATCTTCCCTGGCTGTCTGCCTCATGGGAGCGTCAACAACCAAGGCCTGAGGCCTGGCTGTTGACCAGGCGGGAGCCCGTCGGGCGGGCAGGCCCACAGCTTCCATAATGGGTTTGGACACGTGACACAGTCTTGCCACTCTGCTCAAAACTCAAAGTAGTAAAGACAACGGACGTCTGATTTTTACAAGCTGGACGCAGATTTCAACAGATAGTACACCAAGGAGGATAGAAGGAGGGCAACCGAGTGCAGGAAACTAGCTGGCAATCAGGCAGCTTCAGGCCCTGGTGCTGCCCCCGAAGCTGCTTTCACTGCTCCAGCTCTGGGGTCTTGCCACACGCGTGTTGGAATCAGCCGGTGTCCGTGAAAAGCCGGCTGGGAAGCTGAGTGAGATTGCATTGACTCTATGGATCAACCTGGGGACAAACGTAACAATGTCTAGTCTTCCGACCAATGATGGAGACTCTCTCTCTACTTACTTGGGTCTTCATTGATTTCTCTAAAACTGTTTTGCAGTTTTTAGCCTCTTCGATTTACCTTTTAGGGTTAGTATTTTTTTCCAACTATAAATGGTGTTTTACGTCAATTTCTGATTGTTGCCAGTATAGAACAATGGAGTGGGTAGCCATTCCCTTCTTCAGGGGATCTTCCTGAACCAGCTCAAGCCTGGGTCTCCTGCAGGCAAGCAGATTTTCTTACCATCTGAGCCACCAGAGAAGCCCAAAAGGAAAGTGGCTTCTCAGACTGGACTGGCCGGCCGCCCTTCGGGCTACTGCGCTGTCCCCTGGGCACAGTGTGTCCAACGTGTGCCTGCATGGTGGACAGGGCGTATTCCCAGGGTGCCTGCCACGCTCCACCCTCGGGGCCACCCCAGGGCCACCCGCAGCCCCTTCGCCCACATGGGCCCCATGTGCCCTCCCCACCATCCCAGCCGTCAACTCGCTGAGATATGCCAGGAGGCCTTCGACCAGAGAAGTCAAGGCCGTGGTGCTCGGGCCTGCTGGGGGCCGGCTCTGCAGTCTGATGGCTGGCAACCGCTCAGCACAGACCACGGGCAGGCTCCGCTGACTGCTCAGCACAGGCAGTGGGCGGGGCTCCGCTGACTGCTCAGTGCAGACAGTGGGCGGGGCTCCGCTGGCTGCTCAGCGCAGACAGTGGGCGGGGCTCCGCTGACTGCTCAGTGCAGACAGTGGGCGGGGCTCCGCTGGCTGCTCAGCGCAGACAGTGGGCGGGGCTCCGCTGACTGCTCAGCGCAGACAGTGGGCGGGGCTCCGCTGGCTGCTCAGCGCAGACAGTGGGCGGGGCTCCGCTGACTGCTCAGTGCAGACAGTGGGCGGGG
Source organism: Muntiacus reevesi (assembly GCF_963930625.1). Classification (NCBI taxonomy): domain Eukaryota; kingdom Metazoa; phylum Chordata; class Mammalia; order Artiodactyla; family Cervidae; genus Muntiacus; species Muntiacus reevesi. The sequence goes on from NC_089252.1 coordinate 118,305,594, forward strand.
CTCCGCTGGCTGCTCAGAGCGGACTGAGGATGGGGCTCGGGTGGTCAGGCCATCGGTCGGCTCATCCGTTACCTGGGATGGCGGCACTGCCCGAAACGGCCCCATCTGACCCCTCACCCGCTAGCTTCTCCGGAATCCTCTTCTGAAGGCAACACCCTCTGGGACAGGCTCACCCATTAAAGAAGCAAAGTTCTCTTCCCACAGGTGGATTGAGGGGGGCCCGGCCCACGGGGGAGGAGCAGGCACCCAGGCTCCACCTCACTCGTCTCCATCGGAATAAAGAGGCCAATGGAAGCACTGGGCTGGAACGGTGCAGGGAGGTGACCTGGGAAAGTCTGTGTCCAGCGTCCAAAAGCAGGACACCAAAGGCAGGGTCCGTGACAGCATCTCCAGGCCACGCAGCCACTTCTGTGACCACAGGGTCAGCTGTGACCACAGGATCCACACACCTGCACACACGTGCGTCCACAGCTGTGACCGCAGGATCCACACACCTGCACACACGTGCGTCCACAGCTGTGACCGCAGGATCCACACACCTGCACACACGTGCGTCCACAGCTGTGACAACAGGATCCACACACCTGCACATGCCAGCATCCACGCCTGCCAGGAAGAAGCAGCTCAGTGTGGTCCCAAGAGTGGAGGGCAAAAGTGGGCAGCGCATAAAGAATCGCAACTGCCAGTGGGAGACAATCAAACTAGCAAACACACTCAACTTTGCTAGGAATGCAGGGGGCACAGACTAAAGCAATGGCACCTTTTGAAAAAAACAAACAGACTACCCCTGTCGAAAACTGGCCCCAGAATGCATCACTGTTTTATAAAGTGGTTCCGTAACTCGAGGCTGAGAGAGATACAGGACTCGCTGACGGCAGGGATCCCACCCGATCACAGCCTCCGGAGGATGAGTTGGCAATGGATATCAGATCTAATGACACCCTTTGACTCAGATACCTCACTTTCCACATTTATTTGTAAGAAGTTATAGAATAAGGAGACAAGCGTGTGCCCACTGGGGAGATTTACTGCCGTTTTGTATAGGATGTGAGAGTTGGACTATAAAGAAAGCCGAGCACCAAAGAATTGATACTTTTGAACTGTGGTGTTGGAGAAGACTTTTGAGAGTCGCTTGGACTGCAAGGACATCCAACCAGTCCATCCTAAAGGAAATCAGTCCTGAATATTCACTGGAAGGACAGATGCTGAAGCTGAAACTCCAGCCCTTTGGTCACCTGATGCAAAGAACTGATTCATTAGCAAAGACCCTGATGCTGGGAAAGATTGAAGGTGGGAGGACAAAGGGACAACAGAGGATGAGACGGTTGGATGGCATCACCGACTCGATGGATACGAGTTTGAGCAAGCTCTGGGAGTTGGTGATGGACAGGGAATCCTGGCGTGCTGCAGAACATGGGGTCGCAAAGAGTCAGACACAACTGAGCAACTGAAGTGAACTGATAGGATTGTGAAAACCTGGAAACCACATAAATGTCCTTCAGGAATGGATCTGCTAAGTAAATTATGATGCAGTCACTTCTATGGAAGAGTAGACGATTCTTGTAAATGACAGCTACTAACCTGTCGTCGTCGTTCAGTTGCTAAGTCAGATCTGACTCTTTGTGACCCCAGGGACTGCAGTGTGTCAGGCTCCTTTTGTCCTCCACTATTTCCCCAAATTTGCTCAAACTCATGTCCATTGAGTCGGTGATGCCATCCAACCATCTCAACCTCTGTCATCCCCTTCTCCTCCTGCCTTCAATCTTTCCCAGCATCAGGGTCTTTGCTAATGAATCAGTTCTTTGCATCAGGTGACCAAAGGACTGGAGTTTCAGCTTCAGTATCTGTCCTTCCAGTGAATATTCAGGGCTGATTTCCTTTAGGATGGACTGGTTGGATCTCCTTGCTGTTCAAGCGACTCTCAAAAATCTTCTCTAGCACCACAGTTTGAAAGCATCAGCTCTTCATTATTGGCATAGGAAGAAGCATACATCTGTTGCTGTTTTTAAAAAGTTCCAGAAGCACCCCCAAGTGTGCCCTGATGGACAATAGAACAACAATGTGACCTATACACACAATGAAACATTATACACCTGTGACGAGGAAGGAAATTCTGACACACGTGACGACGTGGATGAACCTTAAGGGTATTATGCCTAGTGAGGTGAGTCAGTCACTAAATGAGAGGTACTGTGTCATTCCCTTCCCACGAGGGGCCTGAAGCAGTCAGGTTCATACCATGGTGGCTTCCAAGGGGCTAGGGGCAGGGAGGCGGAGTGCACTGTGGGCAGAGTTTCAGTTTGGAAAGAAGAAAAACTTTGAGAATAGATGGTGCTGATGTTTGCCCCACAATGTGAACACACCTCGCACCACAAACTGCACACCTGAATGGCTCTGATGGCAATTTTACATCATGCACTTTTTGTCACATTTTTTAAAAAAGGCTCCAAAGCAGTTCAATTTTCCGTTTTTGTAATATAGCAAGAAATGTTAACAATGGTGTGATTATGAATGTCCTTTCTTTTTTTATACTTGTCTGTACTTTTTGATATTTTGGGCAGTGAGAACAGTAATTTTTATACCACTTTAAAAAGCCATTTCAAAAATAGCGCACTAAATCGCGCAATCAGACGTATTGGGCTGACCAAAATGGCCACTTGCTTTTCCTGTGAGATGGTTCTAGTAGGGCTTTGTGGTCTCTAATCTCATTCGAAGCAATTTTGATAGGTTGTAGTGTGACAGCTGTCATACCAGCATGCATTAAAAAGAATCAAATTTGTACATTTTTGTGTAGCTATTTTAATATCAAAGATGGAAGAAAAAAAGCAACATTTTTGGCATACTATACTTTGTTATTTCATGAAAGGTAAAAATGGAACTGAAATGCAAAAACTGATTTGTGCAGAGTGTGGGGGTGGGTGCTGTAACTGATGGAACGTGTCAAAGGCAGTCTGCGAAGCTCGTGGTGGAGGCTTCTTGCTGGACAATGCTCCACATCGTGTAGACCAGCTAAAGCTGATAGGAATCCAATCAAGATATTAATAGAGAACAATCAACATCGTACCACACAGGAGACACTGCCATACTCAAAATACCCACATTAAGGACTGAAAATCATCTGCACCAGCTGGGTGACATTCTCACGCTGATGTCTGGGTTCCACACAAGGTGAGCAAAAACCTTCTTGACTGTATTTCTTCATGTGATTCTCTACTCAAAACATATTGAAAATGTTCCATTTTTAAACTGTGATGGGTGATAAAAGTGGATGCTATACAATATTGTGGAGCAGAAGAGATCGTGGGGCAGGTGGGATGAACCACCACCAAACACAGCAAGGCCAGTCTTCATCTGAGAAAGCGTGTCGTGTATGTGGTGGGATTGGAGGGGAGTCCTCTGTTATGAGGGCCTTCCAGAAAACCAAACAATTAATTCCAACAAGCACTGATCCCAGTTAGACCAGCTGAAAGCAGCACTTGATGAAAAACCTCCAGAGTTGGCCGAGAGAAGATGCGCAATCTTCCCTCAGGATAACCAAGAGCCCATGATTTTTTGACAACCAGTCAGAAACTGTTACAGCTCTGTTGGGGAGTTCTGATTCATCCTCCGTACCCACCAGGCATCGCACCTTTGGATGTCCATCTATTCCGTCTTTACAAAATTCTCATAATGGAACAAGATTTCAATTGCCTGGAAGATTGTAAGAGGCACCTGGAACAGTTCTTTGCTCAAAAAGATAAAAAGTTTTAGGAAGATGGAATTATGAAGCTGTCTGAAAAATGGCGGAAGGCAGTGGGACAAAATGGTGAATATATTGTTCAATAAAGTCCTTGGTGAAAATGAAAACAATGTGTCTTCTACTTTTACCTAAGAACTGGAGGAATTTTTGGCCATCACCCTACAGCAGAACCGTAATTTTTTCTGGTTATAGAAGTAATACAAATTCATTCTAGAAAATCTGGAAAAGTGAAAGAGATAATGCTTAAAAAAAGAAACTATAATTTCATCACTTCAAAGTAAATATTCTTAAAAATCATCACTGTAAATACTTTGATATCTATTTCTTCTTCTACAAATGTTTTTTCTTTAAATAATCATATCCAGAGTATACCTTTATAGATTTTTGCATCCTGCTTTTTTTTTCACTTTAACTTTCATCAGATAGTCTTTTAAAGAGTGGAGAAGTCTCTAAACTATGGCAACTGACTCCAGTATTCTTGCCAGGAAAATGCTATGGACAGAGGACCCTGGTGGGCTATAGTCCATGGGGTTGCAAACAGTCAGACACGACTGAGCAACTGAGCACAAGGGCTGGAGAAGACTTTTGACAGTTCCTTGGACTATAAGGAGATCAAGCCAGTCCATCCTAAAAGAAATCAACCCTGAAAATTCATTGGAAGGACTGATGCTGAAGCTGAAGCGTCAATACTTTGATCACCTGATGCGAAGAGCTGACTCACTGGAAAATACCCTGATTTGGGGAAAGATCGAAGGCAGGAGGAGAAGGGAACAACAGAGGTTGAGATGCTTGGATGGCATCAGTGACTCACTGGATGTTAGTTTGAGCAAATTCCAGGAGATAACGAACGACAAGGGACTGGGGTGGCAAAGAGTTGGACACGACTTAGTGAGTGAACAGCAAGTCTTTTAAAATCCTGATTGAAACAGACAAATGGTATTCTGCTACATAGGCGGTTCCATTATCACTTTTTCCTTTTGTTGGACTTTAGTTGGTTTCCAATTTTTCTCAAGTGTCAGTAATATTGAGAAGAAGTCTGTTCATAAATCTGACTGCGAATCTGCTCATTTCTTTGGGCTCAGGCTCTAAAAGGACATGTACTGACTCAGGGCTGCTGTACAAAATTCAAGGTTGCTTCCTGGGAAGGTACTAACTTCACGTCTTTCCAACAGTGGAATCACTCTAAAATATCCTGATCAATTGGATGAAAGGGTATTTGGCGTTTCTTGGATCAGTGGTGAGGTTAGATACTTCCCTTGGCAGCGATATGCTATTTGCATGCTCTGTTGAGGTCTGTTTTCCACTTGACCCCGTCCTGCCCTCACTGTTTTGAAGTGAGGAGGAATCCCGCGCGACTCTGGTGGGGGTGTCGCCTTCGGGGTCTTCTCATCAGCCCAGGGCTCTTGCAGGGTGCCCCCTCAGCGGGAAGCCCCCCGTGCAGTCAGTTCCCAACCCTTGCTTCCTTGTGGTTTGCTCAGAAAGGTGATGGCCAGTGGCCCGGGAGAGGGGATGGGAGGCGAGGCTTTGGGCGGTCGCAGGGCACATGCTGACCCTGGGGACTTTGGCTGGGCAGGAGTGACTCATTAACTAGTCACCCCACCAACGCCCCTCCCCGAGGGGGGCCTGGGCAGCGGTGTCCCTCCTCCTGTTTCTGAACGTGAACCTGGCTCCTGCCCGGGGGACATCAAGCTTAGCCGTGGACTCGCACACTGTCCATCTGCCCTTCGATGCGGTTCTCAGGTATGTCCGCTCTCAGATCAGCCTCGCCCGGGTTTCCGTGAAGACGATGCTGCTTTCCATCTGCGGGAGCTCGCCCTGGCTCCCCCACAGCTCCTGTCTCATCGCGGCTGGCCTGTGTCACAGAGCACCCTCCATGGCCACTGCCATCCCCCTGGCCTCAGGGCCTCATCCTCTCTGCCCTTCTTGCAAGCCCCAGCAGACTGTCCGATGGCAGCACCGCCACACGCGGCACCTTAGTGGACACCGCTCTCCATCATGGGATGTTCTACTGGACACACTCCCCCTTCCCCAAGCTGGGTACTGTGGGCTTCCTGGGGTGACTAAGAAATGGCCCAGCCCCCCAAAAAGCTCAGCCACTCATCTATCAGGCACTCATCAAGGCCCTTCCAGGCAGGGGGATGTTGTGAAACCAAGATTCATATACCTCCTGCCTTCACAGAGCCTGGGCTGCCAGGGTCCTCACTCGTCACTTACTCGTTGAGTCCACACACACATCGTCGGAGCCCTCTTATTCCAGGCCCTGGGCCGTGAAGCACAGGCCTGCGAGCCTGGCCCAGCCTGCTGTGGGAGGCAGGGCTGAGAAGGAACTTGAGGGGCTGCTGATACCTGAAGGGTGAGCAGGTCTGACCAGGAGGGGAGAATGAGCCAGGTAGGGGCACCTTTACTGAGCAGCCCCGCAGAAACCGGCCAGGGGTGTCCCGGGTCTCTTTGGGGAAACGGGTCTCCTAAATTCCCCAGCGACCAACTCCTTAACCTGTTTGGCAGTGATTCCTCAGCACTGTTTAATTTCTCCCAAGCTGACCATGTGTAAGTCTTTCAGAAACTTATTAATTCCACAGTGGAGCACTTACTGAATGCTTGGTGCTGGAGATACGAAGGGACCGAAGGGACAGGGATCACTGCTTTGGTGGACCTTACGTTCTTTGGAGGAGACAGAAAGCAAATGAAACAAAATGCAAAATATATAATATGTTAGCAGGGAAGAAGCACCAGGAAGAAAAGTTCCACAGGACAGGGGAAGAGGAAATATCAGGAGAATGTGAACATTTGAGACTGGGTGGTCAAGGCAGAAGGTAGTGTTAGTCCCTCATTTGTATCCGACTGTGACCCCACGGACTGTGCCCGCCAGGCTCCTCCAGCCATGGGGTTCTCCAGGCAAGAACACTGGAGTGGGTTGCCATGCCGTCCTCCAGGGGATCTTCCTGATCCAGGGATCAAACCCAAGTCTCCTGCATTGCAGGCGGATTCTTTACTTTCTGAGCCACTACCACGGAAGGTAGCATGTGAATAAAACCTTGAAGAGGGCGATGGAGCCACGGGGACGTGCTTGCACAGGCAGCAGGAACAGCACATGCAGAGGCCTTGAGGTGGGGTCGTGTCTGGAAAGTCTGTGGGGCCACGGGGGGCCAGTGCGGCTGCAGTGATGTCAGCAAGGGCGAGACGAGAGCAGCAAAGGTCGGGTCAGGACAGAGGCCAACCCTGCAGGGCGCTGCAGACGTGGGAGGCGGGAGGCGCTCAGTGTTCAGAGAAGCGACACAATCTGACTCAGGCTGTAAGACAGCATCTTGACTGTTCTTGTTTCTTTATTTTTCTCCAGTCTTACTGAGACATAATTGACACATGTCATTGCATAAGGTGTACAACATAATGGCTTGATTTACACATGTCGTAAAGTTATTACTGCGATGTTTAGTATGTATCTCATATGGATACAGTAAAAGCAAAAGGAGGGAAAAAAAGATTTTTGTGATAAGAACTCTTAGGTTCTAGTCTCTTAATGACTTCCATAGATAACACACAGCGGCATTAATTATATTTATCATGCTGTATGTTACATCACCGACTCAATGGACATGAGCTTGAGCAAACTCCGGGAGACAGTGAAAGACAGGGAAGACTGGGGTGCTGCAATTCATGGGGTCACAAAGAGTCAGACATGACTTAGTAACGGAACAACAGCAACATAACATCCCTAGTTATTTATCGTTACCTGGAAGTTTGTCCCTCTCGATCACCCTCCTGCAATCCCGCCCCTCACCGTCCTCTGGTAAACCTCATCTCTTTTTCTACTGTTGTTGTTCAGTTGCTCAGTCGTGTCTGACTCTTTCCGACCCCATTGGCTGCAGCACACCAGGCTTCCCTGTCCTTCACCGCGTCTCCATTTTTGCTTTCCACATGTAAGTGACGGCCATACAGTGCCTGACTGTCTCTGCTCAGCTTCTTGCTAGCCTGTGCAGAAGCCACCTGGTGTGCTGAAGCTACGGATGCAACTTTGTTTCCAAGCTTCTTCTGAACTTCCGGTGTCATTGTCAGTGAGAAGATGGGGAAGACTGGCCTGAGAATGTGTGAGGAGCAAAGGATCGATGGCAGGCAGGGATGTGCCCGCCTCTCACCTGCACAGAGACCAGGCAGTGAGCTTGAACCCTGCAGACCTCTGTCTCTTCTGTGAAAAGGAGTGAGCTGGGTCTGTTCTGCGGGTGCTGGCCAGGGCCTGCGTGAATGTTCAGGAGGTGCAGACAGCACCATCACCGTCCTCGATCTCGAGGCCAGTCTCCTCCAAACCCTCCCACCGAGCCCCAGTCTGGCCCCTGGTGGCAGCCGGATTTGTGTGCCTGGCTCTGCGGCGTGCATGGGGAGGGCCCCAGGCTGCAGGGCCCAGTGTCCTGCATAGTCTTAGGAGTCCAGACCCACAGCACTCTGGAGAGCCCAGACAGGTCCCAGCTATCAGCTGCGGCTCCAGCAGTGTCCTGGAGAGGAACAGAATCAGAAATGCTGCTGGCCTCCCACACCAGGAGGCAAGGATGTGCGTTCTGTAGAAGGCACTCCCGGGCCACCATCGAGGTTGTCTGGAAGATGCCATCTCGGCAGCGCGGATGGACCACCGGGCTTGCTCGCCCGCCTCCCTCCTTACCAGCTGTGTCTGGGAGGACCGCGGCCTCGGAGTCCTCTTCATCCGTAAAATGTTGGCTGAGAACACGACAGGTTTGGGTAAACGGCGCGCAGGGTGTCACCCTCAGCGCACGTGTCTCCAGGGCTGGTCACTCAGCGTCCCGCGCCTCCTGTCCCCCGGGGGCTGCCGCGGACTCGAGTGAGTGCGTTGTCCCGAGCGGGCTGGCGGCTCACCGGACGCTCGCCCGCATCTCTCCAGCAACGTCCCGAACAAGTCCTGGCTTTGCCTGTAGGCCGCCCGGGGCTGCAGATGGGAGCGGGGTGGGGAGGGTCGGGCCGGGGCTGTTCGGCGGCGCCCAGCCCGCGTAGAACTCCTCGGAGCCCCAGGCCAGGCCCACGTTCGTTCTCACCTGGGCTAGAACCTCCGGAGCCGCCGCTACCAGGCCACTGCGACTGGAGGGGCGGGACGGGGGCGGGGCCTGGACCTGGGAGGGGCGGGGCCTGGGCGTGTGACGCGCGGCGCGGGCCAACGGGCGGGGCCTGGCCAGACAGGGGCGGGGGTAGGGGCGGGGGTAGGGGCGGGGCCGGGGCGCGTGACGCGCGGCGCGGGCCAATGGGGCGCGCGCCCGAGGCCGAGCCTCCTGCGAGCCTTCTCGGCGCCCGGCGCGTCACGTGAGCCCGGGGAGTGAGCGCCGAGAAGCGGCGGCGGCTGCGGGGGCTCGGCCGCAGCGACGCGGGCCGGGCGAGGCGAGTGAGTGCGGGACGCGCGGCCGCCGCCCCCAGCGCAGCCCGCGTGGGCCCGGAACCGCCGGGCCTGGCCGCCGGCCGGCCGCGCCGAGTTCAGGTAGGAGCGCGCGGCGAGGACGGTCGCGCCTGGACCGGGCCCGGCGAGGGCGCGGGGGGCCCTCTGCGCGCCGGGCTGGGCGCCCGCACGACTGTCCGGACTCCGCGCGAGTGTCGGGGGAGATGTCGGCGGAGCGGGACCCCCGGTGCAGGGCCGGGGCCGGGGCCGGGGCCTGGGGCGGGCGGGCGGGACGGCGATCCCCCGTGCCCACCGGCCCGGTCCCCGCGCCAGCCTCGGTGCCTGGCCCCGCGCGTCCGCGCGCGCTTTGCGGGCCGGCCGCCCATATGGCAGGCGCGGCGGGGCCTGCGGGCGGAGGGGTTACTGCCGGTCGCCGCGGCCGGCCCGGGGGAGGCGGCGCCCGGCTCCCCCCGCCCCTTCCCACGCGCGGCCCCACGCGAGCCGGAGCGTCGCGGGGTCCCCCGCCCGGCCCTCAGCGCGCCCCGCACGCGCAGTCACGCGGCAGGAACTCGCGCTCCCGCCCGCCACTCTGCGGGTCCCTTCGGGCCCTCCCTCCACCCCTACTGTTTGCCGGCCCAGGCCCCGGGGGTGACAGGTCCCCGGGTGCCTGAGGCCTTGGAGCCACTCCGCCGCCTCCAGGGACCCGGCGGACCGCGGGGAGCCCCGTCGCCCCACAGGTGCGAGGCCGCGGCCGCGGGACTCTTATTTTGAAGGGCGGCCCCCCCGCCGTGGTCTGCACGCTGACCCAATGGAAGGCCCTTGGCCGGCGCTAGGCTTGTTATCAATTACATGTTGTTCCTGCGGCCGCCGTGTCCCCGGGAGGATAAACAGCAGGCCCGGCCGGCCGGGCGGGGAGGGGCGGAGTCCGGCCACGGCCAGGGACGCTGGCCGGGACAGGGCGTCCCCCCTCCCTCCCCCCTTCCCCCCGCGGCCTGCGTCGGTGGCCGGGCCACGTGCTGCTGTGTTTCAGGGCCGGTCCCGGCGCCCCGCGGGTCCCGTGGGCTCTCAGTGCTCGCGTCCTCCCGGCCGAGGAGCCCTGCCCGAGGGCCCAGGCGGTCTGCTGCGGCCCCCACCCCCGGGTCTTTGCACTCCGTCCGCAAAGTTCGGCCAGGGTCCTGTTTCAGAGTCGGGGATAAACGTCCAAACGGCTTATATTCTGGTGGGGAGACCGAGAACGAAGTGTGTAAATACATAACTGCAGGAGCAACTGTTAGGAAGACTATGATGCAGGGTGGTATAGCAGAGGGTGGTGGGCAGGGAGGGAGGCCTCACAGGGAATGACTTCAGAGCTGCGGGATCTAAGTCAGGGGCTCCCTCCTAGACGGCTGGAAAGAGGGGTCCTTGGAGTGAAGCGCTGGGGCCCTGGCCTGGGACGGTGAGGCTGGTGAGCTTGTGCAGGTGGAGCAGTGGTTGGGGCAGACCGGCCTTCTTGGAGGAGACTGGGTCCATTCCTTTGGGAATCTCTTGAGTTCCTGCCTACCCTGTCCTGTTGTACTTATTTCCCCCTCTTATTTCTTTTATAGCATTTAATCTGTGGATATCTTAGTTTATGTCTCTAAAATTTAAGACCTCCTTTGAAAAGTATGTACCAACCACAGTACATCATCCCATTTAAAAATACTGACTGTAATTCCTCAATATTATGGAATCGTCAGGTAGTGATCACATTTCTGGGGAGAGTTTCAAGGGCAGGGACATGGCCCTGTCTGCCTTTTCTGCCTGGTTCCTGCCTAGTTCTAGGAAGACCGGAGTCCCCGGGTTCCTCAGCATGGCGGCAGAGGGGAGAAAGACCACGACCTCACCCTTGAGACTCACCCTGACGGCTGGTGCTGCCTGTCCGTCTCTGTAGCGAGTGCTCAGCGTGTGTAAGCTCATCGGTCTTACAAAAACCCAGGAACTAGGCACGGTTGTCAGGATCCCACCCAACACACGGCACACAGAGCATGCACCACCTGCCCAAGGTCACACAGCTGACAAGCTGCAGAGACAGCAGTTCAGTGTGGGCGATGGGGTGGAGGTTGGGGTCTCAGGCTGAGTGTGGGCTCTGTTCTTCACATTATCTGGCATTTTCATGCCTTCTCAGCACCTGATTCAGTGAATAGTGTATATTTTAAAACTCCCAGCTTTAAAATCCTTAGCTAAAAAGCCAAACGTTCTCCTGCAAACATTGCCCTGGATGCAAACTTGCATCTTGCCTAATTTTCCTGGGGCTCAGTGAAGCTTCCTGGCTGGGTCATCACACACGGAACAGGTGGGGTGACTGGGGTTTGGGGAAGCAAGAACTGGCCCCAGGTCACGACTGAGGATGGCCTGGCCCTGGGAGGTCCCGAGCGTTGGCTGGGCCTGCCGAATGTTGGGCAGTGCTGGGCCCGACCGAGTGCTAGAGACAGAGATGGGTGTAGTGGGAGCGGACGTGGTGCCTGGTGGCCAAGACTGTCTGCTTTAGCTGCAGATCGTTCCCCTTCCTCAACTCAGTAAACACCGGCTGTGGTCACTGGGTGGGGACAAAGGTCTGCAGAGGTGGCCCTGTCACAGCCACTGTTGACTCTTCTTGGACACCGACCCGCATGGCCTTTAGCCTGCCTCTGTCCTCTCTGCTGACATGCCCTGAGCCCCTCCTGGGCACCAGCAGCCTCACCAGGGGCTGGGAACACAACCAGACCCGACTGCCCAGCCTTCACCAGGGGGGCCCTGGTCTGGTAGGGAGGCAGCGTGAGCTGGGTAAGTGCTCCACGGGGTGCCAGCTGGGGGTCTCATCGCCCACCAGGCAGATGTGAGTCAAAGGCGGGAGTAGCTGAGCCCTGGGACCGGAGTGCGTCCTCCCTGAGTTGTTGTCGCAAAGCAGGGCCCTACTGCTGCTGAAGCCCCTTAAGGTGCCCAGTCCAGTGGGGGGTGCTTGGTGGAGGCCCGTCCCTAATTCACTGGAGAGGCAGCTGAGATGGGACGGGCCCAAGGACTGGGTGGTGGGTGGGCTGCCCCCTTTTAGGTGGTCAGACAGCCCTTGAGGGGGTCTTTACTTTATGCCTCAGAGTAGACTTGTCTGGTTGAAATACAAACTCCTCATTTATATTTGAGTCTCAGATGAAACAATTTTTTAGTATAAGCTTGCTGTATCCAATGTTTGGACATGCTTCTGTTAAAAGTTGTTCATTTTTTAAACTCAGTTTCAAGTTGAACCGGGTGGCCTATATTTTTATTTGCTCAATCTGGCAACCCTACCAAAGCTGCAGCAACAGGGGGTCAGAGGGCATGTGGCTGTCCTCCGCCTCCTCCCCCCCCCCCCCCACCGCCCCGCCACCCACCGCCGGCAGTTCTTCTGCAGGAACGGGACAGAGGTCAGTTATCCAGGGATGATGGTGACTCTGCTCAGCTGGATGGGGTTCCCACCTGGCCGTGTGGGGTGCAGAGTGCCCCCTCACACACCTACCCTCTCCCTCACACGCACTCACACTCAGACATGCATGTTCCTTTTCAGAATTGTTCTGAAAAATCTGTGTGAAGCCACAAGAGCCGGGTTGTGCAATGGGCTTGGAGAGCACTTTTGCAAACAGGTGGTGCAATTTCGGAAAACACGCTTGCAGCGTTCCCCCATCGGATGGATGGAGGCAGGATCCAGGCCTGGGGCGGCGGGAGGCTGTGGCTGGCCACGGCGTGGGGCCAGGAGCCTCCGAGGAGGGGGTTGACTGCGCTGCTTTCCTGACGGGGCCTTCTTGGTTTTCTCTGCAGCCGCCAGGCCAGCATGGTGGACCACTTGCTCCCAGTAGACGAGACCTTCTCGTCGCTGAAACGCCCTGTCGGTTTTCTGGGTGACGGGCGGGCGTACCACATGCTGCCCTCGCCCCTCTCCGAGGACGACAGCGATGCCTCCAGCCTCTGCTCCTGCGCCAGCCCCGACTCGCAAACCCTGTGCTCCTGCTACGTCGGTGGCCGGGGGCCCGAGGGCCAGGATGGTATCCTGGACTTCCTGCTATCCCAGGCCACCCTGGGCGGTGGCGTTGTGGCTCATGGCAGCCCCATGGCCTGGGGGGCCTGGCGGAAAACACCGGCCCCCGTGAAGGGGGAGCATTTCAGCTTCCCCGAGTTCCCGGTGGGCGACCCCGACGACGTCCCTCGGCCCTTCCAACCCACCCTGGAGGAGATCGAAGAGTTTCTGGAGGAGAACATGGAGCCAGCGGTGAAGCAGGCCCCAGAGGGCAGTGGCAAGGACAACGCCTGTGGCCAGCTCTCCACCGGGCCACACAGGGGCCACCTCCACCCTGGGGTGGGTGGCAGAGAGCGCTGCGCCTCACCGCTGGGGGCCGGTGCAGCTGGCAGCCAGGGCCCGGCTGGGGGCCCCGCCCCCGACACCCCAGTCCCACTGCTGCTGCAGATCCAACCGGTGCCTGTGAAGCAGGAGTCGGGCGCCGAGCCTGCCTCCCCGGGGCAGCCCCCCGAGGCTGTCAAGGTGGCGCAGCTGCTGGTCAGTATCCAGGGCCAGACCTTCACACTTGTGCCCCAGGTGCTGCCCTCATCCAGCCTCAGCTTGCCATCCAAGTTCGTGCGCATCGCCCCTGTGCCCATCGCAGCCAAGCCCCTTGGGTCAGGACCCCTGGGGCCCGGCTCCGCAGGCCTCCTCGTGGGCCAGAAGTTCCCCAAGAACCCGGCGGCCGAACTCATCAAAATGCACAGGTGCACTTTCCCCGGCTGCAGCAAGATGTACACCAAGAGCAGCCACCTGAAGGCCCACCTGCGCCGGCACACAGGCGAGAAGCCCTTCGCCTGCACCTGGCCGGGCTGTGGCTGGAGGTCAGTATGGCGGCGGCAGCCAGGCGCTGCACAGGGCCCACACGCCTCTGCTCCCGGGGTGTGTGGCCAAGACCGAGTCCGCGCTTGGATAAGGTTGATTAGGGCGGGGAGGGGGTGGGCAGGCCCAGAGGTCCCTGTGTGCCTCTGATTGCTGGCGTTCAGTCTCATGGTGACCAGGTGAGGCTGCGGCTGTGCCAGGGAGGGGCTGGGCCACGCAGAGGGCTCCCCTGGTGGTGCCGGTCCGCTGAGAGCCACGGGGGGCGGCTGCGCACCACGTGTCCCTGCGGTCCCGTGCTGCGCGCCCCCGCACCGTGCGCCCCCACAGCGCCCCAAGGGTAAGTACCACCTCTCACCCCCCTTCACTGCTGAGCATGTGGAGGCTCAGAGCTGCTCAGTAACGTGGCCCTTTGCTGATGGGGTCAAAACCAGGGGCCAGAAGCGGCCGCCTCCGCAGGCTGAAGGCCCAGCCGCTTGACAGCCGTCCTGGGGGAACTGGCGCTGTGCTGGAGATGCCAGAGAGGCCACGGGGCGCTCCGGGCTCGGGTGCCGAGCTAGAAGCGGGAGACTGCTCCCCGGATCTCGCTCCGTGCACGTGGGGGACCAGCTCTCAAAGCGGGGAGTGGCTCGCCCAGCGTCACCCAGCCCCTGGGCGGGCAGAGCGGGTGGGACCACAGTGGATCGCCCCCAGTCCCCCGGCAGGCCCGCCCTCTGGGGGGGAACTGTTCCTGAGGCTCTGGTGCAGGTCAGGGGCGATGTGCTCAGGACGCCCCCCTGCAGGAAGCTGGCTGGCCCAGGAGGTGCGTGTGCTCCTTGCACACTCAGTCCTGCCTAGTGTGGCTTCCGTGTGTGAGGGGGTGGGAGGCACACTTGGCTTTGTGCAGACCTGAACCTCACAAGGGGCACGTGTGCCACACACGATCGTGCGAGCTGCATGGTTGCCCCCCATGCGTGTGTGGGGGTGCACATGATACCCCGTGCTTCCGGATGGAACTGCTCCCGAGAGCAGGGGAGAACTGGCCCTGGGCCGGAGGTGCTGGCCTCAAGAGTCGTGGCAGGCCGAGGCTGGACGGATGGGAGCCCTGTGCCCAGCATCCCGGTTCGTGGAGCAGTGAGCTGGCTCGACAGCATCGGGCAGAATTGGCCGGTATGCTTCAGGGCAGGCTTGCCGGCCGGCGGGGAAGCTGGGGTCAGTAGACAGACCCGGGGCCCTGCGGAGGCCCAACCGCGGCAGGGGGCATCCTGACCCTGAGGGTGGGGCGGCTGGTGGCAGGGAGTGGACCCCAGCCCTGCACTGCCCACTGGCCAGTGCCCTCCCGTGGTCCCCTGGCCAAGCCTGTTTCCTTGTCTGTCAAGTGGAAGGCTTGCTTGTGGTCTCTGTCCCTCAGGGCCACGTGTGCAGGGATCATCCTGGTCGTGTGCTGCTCTCTGATGAGGACAGAGTGTGAGGAGGACCAGGGAGGGGTCAG
This sequence comes from Muntiacus reevesi, assembly GCF_963930625.1. NCBI lineage: Eukaryota > Metazoa > Chordata > Mammalia > Artiodactyla > Cervidae > Muntiacus > Muntiacus reevesi. The sequence continues at coordinate 118,321,015 of NC_089252.1, forward strand.
CCCGCTTCCACTGGGCAGCACCCACGTTGCAGGCTGGCACCCGGAGACTCCTGGGCCAGTGCTGTCTTTTTGGTGGGGGTGGGGCTGTGGGCAGCCTCACAGTCCCGGGCACTGTCCACCCCCCAGAACTGAGGCTGGGAGGAAGGGCCTGGTCCTGGTCAAAGCCGCCTGCTTGGCCGCTTCCCCGGGAGAAGAGGACCTGTGTTCTGGGCTGTCCTGGAGGGCACATGGGACCGTCGGCCCAGGGCGTCAGGGAGGCAGGTCTCAGCCCCCAGCACAGTGGCCCTGGAGGAAGTGAGTTCCCCATGGGGGGAGGTATTTAACCCAGAGTGGGATTCATGGTGGGCATTCAGGTTTGCACTGCCTGAGCCCTTGGGTGGTCTTGCCCAGGATCCCGGAGTGGGGGAGGCATGGTGGGAGCTTGGCACCGTGAGGTCTCACGGAGCCCTGGGGAGCCATGTCTGCCATCAGCCAGGCGGGAGGCTTCTCCCCGGTCTGGTTCTGGCCCTCACGGGGTCACATGTGGGTCTTGCGAGGCAGAGGCCCTGCCAGGCAGGGAGCTGAGGGCGCCTGCCCTTGTGGGGGCCGTGTCTCACCGGTTAGTCTTCAGGGATCCTGAACTGCTGCTTATGTGGCCATGAGTTGACCTGTCCCGTCCACGTGGTCGTAACTGCCAGCTGAGTGACCGAGGGCCGTCCTTCCAGCACGTGGGTGGGAGGGTGGACTGACTTTGGGGCAGCTCCATCAGGACAGGGGAGAAGGTGACAGTGGCCAGCTCACCAGGCACTTACTGAGTGCCAGGCACTGTCCTGAGGGTCTTAGAGCTGGGCTGCCCTCTGCAAATCCCCACCCTGGCTTGCATGATTCCTTCCATGAGGGACTTATTACCTTTCCGCCCCCTCAGGTACACTTAGATTCCTATCCAGACGCCTCATTCTGGACCGCAGGCTCATGCGGCCTGCCTGCCAGCCTCCCTTGGGCAGTGTGGGCTGTCATGGCCCGCTGTGGCCTGTGTCTCCAGCATTCTTCTCTGGGGGAGGCTGTTGCTAGTCTTGCCATGACTCTGGCTCCATCATTCCCAAATCCCGGTCTCTTCGAGGCCTCCCAGCACCCCTGTGGTTTGTTGGCACCATCTCGTTTTACGTAGGGGGAAACTGAGGCCCAGAAAGACCCAGTCATCGCCTCGGCGACAAAGCGCACCCCGCCATGGTGAGGGCAGCATGCCTCTGCCACGTACAGCCCCAGGGCCGGGCTGGCCACCCCTCTCGCTGGGCAGTGCTCTCGTGTGCCAAGAGTCCTGTCTCTTCCCCGAGGTTGTCAGCGGCCAGGCATCAGCTCTGGGCCGGGAGGGAAGGGCTGAGGAGTGGGACAGTGAGACACAGCCCCAGGGTGCTGGGCAGGCGCCCACCCCACACTGAGCCTATGAGCAGGCGTCAGCCTGTCGTCCCACTTTGGTGGTTGTTCAGTCGCTCAGTCGTGTCTGACTCTTTGCGCCCCCATGGACTGCAGCACGCCAGGCTCCCCTGTCCATCACCAACTCCCGGAGCTTGCTCAGACTCGTGTCCATCGAGTTGATGATGCCATCCAACATCTCACCCTCTGCCGCGCCACTTTAGAGAAAGGAAACACGGCTGGAGCCGGCAGGCGGTTCTCACCATCACCCGGCTGAGAGGTGGCTGAGGCAGGGGCTGGCCCAGGCTCCCTGCCCACCCCACCCCACGTAGGCCCAGCCCGCCCTGCAGCAGCTCCTCCACACCTCCCGAGGGGGCGGGCTGCCCCCTGCACCACGCCTGCCCTCCCAGTGGGTGCTCTGCATCCCAGACTCTCCTTCCTGGTGGTCCTGGTGAAGAGCAGCTGCCTCTCTCCGTCCGGCGCCTGCCCTGTGTCCTGCTCACTGAGGGCCAGGGACGCTGTCCCCCAGGGTCATCCCTGGCCTGGGCAACCTCCCACCACTCCTTTCGATGTCTGATTGTGGACCCCGGAGTCCCTGCTCTTCCGCTTAGGGACGCGGCTCCGGAGGCCGGGATGAGGCTGGGGCCGGATGGGCCTGCTTGAGGCTGCGCGTGTAGGAGGCACTGTCGGCCTCTGCCTAGAAGTTTCCTGCTTCCCTCTTGGACACCAGCCTCCCTTGTTCTCTGCAGAGGGACGTCCTGTCCCCTCCGAGGAGAGTGCCCTCCTGCCTCCACCCCTGGGGCCGTGCCAGCTCCCCGTGTGGAGGGCTGGGTCTCCACGGTGGACAAGGAGGCCCTGGAGGTGGGGAGGCCAGGACAGGGCCGGGGGCTGCAGCAAGGCCCCCGAGCCCTGCCCGTGGTCGCAGCCCTGCGCTGTTCCACGCACAGCCTGGCGCCACGTTCCCACCGCCACCCTTGGCCTGGGTGCTCACAGCGACGGCTTTCTGACTGACCGAGGGCCCCCTGGACCTGTGCTTCCTCACAGCCCAGCCGTGGGGATCGTGGTCAATACTCACCAGGGTCCAGCTCACAGCCATGGGCCCCGCACCAGCTCTGCACCCTCAGTCCTGGCACCCGATTTGCCCTTCCCTGTGCCCAGGGAGCACCTCCGAGAGCTTGGCGACTTGCCAGGCAGTCCTGGCAGGAGGAGCAGGGCCTGCTGCCCGCAGAGGCTGAGTTGTAGCCACCCACCCTGTCCCATGTGGCTGTGGTTTGGGAGAAGGTGGCATGGGGGTGTGGGCTGGGGGGGTTGTCTGGGGGCTCAGGTCACAGGACCCTGAGGGGGGAGGGGCCGTGCAGATGGGGGCTATTCTCGGGGCTGCTGTCCCCACTCCGTGCCCCTCCCAGGCGCCTCCTGACAAGAGGCCGCTTGCCCTGTGTGCCCACTGTGGCCTCTGAGACAAGCCTCGGAAGGTGGACGAGAGCCCGAAGTCCCCACTGGAAGAGAGGACCCTGAGGCCCAGGACCGGCCTGCGTTCACTCAGGGCTGCACGGGCTTGCGCCGAGCCATCCGGCTTCCCCACTGCCCCGTCCTCATGTCCTCCTCGGGGCTGGTCTCGGCTCCCTGAGCGGGAGGGTGAGGCCAACCCTGTGCCGCTGGGGGAGGCGGGGGCTTGGGGCCGTCGCGGAGCCTCCTTGCCGCTGCCCTGGGGGCCCTGACTCCCGCCGGGGCGGGTGGTCCCGGGTTGGCCCCTGATGGCTGGAACCTTGGTGCTCCTTTCACCCACTTGAGCTGCAGGGGTGCGGGGCACCCGGCCCGCTCTGGGGGAGGCCAGGCTGCCTGCGGTCACCAGGGCGGGATCTTTGCTCTGGCCTTGGCCACTCTGTGGCCGCTGACCCTGGGTCAGGGCCTTGCATCTCTGCGCCTCGGTTTCCTCTCGTGGCAGATGGGCCAGGGTCTTATTTCCAAAGGTGTTGATGGCACCGTGCCCTGTGCCTGGGCACCAGGGCTGTGATGTGAGCACCAGCTTCCAAGCATAGGCGCCTGGCCGTGCTCTGGGCACCAGGGGAGTGAGGGTGTTGGCGCTTGTCCTCCGCGCCTCCGGGCTGAGGCCCCCGCTCAGCCTTCCCCATACAGCTGTGGGTCCCGGGCTTCCCCCGAGGGTCAGGCCCGGCTGGGCCTCCAACCCCCTCCTTGGCGGGGCGGGGATGGCTGATGCAGGCACCACCCCCTTCCTCTCAGACGTGGGTCCAGCAATGGGGTGCTGGGCCTGATGCTCCTGTGTGCGTGTGTTCACGTGGCTGAGCATGTGCACACATGCATGTGTGCGCTCCATGTTCAGTCGTATCCGACTCTCTGTGACTTGTGGGCTGTAGCATGCCAGGCTCCTCTGTCCATGGGGATTCTCCAGGCAGGAATACTGGAGTGGGTTGCTATGCCCTCCTTCTGGGGATCTTCCCGACCCAGAGATCGAACCCAGGCCCCCTGCAATTGCAGGCAGAGGCTTTAGTGTGGACTCTCTGTGTGAGTGCGCAGTGTGCACTGGGTGCTTGCCCGCCCCGGGGCTGGCGAGGGCTGCCTCTCTGACAGCTCTCCACCCTCCTGAGGTGCTCTCTCACTAACGCACAGACCAAGAACCCCAGGCACCAGGTGCTGGGCTGGCCGCGGGGCACTTGCCTTTTCTCATGGAGCTGACGGTCTAGTGGCTCAGACTGATGTTCATCAAAAACTTGGAAACTAAAGTTGCAGCAGTGGTAGAGGTCAGGAAGAAGTGACTAGTGCTTCTAGGCCCTAGCTATGGGTGGGATGCGATCCTGGAGGGTTTTCCTGAGGAGGTGACGTTTGCGCTGAGGGCTAAGGGATGAGTGGGAAGAGCCTTTCGGACAGAGGGGGTGGTATGGGCACACGTCCTCTGGCGAGAGGGGCTCAGGGCCGTCTGTGCAGGCAGAGCGCAAAGCACAACAGCGTGTGTGCGTAGGGTGGGGTCTCGCTGCCAGGACAGAGCTCTGGAGTCCCTGAGGTCGGCTGTGCCAAGAGCTGAGCCCTGTGGTCAGCTGGGGTCCGTGGCCACTGTTCCTGCAGCAGCCACTGGGGCTGCGACGGGAGGCAGCTGGGCTACCTTGGAGGCCTCTGAGCGCCTTGCGGGGCACGGAGTCATCTGGGGACCTCTCAGCTGCTGGGAAGGCAGCCAGGGTCCAGGAGTCGTGGGGTCACGTCTGAGGACCCCTCCTCTGCTGTGACAAAGGCCCGCCCCCTGCAGGCTGGGCGCGGCCTCCGCCCTAGCCTGTGCCCCGGTCGGGGGGCTGCCTGGAGGATGCTCCCAGGAGTCCCACACCCTGGTCTGAGGGGCTTGAGACACAGCTGCAGTTGGGGGGGCCTGTGGGGTCACCAGCTGTCCCCAGGCCGCAGCAGGGGACCGGCCCCTCGCGCCTGCCTGGAGGGGCGGCGGGGAGGGGCGGCGGGGAGGGGCGGGGCGGGCTCCGCGGGGCGGCGGGGGAGGGGCGGGGGAGGGGCGAGGCGGGCTGCGCGGGGCGGAGGGGCGGGGCGGGGCGGACTCCGCGGGGCGGCGAGGAGGGGCGGGGCGGGCTGCGCGGGGCGGGGCGGGCTGCGGGGGGCGGCGGGGAGGGGCGGGGCGGGCTCCGCGGGGCGGCGGGGAGGGGCGGGGAGGGGCGGGGCGGGCTCCGCGGGGCGCGGGGCGAGGCCGGTGACCGCCCTGTCCCACAGGTTCTCGCGCTCGGACGAGCTGTCGCGACACCGGCGCTCGCACTCGGGCGTGAAGCCCTACCAGTGCCCCGTGTGCGAGAAGAAGTTCGCGCGCAGCGACCACCTGTCCAAGCACGTCAAGGTGCACCGCTTCCCGCGCAGCGGCCGGCTGCAGCGGCCCTGACCCGCCCCGCCCGCGTCCGCTAGCGGCCGCCGCCTCCGCCGGCGCTCTGTGGCAATAAGTTATCAGCCCCGTTGGAGGGACGTGACGCCCATCCGGGCCGCCCGGAGCCCGGGGGTGCGGACTCAGCACCGCCACCTCCCCGGGGACCCGGAGGCGCCCACGCCGGCCGGAGGCAGCCCGCACGCCCCTCGCCTTTCGAGGCCCAGCCCCCCTCCCGCCGGGCTCCCCGCCTGGGCCGGGGCCAGCACTCGATTGCCGGGGAAGGAGAAGTGCGCAGTGTTGAAATGTCAGTTCCCGGAGGGAGCCTGCGGGGGAAAAGGAAGTAGGCCAGAAGTCCAGGCTGCACTGTGGCGCGGGCGTGGCTCCATCCCCGGCCTGACCACCAGAGGGCGCACGGGGCGGTGCAGGGGCGGGACCTGGCCGCCGGGTGGCTGTGGGCTGGGTGAAAAGCCCCCTCTCGGCAAGGTGGCAGTGCATGTGCTTGAGTTAAACATGCAGGACAGACGGACAGACGCAGGTCTGCCCCAGGCTGACGGTGCCGTGTGGCCCATCCCCTCGTCCTGTTTGCAGACAAATCCAGAAGGCACCTCGGGTCACCTTCAGGAGGAGAGGGCTGGTGTAGAAGAGCTATGTAGAGCCTCCCAAATCCTGATTTAGAAGTGCATTCCTTATTTTGTCTAGAAATTAATATCAAATGAACTAGTTTGTTTTGAGAGGTTTATTTCACATCCTATGAATGTATGTAAATAAAATGTACATAGGTGCATCGACATAAAATCTTTTAATAACATACCAACATTGTGTAAATTTGAAATAAAATCTATAAAGCTGGTGTACATATGTTACAATTATGTATATTTTCTTTGGTCCTTCATAAAAATATATTTGCCAATAAAAAGAAAAAGAACTTGATAACTCTGGCTTTGGCGTGCTATTTTCCTTGTCCCTGCCAGGAAATGGAGTGATTCTGGGGGCTGAATCTGCTTTGCCACATGTGGGGGACCCTGGTTTGCACCCCGAGGGACACAGGGGCTCCGTGGATGTCTGGCCCCTGGTCCACCAGTGCAGGGTCCCCGCACCGCCACCTCCGCACCCGAGGCTGGGTGTCTGCTCTTTCTGTGTCCTGAGGGCTGTCTGCTCCACAGACCCACGACCACCCGATTCCAGCTTCACTTGGGAGAGACCGCAGGTGGCCCCGGCCCACAGGGCCGCCACCCCGCTGAGCTCCTGTCCGAGGCCCTTGCTCGGCACTTCCTTCCTTGTGTGCAGTGCACTGAGCATCGATTATGCACCCACTGTATCCACCGGGAAGGGGGCAAACTGTTCTCCGGCCACAACTCCTTCCGGGAAATGGCACGTGATGGCCACGCAATTCTGAACGGATCAGGCGTCTTGACTGGGCGGAGGCAGTGCCTAGCGTGAGCTTTGCAGATAAGGCCTCGGGCCGGCACCAGCCTGCTTCTCTGCCCACGTGCCCTGGGACTGTCAGTGACAGTCGCAGGCCTGGAGCCGGAGGTGGGGCCCCGCGGGTCTGCAGGGGAGATGTGAGGGAGGCGTGTGTGTGTGCGCTGTGTCTCCTGCGGTGCAGGCCCTCATCCCCCGCCGACCTGGGAAACTCCTGCTGCAGCCATCTGTCTGTCCAATAGGGTTAGGGTTAGGGTTAGCACAGCGCAAGTGCAGAACGGACACCCCATCCCTCCTGGTCCTGGGGCGAGGACCAGCCTTGTGACCTGTGCCCTTTGACCCTGACCGGACACACTCCCTGGGGGCAAACATGCCCTGAGGAAGTGAGGCATCGATCTCCACAGAGGTGCCTCCTTCATCCATAGAGAAACGGCCCAGTTACAAGGGACCTGGTGGCTCAGGACAGTCACACTGGAGGATCCGTGAGCACATGTGTGTACACGCCTGGTGCCAACTTGACACGGCTCACCTTCCCACGTACGTCCTCAACAGCCACCCGCTTGGGTCCTCGGCCCCCGGCCAGCCTCTGTCAAGGCCCAGTTAGGTGAACACTGGGAGATGTGCAGTGCTGTTGGCCGCCTCCTGGGTCCCCTGTGCCCCAGAGATGCCTCTGCCTGTGAGAAGGCAGTTTAGAGCACATGGTTTACTCATTGTCCGTAGACTGTGCACCACACGGACAGGCTTTGTGTCAATCCAGATCCTAGAATATGTACCATCATACTGAGCTGTAAATTCTGGTCTCTGGACACCACAGTTTACTTATCAATTAAATTTAATGGTAAATTACTATTAACTAGCTTTAAGATTGTTCCCACATGTTTGCTGTGATATGTAATGATACAAAACAGAAACAGACGTTGCACATAGCTTCATATACAACTTTTAATGGTGGGTTTGCTGGGTCAAAGAGCAGGCCAGTAACTTTTGCCAAATTACCATCCAAAAATCAATTGCACTGAGAACATAATTTACTCACGTGCATTCACTGTATTATCTGTTCTTCCACACTAGAACATGAACTCGGGAAGAAGGGTTTTGCCTGTTTTGCTCAACACTGAGCCCAGCTCCCAAAACAAATATTTGTTGAGCAAATGACGTGGGTGGTAAGCAAGCGCTATGGCTAAAATTGGGATAAGACATAGAGGTTAAATATACAATTTAAAGTTAAAAAGTCATCAGCAGAATATTGGCTCCAAGGATTGTTATTGTTGTTCAGTTGCTCAGTCGTGTCCAACTGTGATCCCATGGGCTGCAGCATGCCAGGTTTCCCCGTCCTTTACCGTCTGCCAGAGTGTGCTCAAACTCATGTCCATTGTGTTGCTGATGCCATCCAACCATCTCACCCAAGGATGTCCGCATCCTAATCTCCAGAACCTGAGACTATGCTTCCTTCTGTGGCAAAGGGAACTCTGCAGATGTAATCAAGTCAAGTCCAGATTCAGTTCAGTTTGGTCATTCAGTTGTGTCCGACTCTTTGCGACCCCGTGGACTGCAGCATGCCAGGCTCCCCTGTCCATCACCAACTCCCGGAGTTTACTCAAACTCATGTCCATTGAGTCGGTGATGCCATCCAATCATCTCATCCTCTGTCATCCCCTTCTCCTGCCTTCAATCTTTCCCAGCATCAGGGTCTTTTCAAATGAGTCAATTATTCGCATCAGGTGGCCAAAGGATTGGAGCTTCAGCATCTGTCCTTCCAATGACTATTCAGGACTGATTTCCTTTAGGATGGACTAGTTGGATCTCCTTGCAGTCTGAGGGGCTCTCAAGAGTCTTCTCCAACACCACAGTTCAAAAGCATCAATTCTTCAGTGCTCAGCTTTCTTTATGGTCCAACTCTCACATCCGTACATGACTACTGGAGAAAGGAGAGATTATCCGGGATTATCTGGTGAGCCCGAGGTAGTCACATGGGTCCTTTAAAGTGAGGGTCCCCCCGCCCCCCAGCCACACATGAGGTGAGTGCAGGCAAGTTAATGGAGCTCCATCTGTATTTACGGCCGCTCCCCATCATTGGGGTTTCCACCTAAGCTCCATATCCTGTCAGATCATCCAGGGAGTCAGATTCTCCTAAGAGCTCGAACCCTACTGTGACCTGAGCACATGAGGGGTCTGGGTTGTGGCTCCTTCTGAGAATCTGAGGCCGGACAATCAGAGGTGGAGCTGAACTCTGGGGAAGGTCTGCAGGTACCAATGATCATGATCACATCACAAGAAATAAGGTGCTAGACGCATCCGCAAACCATCCTTCCCACTCCGGTCTGTGGAAGAATCATCTTCCTCGATACAGGGCCCTGGTACCAAAAAGATTGGGCATTGCTGCCTTAGAGCGGGTCAGGAGGCGAGGCGATGGGCAGAGGTCAGAGGCTGGGAGCTCTCACTCTGCTGACTGAGGAGGGGGAGCAAGGGGCCGCAAGTCGAGGGGCAAGGCGCCCCTGAAAGCAGGAAGAGGCGAGCAGACGTTCTGCCCTGGAGCCTCTGGAGGGGAACAGCGGTGCGGACAGCTTGATTCTCTGACCTCAGAACCACGAATGGAGAAATGGGTGTTGCTTCAAGCACCACGTTCCTGGGAATTTTCACAGCGGCAGTAGGAGACTGATGCAGGTGACACAGGAGAATTAGCGTAAACATTCGATCCCCAGACACTGCGCTGAGCAAGAAAGAGGCGGGAGGTGGGGTGGGGAGGAGGAGACTGAAGTTGCCGCTCTCCTCGTGGGGAGCCTCGGCCGAGTCAGCAACTGAACACACAGGTGGTTTAGTTCCAGGTGCGGGAGGGGGCACTGAATCCTAGGATGCAAAGCACCACCTCCTGGGTGCGGGGTGGGGCCACGTGACCCCTGCATGAGCCCCTGTGACCCCCGCTCTGGCACCACGCTCCCTGACCTGCTCTGAAGGCTCCTGGCAGCGGTGCCCGCCTCCCAGGAGGTGCAACGGGGCAGTCAGAGCCTGCCGAGCTCCAGGCCAAGGTGAGCTGGTGGGGCCAGCCTGGGGGGCACACAGGAGACAGAAGTGCCTCCCGGGGACCCGCTTATATCAGCCCCTACACAGGCGGCCCTGCCTGGCAGCAGGTACTGGGGTTTCCAGGCATGCTTTATGCCCCTCTGTATGCCCTCTAGGTCTCTGTGTGTGCTGGGCACAGCTCCAGCCTGGGGCCAAGGCCCGATCACTTTGTGGGGCTCCTAGCCTCCAGATGTGTCTTCCCTAGCACGTCCACGCTCTAGAGCCTCAGCTTCCTCACCGGTCAGTGGGAGTTGGCAGGGTCCCCTGCCAGTGGAACTTCAGGTTTCAGGGGACCCTTGGGGGTGACTCCTCCTGGATCTGCCACCAGTGGGTACTGAGGGGGCTCAGCTCCCCCAGGTCTGTTGTTGGGAGCAGCTGGTGGCAGGGTGATGTGAGGGCCATGGGCTGAGCACCTGCCCTTGGTGGCTGGCCCCTGGGGGAGACAAGCCCCTCCCTGGGTCCCAGTCTGCTCACCGCCCAGCAGGTGTGCACCCTTCTGCCGACACCCCAGTGAGGTCTACCGTGGGCTGGGGAACCGAGGACCGCACATGAGTTGTTACGTTTGTGGTTCCATCCACATACTGGGCTGCCGAACCACAGGAGGATCAAGTCTGTCCGTTGTTCTAACTGGAAATGCTCTAGAAAGAGTTTTGAGGCCAGCCAAGTCGACACAGAACATTTCAGGAACACAAGCGAAGCTTAACACTCCCGCTTCAGGTGGGCCTGTCATGGAGGGCCCCTTGGAGGAGGTGTTGTCAGAGTGGGAAGGAGCCTTGGGAGGAGCAGATGGAAGGGCAGTCAAGCCAGAGACAGCAGGTACAAAGGCTCCGGGGCAGGAATGGGCCTGTGTGTCTGAGGCCTTCAGCCAGGCGGCGAGCAGGGGGTCGAGGGCAGGCAGGGCTCCCCAGGGTGTGGCCACCCGCAGTAAGACGTCACCTTTTGACTCAGCCAGCTTTCCTGTGACCAGAACAAGCCCTGACCTGGGAGTCCGTGCTCTGCTCCCTTTTCTGCTGTTCCTTCTGCCCCAGCGTCATCTACAAAAGAGAGAGAAGGAAGGAAAAAGTATCCAACCTGGTCACTCAACCCCCTGCCCGCTGATTCAGCCTGCTGTCTCCTAGGTGGTGTAGAGACTTCTGGGTTCTCAGCGCAGTGGTAGCCCACTGCTTCAGCAACGGAGGGACCGGACCAGATTCAAGTTTCCGGAGGGTCCCACTATCGTATGCAAAACTGTGGGGCCCTCAGTGAGGCCCCCGGAGTCCCCAAGGAGTAAGACAGCCCACCCAAGGGGCAGAAGTCTTGCCCATGAGTTCACTACAAGACTCCTGGTTTGGGGGGCAGGCAGGACAGGGCAGGGGGTGTGGGGCGTGCCAGGAATCACCCCGCCCTGGGTGGGGCAGAGTCCCACCCCCTGGCCTGCTGGGGCCTCCTGCTGGTTGAAGCCCCAGGGGCGCAGCCCAGCAGGTTGGCCTCCAGGACCCGGCCGGGGCCCCAAGGGTGACGAGTGTCGAGTGACCACTGGGGAGACAGGACCGGACCGAACCAGGGCGGAGCTTGCGGTTTCATGGACCCGGTGGTGGCAGTGGGGGTGACAGTGGCCTTGAGAATGTGGACAGGGTCTTGGGACTCACTAGCAGATTGGATGGGGGTCAGGAGAGGGTTGAATTTCCTTGTGGTGGCCCTTTGGAATAAAACAAACAAGATGCAAAGCTGTGGCAGAGAGAGAGGCAGGGTTGGGGGAGAGATCAGGTTTTAGGGAGCCCAGGCCTTGACCTGAGCGGGGGTGAGCAGACACGTGGTGACGCTCAGAATCCTTGCGTGCTGGGAGGGCGCAGGCCCCTGGTCAGGATGGAGCAGAGCTGGCCGTGTGAGGTGCTCCCTCCCGTTTGGGGCCACAGATAGTCCAGGGCTCTGGTGCTGGGTCCAGGGCAGTGGAGGGGCTGAGGACTGCCCTGTCACAGTGGACTGCTTCCCGAGCTGGTCCACCCGGCCAGGGCATCCGGGTTCACCACCACCAAGGCTGTCATCTGGGGTGATGGCATGTTACGCTGGGGTGTTCCGAAGACAAAGCACGAACGTAGCAGAGGTGGCGCTCAGCTGGGGTGCCAGTGAATGAGACCAGCACCGTCCCTGCCCCTGGCACTTCCACGGACACCTGACGATGAATGTGGGCCAGAGGCTGAGGCAAAAAGAGAGGACAGGAATGTCCCCTAACTAATGTCTTAATTAGGCTGGACTGTGGTCAGGCTTCTTGAAAGGGCACCTGGGTGGGGCCCAAGGATGAGAGGCCCGGCTGAACTCAGAGTCCCGCAAGGGCTTCCTAGGCCAGAGGCGACATGTGCAAAGGCCGTGAGGTGAGACAGATTGAAAGGAGGTCAGTGCCTCCAGAGCGCGGCCGCCAGGGGATCGTAGGCAGCAGGCCGGGCAGTGCTTGCTTCCAGTGTGGGCAGTGGGAGGTTGTGCGGGGCCCTCAGCCCCCCACCCGCAGCTGCCCTGGGCCTGCTGCGGTCCAGCACTGCAGCTTCTATCATATTCTCACAAGTGGGCCCTACCAGCTTCGAGACAGAACAAACCACGTCCACCCTGTGGGGAGCCTGGAGCAGGTGCTAAGAGAATGGGGTGGGGCGGCGCAGGGATGCCTGTGCGATCTGTGCCCGACAGCTGCTCGAGTCTTTCTCCAGCACAGCAGGGTGTTCTGCGAAATCCACGCACAGCAAGAGAGCCCATGGCACGTAGGAGTGTCCCTGGCCAGCACGCTCCCCCCAGAGGCCAACTCCATAATATACTGAGAACAGAGGCACGTGCACTTTTAAAACACAAACGAGATCATCACGCACACTCACTGGCTTAACAGTCTCCCATCAGCCCTGCCAGCCCCTGGCTCTGGGGAGACCTGTGGGAGCAGAGAGGCTGGGCAGCTGGGGGCGGGGATCAGGTCAAGGGTATTTGCATTTTTAAAGTTGGATTAGTGTCTGCAAGGAGTCCTTGACGCTTGAATGGAAACCCAAGGACAGAGCTGGTGGTGGTGGTGTTCAGTCGCTAAGCTGTGTTTGACTCTTTGTGACCCCGTGGATTGCAGCACCCCAGGCTCCCCTGTCCTCCACTATCTCCCAGAGTTTGCTCAAACTCATTTTCTATTGAATCAGTGATGCTGTCTAATCATCTCATCCTCTGTGGCCCCCTTCTCCTTTTGCCTTCAATCTTTCCCAGCATCAGGGTCTTTTCCAATGAATCAGTTCTTTGCATCAGTTGGCCAAAGGATTGGAGTTTTAGCTTCAGCATCAGTCCTTCCAGTGAGTATTCAGGACTGATTTCCTTTAGGATGGACTGATTGGATCTCCTTGCAGTCCAAGGGACTCCCTAGAGTCTCCTCCAACACCACAATTCAAAAGCATGAATTCTTCAGCCCTCAGCCTTCTTTATGATCCAATTGCCACATCCATACTTGACTACTGGGAAAACCATAGCTTTGACTAGGTGGACCTTTGTCAGCAAAGACAGTAAGTAACTCTTAAGTAACTGCTCTGTCTCTCCTGCAAGGTTGGTGGGGTGGGTGGGAATCACTGCCTGCCTGCATCCCCTTCCCCCAAGGGCCTCCTCCGTGACTGGCTCTGGGTAACTGCCAGCCCAGTTTTGTGGATCTTCCTGTGTCTTCTTCTCTTCCCACCCCGCCTACTAGCCTCAGGCCATCCTCCTTCCTCAAGACCAACACTTCTTCAACCACCTGGAAATGAGCCTTTATCTGTCTCAGGTCTGGCTGATGGACTTTTTCCCATGCCTCTGGCTACTTTTTGCAAAGGCAGATGGTTTTCATACAGCATTGGGCATGTAGCCACAGCTGGAAGGCCAGGGAAATCCAGGGACTTCAACAGCTCACTGGGGCCCCAGGAGCCAGATGTGGTCTGTGGTGGGGTGTTGGGGTGTGGGGATCTGGGGTGTGGGTCACCCCCGTCCTTTGCTGCAATGGCAGTCATTTTACACATGCCTGCATCAGCCCCAGCTGGCTGGCATGTGTCTGACTCTTTGCAACCCCATGGACTGTAGCCCGCGAGGTTCCTCTGTCCATGGAATTCTTCAGGCAAGATTACTGGAGTGGGTAGCTCTTCCCTTCTCCAGGGGATCTTATGAACCCAGGGATCGGACCTGTGTCTCTTATGTCTCCTGCATTGGCAGGCGGGTTCTTCACCCCTAGCGCCACCTGGGAAGTTCAGGAGGTTAGAAGTCTCAAACCTCACCCTGAAAGACTGATTCTGGGCCTGGGAATCTGCATTCTCAGGAGACACCCAGCTGGTTCTGAAGTGCACAGTTGGGGCTGTCGGGGGAATGTGAAATTTCCTCAGTTCTGTCTTGCTGCAGCAAAAACTTGAAGCAATGGTTGGACCGGTGTTATAGCTCCATGTTACAGCTAAGTTTTATTTAGAAAATAAAGGAAAATACATCCTCGAGGTGTGAGGGCATGTTGACCCAGAAGACAAAAGAGAACAGAGGCCCCGGCCCAATTTTGGCTTCTCCGTTTATATGTTCTTTCTCCCCCCACTGGGCCTGCCCTATGCAAATGTGGCTAGCCAGAAGGACTATTTGTTTCACCTGAGGTCCTCACTCAGGTTCTCGGACCTCCGTTTGTTCTATGTTCATGGGCTTTTCCCTTTTTTGTTTTTTAGCCACCTCCATTCTGGACTTGTTTTTCCTATTCTAACTATCTAACATTCCCCCCACAAGAGATGGGAAGCCCAATTCTTGGGGAATAGGGGCATTGAGATCTCTCTGGCTACTTCCTGCTGAACTGGGATGGTGAGGGGCATTGGGCCTCCCCCTCTTGCTAGTCTCAAGCCTCAGAGTCCTTATAGCGGTGTCCATCTAAGGGTGAGTGATATTTTCTGTGGTCAGCTATAGTTTTATATATCCTTGTTGAACTGGCACTGCATGTTGTAGCTTGTTGACCTGGGCAGAGACCAAACAGGTGAGACAATTGATGATAATGGGGCAATCATAAGCAGCATCAATATGGTGATGACAGGGACTAGCAGGGGCATCAGCCAACTCCAGTTCCCCCCTTGCCAGGAGGATCCCCCAAAGAGAGATCGTAGCCACCCCAAGGACCCTCCAGCTCATTCTTTGAGATCCTGTGGGGTGTGAATGTTTTTCTTGAGGACTGTGAGACTTTCTTTAACTTAGCTGGAGCTATTTACCCAGAAACAACACGTCTCATTCAAGATGGTTCAAGTCCCTCCTTATTCAGGAATCAGGAGATCTATCTCCTGTCTGTTTTGGAGTGCAACCTCTGCCAAGCTGTGTTGGCTCTTTAGAGCTGTCCTGAGAAACCTTGATTTTGGGGGTGCTCATTAGAACGGCACTCATCTGTAGTCCTGAATAGGAATCTGAGATCTCCCAGGGGCTCACAGGTGTACTGAGTGTCCTCTTTTTCTTCCATGGCTTGACTCATGAGCAGTAAATCCAGGAGTCACGTCCTGCTACCTTGACTGCTACAGGGGTAGAAAGTATTACAGGGAAGGGACCCTTCCATGTGGGCTGGAGTTGAGCCTTTGGGGAACCATCTTTCCAGACTTTAATTAGGACTTGAGTCCCTGGAGCATATAGTGGTAACTCTTTAGAATCTTTTGGGTCCTGGTTCACACCCCACAAGCATATATCCTGCTGGAATTGCCCAGTGGCCATGGTATAAGACTGGAGGGTCTGAGCCTCTGGATCTAGGAAGAGGTCATTGACATAAACAGAAGGTCTCCCATACAGCATTTCACAAAGACTAAGACCACCCTGTTCCTTAGGGGCAATACGTGTACGGAGGAGAGCTATTGGTAAAGCCTCCTTCCATCCCAGGGAGCTCTCCTAGGTTATCTTTTTTATCGCTGATTTTAAGAATTGGTTGGCTCTTTCTACTTTTCCTGAAGACTGAGACCTCCAGGCACAATGGAGATAATAAGTAATGCCCAGTGCTTCAGAGACCCCTTGGGTGACCTTAGAAGTAAATGATATACCATTGTCACTTTGTAATGACCTGCGCAGACCAAATCTCAGAATGATTTCATGCAGAAGTTTTTTTTGTTTTTTTTTTTACCACCTCCTCAGCCTTCTCAGTCCAGGTGGGAAAGCCTCTAATCCATCCTGTGAATGTATCTATCATGACTAATAGGCATTTGTACCCTTGAGAAACTGGCATCTGGGTGAAGTCCATCTACCAGCCCTCTCCTGCGTAGGTCCCACATCGTTGGACGGGCTGGGCCAGCTGGGGTGTTCGAGCTCCTTGGGGGTTGTTTAATTGGCAAGTGGGACAAGAGGAGACCACTTGTCTTATAGTTGTTTGGAAGCCTGTTCCTCTGAAAGACCTTTCTAGTAATCTTTGGAGGGCCTTTTCTTCTAAATGAGTGGTGGCGTGTAAGGAGTTAACCAACTTCCATTGGAGGTTCCCAGGCAGAAAAAGGAGCCCCTCCCTTTGGAACCAGCCCCATGTGATCTTGAAAGCCCTCACTCTTAGCGTTAAGAGTCTCACCTTCAGTACATGAAGGAGTTTCTGGCAAGTTAGTCTGTGGACCTAAGGTGGCAGCCCCTATCAGGTCATGGTTCTGTAACGCTGCTCTCTTAGCTGCCTGATCAGCTGCGTGATTCCCTCGCGCCACTTCCGTGCCCCCTTTTTGGTGCCCTTTACAGTGGGAGACTGAAGCCTCAGCGGGCAGATGGACTGCCTCCAAGAGCCTAAGGATTTGATCACCATATTTGATTGGGGACCCTCGGATGGTCAAGTGGCCTCTGTCTTTCCAAATAGCAGCATGTGCATGTAGTACCAGAAAGGCATACTTGGAGTCAGTGTAAATGGCTACTCTTTTTCCTTTTCCCAGCTCTAAAGCTCGAGTCAGGGCTATGAGTTCAGCTAAATGGGCTGAAGTACCTGGTGGCAAAGGTTTAGCCTCTATGGTCTCAAAATTGGAGACTACTGCTCTTCTTTTTCCATCTAAGACAAAGCTGATTCTATCAGCACACCAAATTTCCTCAGGATTGGCCAGAGGATCTTCTGACAATCCCTCTTGGGGTTTTGTCCAATGGTCCAAGGTTTCTAGGCAAGAGTGAAAGGGGACAGAGCCCTTGGGGTAGGCAGAAGGCTGGCAGGGTTACGAGCCTCACAAGGGGATATGGTCAGGCCTGGGTTTTCCGTGAGCACTACTTGATATCCGAGGATTCTTTGATCA
This sequence comes from Muntiacus reevesi, assembly GCF_963930625.1. NCBI lineage: Eukaryota > Metazoa > Chordata > Mammalia > Artiodactyla > Cervidae > Muntiacus > Muntiacus reevesi. The sequence continues at coordinate 118,337,956 of NC_089252.1, forward strand.
GACACCCATAAGTGCCCTCTCCCATTCAGGAGTTATTTCACTTGGTGGCTGGTAAAAATAGTTAGGCTGCCCCCAAGAGAGAGTTTTAAAGCATCTTCTATCAGGACTAGAATAGACGTAAAATTTCGAAGGCAGGGAAAGATCTCTTCCCAGTAAGGGAAGGGCACTCAGGGACCACCAGAAACTGGTGGGAAAAATATTTGTTCATCCCAGCAACAAAGAAGTGCTCAGGTGAACCTTTTTGTAATTGCTTTTCTTGTAGCACCACAAATGGTACAGGTTTGGGAGGAGAAGGCTTCAGAATAAGAGGTCAGGACAGAGTAGGTTGCCCCTGTGTGAACCAAGAAATTCTCGACCTACCTGCCACATCCAGTTTCACCCTTGGCTCCAGCGCCATGATGGTTATCTGTGACAGGTGGGCTGGCTGGAGCGGGTCGCTTCAGTCCTGTTGAACCATCATGAGGCTTGGCGCTTGACTTTGAGGCTCTTGGGTCCCAAGAGCAGAGTGCTGCCCAATGTCCCAATTGATGGCATTTGTAGCAAGCCATTTTAGGAGACTTGTCATGCTTTGGACACTCTTTGGCCCAATGTCCTGCCTGTCTACAGGTTAGGCATTTGCCCTGTGCCTTGTCCTTCAAAGACTCGGGGTGCCATAGGGTTTCCCTGGAGGGCGGCCACCATCTGGGCATGCTTTTTGTCTTTTTCCTTTTCTCCCTTTCCAGAGCCTTGGCCTCCTTCTCCTAGTCTCTGTTATAAAAGGTATTGGTGGCTGTCTGGACCACCTCATCTAAAGAGGCAGCAGGGTCCTGCTGCTGGAGCTGTTGGAACATTATCCTGATGTCTGATGCACATTAGCACAGGGATTTGTCCTTTAGAATCACCTGTCTCTCATAAGAGTCTAAGTCCAGATTGGTAAACTTTTGGAGGGACTCTTTTAGACTTTCCAGAAAGGCAGTGGGGTTCTCGTTGGATTCCTGAGGAACTGCTGAGACTGGACATGGTCCCATAGCCAATAGGCTTACTTCTATTTCCAAGGGTGGACTTCCTAAGGTGTGAGTCTTTTTAAAGCTTATCCTACCCAGTACTGTTGCAACCTGAGAGCCAGGTGTCCCTGGGTCAGGGTGCAGATCCCCAGGCAGGCTGAGGTGTGACAGCCTCTTGGAGACTGAATACCCAGGCAGGTTGAGGCTGGTTGGCCTCCTGAGAATTGGGTCCCAGGGCAGGTCAAATCATGTTGACCTCCTGGGACCCCTGGACTGGAACTGGGTGTCCCTAAGGTCTCCAGAGTGACCAGTGCTGGGTAGGATTAAGGGGTTGTAACCTTAACTCATTGCTGGTTTGTCCACCATGGACGGGAATGGATATCATGATGTAAAGCAATCCAAGCCTGTGCCCTGAGACTGGGAACCTGGTGAAACAGTCACCAGGCTTATCCTCTTACTGCTCTGAGGGCCTGTAAGCTACTGATTTCCTTCCCTAGTCCTCCATAAGAATAGCTTAGGGTATCTCCAATGGTAAACATTTCATTGTCATAGACCCATTGTAGGTAATAACGGAAGTAATGATAAAGAACGTGGAACAACAGACTGGTTCCAAATAGGAAAAGGAGTATGTCAAGGCTGTATATTGTCACCCTGCTTATTTAACTTAAATGCAGAGTACATCATAAGAAATGCTGGGCTGGAAGAAGCACACGCTGGAATTAAGATTGCTGGGAGAAATATCAATAACCTCAGATATGCAGATGACACTACCCTTATGGCAGAAAGTGAAGAAGAACTAAAGAACCTCTTGATGAAAATGAAAGAGGAGAGTGGAAAAGTTGGCTTAAAGGTCAACATTAAGAAAACTAAGATCATGACATCCGGTCCCATCACTTCATGGCAAATAGATGGGGAAACAGTGGAAAGAGTGACAGACTTAATTTTTCTGGACTCCAAAATCACTGTAGATTGTGATTGCAGCCATGAAATTAAAAGACACTTACTCCTTGGAAGGAAAGTTATGACCAACCTAGACAGCATATTGAAAAGCAGAGACATTACTTTGCCAACAAAGGTCCATCTAGTCAAGGCTATGGTTTTTCCAGTGTCATGTATGGATGTGAGAGCTGGACTATAAACAAAGCTGAGCACTGAAGAATTGATGCTTTTGATATGTGCTGTTGGAGAAGACTCTTGAGAGTCCTTTGGACTGCAAGGAGATCCAATCAGTCCATCCTGAAGGATATCAGTCCTGAATATTCATTGGAAGGACTGATGCTGAAGCTGAAACTCCAGTCCTTTGGCCACCTGATGGGAAGAGCTGACTCATTTGAAAAGAGCCTGATTCTGGGAAAGATTGAGGGCCGGAGGAGAAGGGGACGACAGAGGATGAGGTGGTTGGATGGCATTACCAACTCAATGGACATGAGTTTGGGTAAATTCCAGGAGTTGGTGATGGACAGGGAGGCGTGCTGTGGTTCGTGGGGTCGCAGAGAGTCAGACACGAGTGAGCGACTGCGCTGAACTGAGTGGCAAAGGCGTGGGCTATCTGGTCCGTTAGGGGCAATAAGAGTATTTTAATAATAGGCTGGGTGGAGCAAGGTTGCCTACAAGAGGGCAGGGTCCTGGTTGTAGGAGTCAGTAAGTGGCTTAAGGACAGAATGATAATAGGCAACAGACCAGATGTTTGATAAAAGTGGAGTGGAGATTTGATCCAGTGGGTATGTTTGTAACTTTAGGAGAAGGGTGGTAAGGATTTGGGCCCAAACGGCCTGAAGTGCTAACTCCCAAAGTGGCAAACATTATCCCTGGAAGTCCAATTGCCCTTGAAGGGATGCCACCAACAGAAGGACTCCTAGCAGGCACTGGGAACCTGTCACCCACCCTAGTGTGTTCACTGAGAGGTGCCGTTGTCGCACATGTTGTGGGAAACATGGAAGATGAAGGCCTGAAACAGGAGGGGAGGGCGTATGGCACAACATTTTAAAGAATGCATAGTCCAAGGGCATAACAGTCAGTTTTCATTCCAATCCCAAAGAAAGGCAATGTCAAAGAATGCTCAAACTACTGCACGATTGCACTCATCTCACACTAGCAAAGCAATGCTTAAAATTCTCCAAACCAGGCTTCAACAATATGTGAACCTTGAACTTCCAGATATTCAAGCTGGATTTAGAAAAGGCAGAGGAACCAGGGATGAAATTGCCAACATCCACTGAATCATCAAAAAAGAAAGAGAGTTCCAGAAAAACATCTACTCCTGCTTTATTGACTATACCAAAGGCTTTGACTGTGTGGATCACAACAAACTGTGGAAAATTCTTAAAGAGATGGGAGTATGAGGCCACCTGACCTGCCTTCTGAGAAATCTGTATGCAGGTCAGGAAGCAACAGTTAGAACTGGACATGGAACAACAGACTGGTTCCAAATCAGGAAAGGAGTACATCAAGGCTGTATATCGTCACCCTGTTTATTTAGCTTATATGCAGAGTACATCATGAGAAATGCTGGACTGGATGAAGCCCACGCTGGAATCAAGATTTCCAGGAGAAATATCAATAACCTCAGATATGCAGATGACATCACCCTTATGGCAGAAAGTGAAGAATAACTAAAGAGCCTCTTGATGAAAGTGAAAGAGGAGAGTGGAAAAGTTAGCTTAAAGTTCAACATTAAGAAAACTAAGATCATGGCATCTGGTCTCGTTGCTGCTGCTAAGTCACTTCAGTCATGTCCGATCATTACTTGATGGCAAATAGATGGGGAAGCAATGGAAACAGTGACAGACTTTATTTTTTTGTCCTCCAAAATCACTGCAGATGGTGACTGCAGCCATGAAATTCAAAGATGATTACTCCTTAGAAGAAAAGTTATGACCAACCTAGACAGCATATTAAAATGTAGAGACATTACTTTGCCAACAAAGGTCTGTCTAGTCAAAGCTATGGTTTTCCAGGAGTCATGTATGGATGTGAGAGTTGGACTATAAAGAAAGCTGAGCACTGAAGAATTGATGCTTTTGAACTGTGGTGTTGGAGAAGACTCTTGAGAGTCCCTTGGACTGCAAGGTGATCCAACCAGTCCATTCTAAAGGAGATCAGTCCTGAATATTCTTTGGAAGGACTGATGTTGAAGGTGAAACTCCAATTCTTTGGTTTCCTGATGGGAAGAGTTGACTCATTTGAAAAGATCCTGATGCTGGGAATGATTGAAGGCAGGAGGAGAAGGGGATGACAGAGGATGAGACGGTTGGATGGCATCACTGACTCAGTGGATATGAGTTTGAGTAAACTTCAGGTGTTGGTGGTGGACAGGGAGCCCTGGTGTGCTGCAGTCCATGGGGTTGCAAAGAGTCGGACATGACTAAGCGACAGAACTGAACCAAAGGGCATAACATAAACTGATTAAAATCAAATGGGTCTAAGATGACAGACAAGTCAATTTTAGCTAAACCTTGATCCTCAATCTGCAAGCTAAATGACACACCCAGAAGTGCCAAGACAGATCCAAGGCACTGTCAAAAGACCGAGGAGTGGGTGGTTCCCTTGTTGTTGGAATGATCCTCTCACTCATTAACATATGAAATCACCCAACTCACTAAAACTAACCACATTGCACAGCCACTGCACTCATCCTCTGTGATGGCCCATACTCTTGGAGTGTGTTTATCTCTGAATCCGAACAAATCTACCTCTTACCTATTGCTGGGTCTCTCAGGGAATTTTTTTTTTTTTTTTGCAATGAGACATCAAGAACCTGAGCTTCATTTGAAGCCAAGCACCGGGGATTGGGGCTGGGCTCCAGTCCTGGCTGGACACGGCTGAGTGAGTAAGCACAGCACAGAATCCCTGACACGTGGGTTTGAGCCCCAATCTTAGGGAAGTAGTTTCACACACAATTTTTGGAAATGGAAAGATGATGACCTGCCCAGTACTTCGTAAACAGTGGCATAAATGGAGAGAGGTGTTGAAGGATGGGAGGAGAAATAGGTGGGAAAAACGTGCCTAGGAGTCCCCTTCATAACTTGCTGGAAAATCTGTTAAATACCTGACCTGTGCTTACAGTTTTCGTTGGCCTGATCCTTGGCATAAAGGAGGTTAAGGACAGAAGAACCTCCAGCCACTTGGGCAACTGCTGCCAAGGCACAACAGATAGCAGAGCCATTGGGACCCCCTGGGGCACCCACTGCCGCTCACCCGTTTGCGGGGGTGAGCAAGGAACGAGAGATTGTAAAGGAATTAAGATTTTGTTAGCAATATGTTCTTCCAATCATAGGAGCGAGGACTTCCTACCCCAACTGGAGGTCTTCTGGACTCTGAGACTGAGCCGCCTCAGCTTTCTGCCCCCGTTTGTTTTTGCTGTCCCCGATTCCAGCACCCTGGGCTTCTTGTCACTTCCCCGTGCTGGGTTTTCTTCGCGTTTAGCTACCACCGTGAGAGTTTTTGCCAAGCTGGACTTCTGCGCTGTTTGGCCTCTGCCTCGCGGGAGCCGAGCTGAGGTTGTTTCAGCCTGCTTAAATCTGAGTCACGGCACCATGTGTGTCGGGGAAGTTTATAATTTCCTTGGTTCTCTCTCGCTGCAGCAAAAATTTGAAGCAAGGATGGACCAGTGTCACACCTCCGTGATATAGCTCAGGTTTATTTGGCAAACAAAGGAAAATACACCCTCTAGGTGTGAGGGCGGGCCGACCCAAAAGATGCAAAGAGAAGCCCCCAATCTTCTAGGCTTCCTCCTTTTATGTATTCGTCTCCTCCCCCGAGCCTGCCCTGTGTAAATTGGGCCAGCCAAGAGGTCTGTGTGTTTTACCTGAGGTCCTCACTCCCGTCCGCTGACCTTCCTTTGTTCTATGTGCCTGGGCTTTTCCCTTCTCTGTCTTTTGGCCACCGCCATTCTGGACTCCTTTTCCCTATTCTTACTACCTAACAGGTCAGCACTACTCAGAGGCACCGCCGTGTGCCAGCTGCCGACTGGACGTTCAGGCCGCAGCAGCAAGCACACAGGGCAAGACTTCGGCCCTTGGGAGCCTGCTTTCTGCCGCGGAAGATGTCACAGACAGTGGGAAGGTTCAGGCAGGAAGCCAGAGACCCCGGATGGTCTGGGAAAGCCCGCCCATGAGCAAGGGTTCGGACGGTCAGGGGCTTCGTGGAGGACAGGGCTGTCCTCGAAAGGGCCTGGCTGAAGCCCCCCTGCCCCCAGGGCGAGGGCGAGTCAGGGTTGGACTGGGGTCTCTGAGGGCTACTCAGTTCAGTTCAGTTCAGTCACTCAGTCGTGTCCAACTCTTTGCGAACCCGTGGACTGCAGCATGCCAAGCTCCCCTGTCCATCACCAACTCCCAGAGTTTACTCAAATTCATATCCACTGAGTCAGTGATGCCATCCAACCGTCTCATCCTCTGTCGTCCCCTTCTCCTCCCACCTTCAATCTTTCCCAGCATCAGGCTCTTTTCAAATGAGTCAGCTCTTTGCATCAGGTGGCCAAAGTATTGGAGTTTCACCTTCAACATCAGTCCTTCCAAAGAATATTCAGGACTGATATCTTTTAGGATGGACTGGTTGGATCTCCTTGCAGTCCAAGGGACTCTCAAGAGTCTTTTCCAACACCACAGTTCAAAAGCATCAATTCTTCAGCGTTCAACTTTCTTTATAGCCCAACTCTCACATCCATACATGACCACTGGAAAAACCATAGCCTTGACTAGATGGACCTTTGTTGGCAAAGTAATGTCTCTGCTTTTTAAAATGCTGTCTAGGTTGGTCATAACTTTTCTTCCAAGGAGTAATCATCTTTGAATTTCATGGCTGCAGTCACCATCTGCAGTGATTTTAGAGCACAAAAAAATAAAGTCTGTCACTGTTTACACTGTTTCCCCACCTATTTGCCGTGAAGTGATGGGACCAGCTGTCATGATCTTAGTTTTCCGAATGTTGAGTTTTATGCCAACTTTTTACTCTCCTCTTTCACTTTCTTCAAGAGGCTCTTTAGTTTTCCTTTGCTTTCTGCCATAAGGGTGGTGTCATCTGCATATCTGAGGTTATTGATATTTCTCCTGGCAATCTTGATTCTATCGTGGGCTTCACCCAGCCCAGCGTTTCTCATGATGTACTCTGCACAGAAGTTAAATAAGCAGGGTGACAATATACAGCCTTGACATAACTCCTTTCCTGATTTGGAACCAATCTGTTGTTCCATGTCCAGTTCTAACTGTTGCTTCCTGACCTGCATATAGATTTCTCAGAAGGCAGGTCAGGTGGCCTCGTATTCCCATCTCTTTAAGAATTTTCCACAGTTTGTTGTGATCCACGCAGTCAAAGCCTTTGGTGTAGTCAATAAAGCAGGAGTAGGTGTTTTTCTGGAACTCTGTTGCTTTTCGATGATCCAGTGGATGTTGGCAATTGATCTCTGGTTCCTCTGCCTTTTCTAAATCCAGCTTGAACATCTGGAGTTTCACAGTTCACCTTCTTTCACATTACTTTAAAAGTTATTTACAGCTTCCTGGTGGCTCAGCGGTAAAGAATCTGCCAGTGCAGGGGACACAGGCTCGATACCCGACCCAGGAAGATCCCGCATGCCACGGGGCAACTGGACTCGTGCACCACTACTGAGCCTGCGCTCTAGAGCCTGTGCTCTGCAACCAGAGCAGCCACTGCAGTGAGAAGCCTGTGCACCCCAACTAGAGAGTAGCCCCCGCTCTCCAGAGCTAGAGAAAGCCCATATGCAGCAATGAAGACCTAGCACAGCAATAAATAAATACATAAATAATTTTTTAAAGAAGCTCAAACTCCAACACTTTGGCCACCTGATGCGAAGAGCTGACTCATTTTAAACGAGTTGGGTGCTGGGAAAAATTGAAGGCAAGAGAAGGGGACGACAGAGGGTGAGATGGTTGGATGGCATCACTGACTCAATGGTCGTGAGCGTGAGCAAGCTCCAGGAGTTGGTGATGGACGGGGAGGCCTGGCGTGCTGCAGTCCACGGGGTCGCAGAGAGTTGGACACGACTGAGCGACTGCACTGAGCTGCACATTTATGTGAAGTGACTGACTGGACTGCCGTCTTCACAGGGGCAGGGCTCACCACCGTGTCCTTAGCTCTGCTTCGCTTGTAGCTGGCGTGATGAGGGCTGTTCTGTCATACAGGCTACAATGCAAATCCCAGCAATTATTTTGCCCACAAATCTTCCATTTGAGCAGGCGCGGAGGGGGCAGTCCACTTCTGTGCCACTTGGAATCTGCTAGTGATGTGCAGCCTGGGGCCTGGAATTATCTCAAAGTTTCGTCACTCACGCCTTGGACAGATGCTGCCTCCAGGCTGAGGCCTCAGCTGGGGCTACCAGCCAGGACACACACGTGCAGCCTCTCCACGTGGCCAGGGCTTCCTCAGAATGAGGAAGCTGGTTCCAGGGCAGAGAGTCCAGGAGAGAGAGCCAGGAGGAAGCCCTCCGTCTGTCATGACCTGGTCTGGAGAGTCACCCCCTGACTCTCATGCCTGCTGTTGGTCAGGGCGTCCCGAACACCTGCCGAGGTCTGAGGGGTGTCCTGGTGGGAGTGCAGCGGGGTTCTGGAAGACCATTCAGGACTGGATGTGCTGCTCTGGCTATTTCTGGAAAATACTATCTGTCATAAGGGGTTGCAAATGCCTTCAACGTCCCAGGAGAAGAATTACTCCTACCTAGAATTCTGTACCCTGCCAGCCTATCAATCAGGTGACTGAAAGTGCAAGCTCTCAAAAGTTCACTCCCGTGACGGTCTCAGAAAGCCTCTAAAAGAACACTCCACCAAAACAAGGGAGGGGAGCAAGGGTGCAGAAGACGCTGTCCTGCAGGTAAGAAGGGAGGAGGGCAAGTCCTAAGGTGACAACCAACCAGGAGGCCAAGAGGTCAGCCAGAGGACGTCAGAGCAGGAGGGCGTGGTGTCCTGGGGCATCTGTGCAGGAAAACATGCACTCCGAAGGCACTGACGCAGCAGCCTGTGCCTCTGTCACTGGGAAGTGATATTTAGAACCACTGTAGTGATGAGTGATCACGATGCAGAATGAAACCGATGAGAAGGGGACTGATTGAATAAAACGGAGCTGGGACACAGGGTATGTACAGATACTTCATATGTGGCAATGATCAAAGTGCAGATAGAGGAATTATAGACCTTAGTGTTTGGCAGTAATCCATTAGCCAAACAGAGGAAGAGTGAAACTGAGCCTCCGACATACTATACACACACACACACACGAATAGTTTCCAGGAGGATTAAAGACAAAAAGGTGGGAGGCATGTCTGTAAAGTCTTTAGAAGATGGAGATATTTGTCACACACATAACTGACCAGGGATGGTCATGTGGTGTTTTAATTGCGAAGTCATGTCCGACTCTTTGGGACCCCATGGACTGTAGCCCACCAGGCTCCTCTGTTCATGGGATTTTCTAGGCAAGAATACTGGAGTGGATTGCCATGCCCTCCTCCAGAGTATCTTCCCCACCCAGAGACAGAATCTGCATCTCCTACATTGGCAGATGGATTCTTCACCACTGAGCCACCAGGGAAGCCCTAGGTTTGATTGCTGTTGGTTTCAGAAGTGCTCTGACTAGAGC